>NC_143389.1:38765625-39072897 GCF_980474605.1 Leiobunum rupestre
GCCCTGTTTGGATTAGGAAACATTTACCGAGAGGTCATATAAAAATTGCAAAATTAAATCATGCTTTCTTCAAAACTAACACTAACGTGGACAGCATCAAGGCTTAAAACCAACGGAAATGGAGCAGATGGTCTAGCAACTCCCAGCCTGACTGGAGCAATCAAGGCATCAGCAGTTTCGCAAAGCTCTTCAATTGCCAGTGTTATAAGTGCTTGAAAAACTCTCCTACATTTAGCATGAGGTTGTTGCGCACCTCCAGAACTAAAACCAGTTTTACTGTTAACAAAAACCCAAAAAAAATATATAATAGTAGTTTTTTTTTTGGTTTACCCCTTCTTCCTATTGGTATTCGGTGCCATCTCCATGCTCAAAATGACAAATATCCTAGCAACTGATCTCACAAATCTCCTCACTACAACTTTGGCTTCCATTTTAGCTGTCGGGTTGTTGCTCTGGAGCTCCCTTACCATTGTTGATAATAGAATGTCCAGCATCTAAATGTCGAAGTTTTAACAAAACATTTCTAGTACAATGATATATACATGTAAATAATCACCTCAATGCTGCATTTAGTCAATAGACAATGAGAAAATTTATCAAGTAAGGCTGAACCTCTTTGGGCATTTAAGTATGTGCGATCCTCAAAGACTGGGCTGGTTACATAGTCATCCGATCCATAGCCAGAGATAGAGTTCAAACCATCTTTTCCTTTCCATCCAGACATTATGGCGGCTTTAACCGCACCCCAATCATTCAGCAATCTTTCCAAAGCTCTACGTGAGAACCTTGGAGGCTCTAAATCATGATCAGGCATATCTGCATCTTCAAGGAAAATATTGTTAGTTACATCTCTATAACAGGTTATACAGAAATAAAGAAAATAAATCAAACCTAGATCAGAAGCAGGAGTTTTTCGTGGGGCAGATGACCTTGGTCTTGAAGGCCTATACTGCCTTTGTTCAACGGCTTGTCTTCCAACAGTTTGAACCAAAAACAAGAGAATACTTTCCCCCCTTCCATTAGGAACATTGACGAGGTCAGTTTCCATTATCAATCGATTCAGAAGTTGATATCTTGTTTCTTGTTGGCCAGCAATCAACGCTCTGCATTTGCATTTTTCCCAACAATCGCAATAAGCAGTGGGTGATGTTCTCTTTAGTTTACAATCATGACCCTTATGGCAAACTTTAGCACACTCAGTACAGCAACAGAGTGAGCCAGTAAGTCCGCAGGTTCGACATTCAAAGATATCCTAATTCAGGATAAATATATTTAGGATATTTCATACACTCACAGGTAACAAAATGCATCTTTACTTGATTAATGTGATCAGCTCCAGTCCAAGTGAAACTACACGTATCATTACAACACAAGACTTGCAATGGGTTGTCATCAGGGTTTGACCCTGGAGGATAAAGCATAGACATGACCATCTTCCTTTGGCCTTCCACATCCATGCTGCCCATTGCCTCTTTGGCTACAGTCTGGGCAGTGTTTAACAAAAGTACCGCGGCTGAGTAGGCTCTACCAGCTACTGCAGACATAAATGGTGTACTACTTTGGCCATCCCTAAACAAAAAGGCTGTTAGTTTTATATTCAAAGTTACAACAGTAGTTTCATATTACTTAGCAGAGAGTAACTCTTTCATGTATGGTTTTAAGAGTGGCGAATCACACAATTGCCATAATATACTTAATGAGTTACTCCTGCGTTCAATAGGTTCGGCTGAAGCACTTAAGTTTGTTGCACCAGCTAAAAATAAAACAAAATAATCAAACCAAAAAATATTTGTACATCGCTATCTTTACTTACCACTACCAGAGTCACTGGAATCTAATGGCCAGCTTAGGGGTGGAATTGCAACATCATTGTCTCGACTATCAAGACTTGGTAAGCTTCTTGCTGCTGATGTTGCCCGTCTCATCATCTCACGTAATGATACACTACAAAAATTATTCAAAATTTTAATCAAACATATACACATGAGTACAGGTTCTAAATAACATACCTTCTAGAAGTAAGGCTAACTCCACTAGATGAAACAGTTCCAGTTAAAATATCAAGAGACTCTAAGCCACTTCCATTCGTATCTTCTGAACCCAATTGGGGGAAAAAATGAGTAAAATATATCATACCATAAATAACATTCCCCTTTAATACCTGAAGAGTCATGATCCTTATTGGAAGTTGGGAAGCAGATGGAAACTGCAGTGTGCAGTATATTTCTATTGCCATCACACCTCTCGTTTAATATTTTTTGCACAGAGCTGCAACCCATCGGTGAATCTATCAACCAAATATGACACATTAAGATCAATTAAAAGGTATAGGCCAATAGATAAACTCACTGATATCTCTTAGCAAATTGTTTAATGTTTGTTTAACACTTTCTGGATCACACTTAAAGATAGACGACATCAGCGACTGATTCTGTTAAAATCCCCATTATTAACACACAAAAATAATCAAAGCGTAACACAGAACTTACTTCAAGAGCTAAGACTACAATTGCTACTTGATTTTTGTGGTTGGTTGGTACATCTTTTAGTCCATGAACTCCTAACCCAATCGCTCGTGCAGGGGCTAAATCTAGAGCAATGGGGTCACGTATACTCTCTGTGCAATCTTTCACTAATGGATAAATAGCACTGTTTCCATCGCGAAGAATCATCACGTTTTCATTCTAATAGTGTGTAAATTTGTTTAAAATTCAAAGGCCAAATTATACACATAACTTTCCAAAACTTACTTCTCCATTGCAATAGAGAGCTACATTCCTCAAATCCTGACCCAAAAATGAATTGGTATCAGTTGGAAATGAGCTATCCTGTTCTGGTCTACCGGATCCCAAATTGTATATGACGTAACTAAGCTTTCCATTATTTTGGACAATGGCATGAATACCTTAAGTGACAAAATGATTTAGTTCCTGTCCATTAAAAAGGTCACACGTGAATTTTGCTGCCCCATGGCAAAACCTTCTAACCAAGAAATTTTGGAAAAATTAGATTTTTGTGCATCAGTATTACTAAGGCATGTACAAAGGTACTGTAAAATTTTCAGGTAAAAGTCATAAATATTTAACTATTTATGACTTAAAAAATGGTTTTGGATTTTATAATTTTTGCATTAAAAACCACGTTAAAATCTTTTAACTTAGGTTTTGAAAAAATCAAATATCTCAAAATTATGATCGTGTTGGTTAAAAGGTTTTGCCATGCGACAGCCGAATTGCATACCTTGTCCAGAAACAGCCATAGAAAGGATATTTCCTGAATCTGATATGCTGACTTTGCGCGGTGTTCTTTGAAAACAATCTGGGTTTCTTGGTGTGTTATTCCCCCTGACAACTTGTAGTTCTTCTTTACGTAAAAGACGACATTCTTGCCATAGAGTATTCAATTCCTCTCCACCAGGGACCATATTCGCACCAGAGCTAATTGTTCCCGCAGTTCCAGAAACAGAAACTGGCGTTGAAGATGTACTAACAGGCACATTTCCCATTAAAAGCGAATCTTTAGCAGGGAATCTCACTGCAGCATAATTTCCATCAACCTTGCAACCGGATGTAAATGTATCATATACCAAAGTCAGGAGTTATAAAGAGCTAAAACTGTAAAATACCTTTAACACTTTACCAACCGGAACATTTTTTACATCTTCCACAAAAACCACATCTTTGATTTGCCATTGTTCTTCATCTTTGCCTTCATCATCTCTAGATAACATTCCACTTTGTCTATGTCTCCTCTCTACAATGTAAAATTGTCAAACCAACTGTCACCAAAGGAAAAAAAGGAATTACTTTGAGGATGAGGACTAGATGTTGGTTCGCTGCATGTAGAGGAAGCTGGAGAAGCAGGTGGAGGCATTTCTTGTCTATCTTGACGTGGATCAGTTTGTTTAAGACCAAAAATGTCAGACCGGGGTTCTTGTCTCTTTTCACTAACAGGAAATTAAAAAAAAATTAACTTTTGCATTTGGGTTTAAACTAAGTTTTGAAGTTATACCTGGGGTAAGAGGGCAATATCCTAAATGTGCAGGTGTCAGTGAAATTCCAAGCTGCTGAAATTAGCTGACCAACTCTCGGGATTCCGCCTGAAGTTGTGAAAGCCACTGCACCAGTATGGTATTTTGGACTATTCCTCATGCAAACTTGAGTGCCAGCCATTATTTCCGAAGAGACGCTATTACATTTATGTTTTTTCCATTTGGTTTTTACTTTCTCCCAAAGCTTTTTTCTTTGGTTGAATGGAGCAACTCCCCTTAAAGATAATAAAAATTAAAAAAATTTAAAACAAATAAATGTCAATTTTTTTTAACATACCACCAATAAATGGCCCCAGATTCTAGCTTCGCACATGTATAAAGTGAGCAGACATAGAGAGATACTGGTTTATCATTTTGGAATTCAGGAAACAATGTTGCCGAATGTTCTAATTTTGAGGAAACTGAACACAAAGTTTCATCAATCCAGGTTGCAACTTTTCCAGTATCTGTAACAACGGATGCCCTAATTCCAGATGCTGCCAGAGAGGTTATTTTTTCTCCCGTTAATCCCAACTGATAAACTTTAGGGTGAAACATATTTGTTGTCTATAATGACCAAGATAGTATTTGTAAGTCACTCCATAACCAATTTCATAGATACAAAACAGTAAAAACTTACTTCAGTCTGCTGGAATGGGTCAGAATCTGCCCATCTCCATTGGTGAACTTGCCCAGATGTACTTAAACCAATTAATTCGGAATAAAGACAAGCTATTTGTTGGAAACGTATACCTTGACCAAACTAGCAATATAATATTGTTATTAGATTTATGAAATTGGCATTAGAGTAAAACAAATGTTGTTGTACCTTATCAGACCAAAATTCAAGTTCATCTCCTAACCATAATGGATTTGGTTCGCACGAATCTCTCTTCTTTGATTCCATAATGGACTCTGCCCCTCCTGAGGGAGTTTTGTCACCAACACTAGCAGCACCACTGTCTCTCAGGGCAGTCTCTAACCAGCGCCTAGAGCCTGAATATTGTCTATCTCTAAGGCGAAACATGTTATCTCGTTCTCTGTCTCTATCTCGATCCAAATCCCGGTCAGCTCCAGCTGCTGTTGAATTAGTAGTAGAAGAAGTATTGGTCGCATTGGTGGCAAACCAACGAGCGACTTTATGTCAAATGCAACATCCAACCCTTTCACCAATCTTAACTATTTCTAACAATATTATAAAACACAACAGTCTGCTTACCCGTCCTGCCACGACTCCCCGATCTACTTCGGAGACTAGAGTATCCAAACATGTCCTCTGAAAACATGGCATCAGCGTCAATAATCACGCTGGGATGATCACTATGAATTCCAGCATCAAGAAGAGAGATCAAATCATCTAGAAAAATTAAATACGTAACTATATTTATCTTTCTTACAAGTTGAAAAAACAGTAAAAGCTGTATGCAGAAGAGAACAGTACCTCCAGGCATGTAGGAGTCCTGACTATCGTCTACATCTTCACCTTCCTCATCATCACGACTTAATAAGTTATTCACAGCAAGATTTACATCTAAGTTCTATAAAACCACAAAAATTAATTCACAATAGCCTAGCTGCTAGTTACAGCGAAGAATGAAATGAATTAAAAAATAATTACAGTTCTTTGAAGCTCTCTGACTATAAGATTCCTCGACTTCCCTTGCAAAACCACTTGGGCCTGAGTTACGAGTTCTTCAGGTACGTATGGGGCAGGTACAACGGGTCTGGAACCCATTATAACCCCTGATGCCCTTCCTCTGCTACTAGTAGTTCTCATAATGCGGCCTCTGGTTCTGGTTGGTGCACGAGCCCCAGATTGGGGGTTGTTATTCCCTTTCAAATTTAAACTATTGGGAAAATAGACTATATTCACTTTCTACACATTGACACATGAATTAGTAACCTACACTTTGGAAGCTTCATTTTTACTAAGATCAAGTCGCTCGGTTTGCACAGAAAATGCAATACGACACACTCTTCCATCCTACACAAAACCAACACTAATATTAATACAAAAGCACCGAGATAATAAATTATTTTATGGATATAACATGAGCATACCTCCAAAAGAAAAGCTATATGAGTTGGTCCCACAACACACTGCCTAACAGTTACATTTCTCAAAGCAGATAACACACCAGGTGGAATATAATTACACCTGTTTATCTTTTCAGCAACCTCCCGAATTCTGTTTAACACAAAACAAGAATTTTTAATATTTGGTAGAGTTGAAGTTAGCTGTTTAATTTTCTCAATAATAAAGGGCCATATTAATTATAATATTGATATTTCATATATTCAATTAAAAGTAATACAATTAATAGGGCAAAATATTAAACTAATAAGTAAAATAAAATAAAAATCTTTAGACAACTTTATGATAACCAGCAATACTAATTTAACCTTAATCTATGTTGGATTATGGCACAATATTTCTGTTTGAAGCTATTACAAAGGTGTAAAAAACTTTATACCTCTCATTGAGTTGTTCCTCATTACCAGGGAGAGGATGCACCACAAAATGAATGGAACTCATTTTAATTCTTCAATCACAGACTGAAATACAAAAAAAATTATCAAACAAGAAAATTATCACTAAATATGTTGATTACACAAACATTTTTGTGAATATTCCTATTTCAAATAGCTCTAGCCTGTTCAAGCTACTTGTATTTTCATTACGGTTACCAGTAATGTTTGTTGATTTTTTTAATTTTTAAAAAATCAAATTATAATTTTTTTTTAGTGGATTGTTTAACATATTCACATTTTTTGGCATGCCTTGATAATGTAAATCAAACTTTCAATTACTCATACTTAAAATAAAATAATTATAATTTAGTTTGCTCTGAATTTGCATTGCTACAGAAACTATTTTCATACATTTACATAAATACATTGAGGAATAAAACTTTTAAAAGGTGATTTAAATCAAGGATTTAATAAAAATCATTTAATTGAAATTGGTTTAATCCGACAACCCTGGTTATCAGATTCTTTGTAAATCTAACTTTCATTACTATAGGTGGATACTTTACGCTTGTTCTGTGGTGGAAAATAGTTTGAGTCTTGTAAACCTATTTTTCTACAATAGCTGATTGTGGCATTTTACCCAATTTAACTAGATAAATTCTGGATAAGCAGATGATTTTATACGTTTACTCTCTTTACTCCTGCTTTTGAGGATAAGTAAAGTGTTGCACCAATACTCTGACCTTGATGAACAGTTCATAGTGTAGAGTAATTATCTCCACCAGAACCAATAAAAAGTATCCACCTACTATATATAAAACAACGTGCTAGAATTAACATTTAGAAGAAATGCTACAACCATTTAATGATGGATTAAATGTACTACAAAAGGCAACTGTTTTCCTATCATTGCTCTCAAAAGTAAAAAATTAAGTTGATGATTTCGGTATTTGGTTGGTTTTTCTAAATTTGTATGGCATATTTGCTTGTGATTTTCACGATAATAGAGTAAATATCAAGTCTAATTCAGTATTTAATTAAACCACTTTCTTAATTTATATAATTATATGAATATATTATTAAATTATGTATAATATAAATATTATTTCTGAAGATTTTGGAAAATTATAAACCAAAATGTTATTTATGAAATTTTTGGAAAGGGGGGTGGGGGGGTTCAAATATATTGATGGTACGCCCACCTGATATCTAGCAGGGTACAATGTACCCCCATACTCCCCTATTCCACCACCACTGATTTGCTCTTTGCTAAGCTAGTTTGTATACGTAACCCAAAAATTATTATCAACTAACATTGATAATTAGAAGAGTTACATAGCACCATTAAACACACAGAATGCCCATTATTTAGCCAAAATACTAACTTTTCACCTAAATAATGGGTAGTTAGGTCTTTGGTCCCCGAAAGATCTTGAAGCCTTAGACAAACTTCAAATTAAGTTTATATACTGAAACTTAGCTTCAAAGGTATCTGTACTATTATAACAGAGTAAATGTAATGATAATAAATCTGATCTAAAATTAAATGGATTTGTAACATGTGTCTTTTTATTCTGAAAAATAATTTTATCAGAATTATGTACTCTTGGTACAAAAACTTATTTAGAAAGAAAATGGCTGGCCTGAGGGGAAATTACTGCAAAGGGGATGATGACCTCTTCAAGTCTTTATGACATTAGGTCATTCATACCATTTGATTAATTTTTTCAATATACAGCTCAAGTAGGTTTAGTAACACGCGATATTTCATGTTATTTTGAAACCAATTTATAAAAAGGATTTT
Organism: Leiobunum rupestre; assembly: GCF_980474605.1. Classification (NCBI taxonomy): domain Eukaryota; kingdom Metazoa; phylum Arthropoda; class Arachnida; order Opiliones; family Sclerosomatidae; genus Leiobunum; species Leiobunum rupestre. The sequence goes on from NC_143389.1 coordinate 38,773,932, forward strand.
TTTTTATGTATACTGAGTAGCTTTAAAAAAAACGTTAAGCCTTGGCGTCAGCAAACTGCTGCTAAAGAAAGACCGCCCTAACCCTTACACGAAAAACGTTTACAAAATTCTTAAAAACAATATCTCAATTACCTTTAATATCAGCAATTCGTTATAGTTTTTATTTTCAACATTAGCAAATCTAAACTTTTAGAAATGTTTTTTATAAAAAATCACAAATATAACGAGGTAAGACCGTAAAAGAGATCTGAGACAAACGACTTTCGTTCACCGAAGCTTCAGTAATGGAAACGTGCAGACGACAATCCAATGATGCCATCTGACATCGATTTTCGTGATTGGTCAGAAAAACCGACAAAATTGAATACACAAAAAATTGTTATGTCTTTCATAAGAGAAACATTAAACAAATAATAGAATTCTACGAAATAAATAAACTCTTAAGTAAAAGTTTAACTTAGTATATTTATTTTATAGATAGCTCCATTATTTAAAGTGTAATTTATTTCCAACTTTATTATAACGTTATATACGCCACTTAGTATTACCAAAGATAATATAGACCTCATACCCTAGAACTATGGCAGCGACCGTTAGAGGCCGACATCTTGTTGGAGGTCACATTCTGGAAGTAGGTAAACACGAGGGTAAACATTTCGTTACAAAACCGTCCTTAAAAAATTCGAATATACGGTACGAGGTTTATATTAACTTTGGCCCAATGGAGGACGATTTTTCGGAGGTCACGTGCCGGAAGTGTGTAAGCGCTTCGTTACAAAACTGACAATCAAAAAAAGCTCTCAGAAATCAGAATTCGATTCTAGGGTCCGAATTTATATTATCTTTGGTAACACCTTATTTTTAATCATGACCCTGCCCTTAAAATTCGCATCTAATAGGCACTTCATTAAAACATCTTCAAGAAAATCGCCAAGAAGTAATATTTCTGAGAGCCAGGACCTGCAAGTTACTGTTTTATTGTAAATAATGGAATTTTTTTCAACTGTAAACAGAACGTCGTGTTTTTTCTAAGCCTCAATATGTCAAAAATGCTACCTAGTTAAAAGGAAACACTTGTTGCATACCGTACAGGTGAAAAGTTTCCATTATTTCAATAAGCACTATATAAACTAACTTGCAGGTCCTGGATCTCGAATATATTACTTCTTGGCGATTTCCTTGAATATGTTTTATTTAACAGCTTATTACACACGAACCAAGTAACAAAACACATTCGTTCTTTTGTTAGTCTAAAACTGTAGGTGGTTTCTTTTCGCCTGTTTTCGGACTAAAAGTGTACTCTTTTTAACCTAAAACGTTTTATTCGCCTGTTCCGGGGATAATAATTACTCCGCCCCATAAACTATTCACTTTTTTCGGAGTATTGGGGCTACTCTTCCGAAAAGGAGGTGTAAAGAGAGGAAATCGGATTTTGCCATCTGCAAGCCAGAATTTATCTGCTAAAAAAGCCACAGGCAGCCATTTTGGAAAAACGTTTTTACTCCGACTCAAACTATTCGCCACCACAGAATCGGAGTAAAATGACGTCATAGCGATACTCTTCTTACCCTACTCCGAAATGCCGGAACCAGCAAAAAGAAACCACCTAGTGTATAATACATTAATTGTTCTCGTTATTGCTCGCAAGCCTGCGTAAAACCCTTTCAGACAATATCTGTTTAATCTAGGAGCTGTGTTTGTTGCTCCTAGGTTTAATACAAATAAAGTAAATAAATTGCTTATCATATTTTTCGTTATTTCTTTTAAGAAAGATAAACATAGTTTTTCTTTTTATTGAACTTACAATTTTCATATTCTCTGGAAAATGTACGTAATGAACTGCAGTATTAATACAAAGTTATTCATATTATAAGTTTAAATGAGCGGCTTGAACAGTTTGAGAGAATGACCCGTGGTTTTAATTTATTCGTCTAAGGTTTTGTGCACTATTTTAATGAAAAAAATTATTTTATTTTATAAACACAATAGGTGACATATTTTTTTGTGTACACTTTTTATGTACTACATAAAAAGGCTTCAAATTGAAACTTGAACATCGTTAATTCCTTGGCCCATGCGCAAAATGAACACGTGAAAATTCTAGGCAGTATTTATCCGGTTAATTTACCATTTATATCGAAGGAAACCTTTAGCCTTTCTTATTTCGAGTCAACGGAATAACGTTACTAAAATGAAAAAGTAATGAAAAATATTATAATAACATTTATATGTAACCTTTAAACGAACCAAAGTAGAGCGTTAAAAGCTAAGCATCGTTTCGCTTTAAAAATCCAATCCATATCACGACGCATTCCAGTCAATGAACCCCCGAAGAAACGCTTCCCATTCTCACTAATAGAGGCGCTGTAATCGAGGATCGGCCAATCGTACGGTACCCTGGTAAAGTCGCAGCCATGACACTGAACTCCGCACCGCTTCTCCACTGAAGAGATTCGAAAGAAAACAAAGAGGAAAAAGTCTTCTTTTTGCGTCGTTCGCTAATCGAGTCGTTATATTTTCTCAGAGTAAGATCACGCGTAAATGAAATGGACGCGTCGGAAGAGTCTACCTAATAACGTTCCGAAATCATTGTCGTGTTTGTATGGTACGGACCGGTGGTGCTTGCCGCTTATGAGCGCCACTGTGCGAAGAGCTTTTATGCGAGAGCGTCGGTGGCCGGAGTGTGGCAGTGGCTGGGATCGGAGGAGGAGCGCCAGAGACGAGTTCGTTTTCATTCGGAGCCGCTGCATTTTGGCGGTGTCGCTCGGAGGACACGCGCCGGATCGGAGCTTCGCAAAATGGAAATCCTAACTCTGGCTTTGCTCTCTCTCGTTGCCACGGCAACTGCCGATCTTGGTAAGCTTGGATTTCGTTCTCTCTCACTCTCTCTCAGGCTTCCACCCAACCATCCGCCTCCTCTTTCTCCATGGATGAGATCATTCTCCGTTAACTGTGTAGTTAAAAACGCCATTTATTACGGTTATAAAGTTCGGGGCGTCTTTTCTTAGATAACGACATAAGTTTAGTTCCGCTAAACTTTCTTTCCTAGCGTGCTATTTACGAAATAATTCTATTCCAAATTACAAACTCGTTTCCTTACTTTTTTCCATAAGGCAATCCATACGTTTTGAGTTTGGAAAAGGCAGGGGGAGGGCGATGTCATTGAAATCTTTACGCGGGTATAGAATTGTCGTAATGGAATATATATTTAGAGAGTATCCTATGGGAGCTGGATTTCTCAAATTATTTTTATAATAATTTTTTTAATAGTTTGTTTTTTCTTTTTTAACAATAATTGAATACAGCAATTGAAATTAAAGCAAGCTTAAAAACGTAAAATTTTGTCTATTTATTCACGTTTTTTATTTATAAATACACATTATGGTGGTGGTCCCTATTGGTCGATTTATTCCTTAAAGGCCGACTACATAAATCTTCGGTTTACTCTGTCTTTAACTGGAAGTAGGCTTACTGCAATACACGTGTGCCATGCAGTCAGCCTACTTCTAGTGAAAGACAGAGTAAACCGAAGATTTATGTAGTCGGCCTTTAAGATCATAATAAAACAGGGGTGCCCAAATCGTTAATCTTTAGGAAATGTCGATGACAACACTGTAATTTTTTATCTCGACCTTCAAATTGTTTATCGCAAAACTATACTAAAATTTGGAAACAAAAACTATTTACCCTGTAGTTATTAAATTAAATATTTTTTCCTTGTCGAGGTTAAACTTCTGTTTTTCTTTTAAGGAATATACAGGGTGTTTCAAAAGGTTATGCAAAAAAATTAAGGAGTTTTAGGGGGTGATTTGAGAACTATGCCTGTTTTTTTCCTATTTTCCTACGATGGGTTAAAAGAGCGCCCGAGTGTTTCAAAGTTTGGCCTACTAGCCCCTGGAAGTAGGCTGCAACAAGCACGCGGATGCACCGGTTTGGGGTACCTTTCCTGGTAGAGACGTTGAGCAGCCAATGCATTGCCATCCGCTAGTCCATACACGAAATGAATATCCTACATATCTTCCGAAGTGAACTCCATTGTTGAAAGTGATGAGAAATCGCGGTCCATCACGACTTTAAGTTTACTATTTACACTGGTTACCAATCACACGAACCCAAACCTTAATGTTCGTATTCCCTTCTGCTTGGTTTTGCGCTTGGTGCCGCCTACTTCCAGGGGCTAGTAGACCACACTTTGAAGCTCTCTGGCGCTCTTACACCCCTACAACTCCTTAAAATTTTTGTTTAACCTTTTGAAACACCCTGTTTTATGTAAAGGAGATCTGTATTAAAAACAAATTATAAGTATCAAAAGTATTCTTTAGTAGGTTTCTATTTGTTTTTATTTAATTAAAACGATCATCTTTAAAACTGAAAATTTGAACACCCCTGCAATAAAACGTCATACGATAAACTCCAATATAGATATAGATCTCGTACAGAGTGTGAGCGGAGGGAGGACCATACGGCAAACCGAATTGACCAATACGGAGCGTCATCTCTCATTTACGAATTCCAGCATATACCCTCCGCAAATGACGTTTTCTCATTTTATTTTTAAGCCAGCTGGCATTCCAAATGGAATATTCTCTTTCACGTCGGGAGGGGGTCCCTTATCTTTTCCACCCCTTTCATTTTACGAAGAAAAGAACGAAATTTCGTTCCGAAACCATTTCACGTACCGCTACAGCCCTTTCAATCGGGACACCCAGAGAGGAAAGGTGAAGGGAACTTTTCCCAAAGTCCACTTCGATTTTTTCAATCAACTAAAATAAAATCCGGTCAAAATTGTGGCGCTGGTGGAAAGCTTTGAGGCGGAACGTACTTAACGTTATGCATTTATAGTAATGAGCGAAGTTAGATAAGACTCTTTATTGGAGAAAAACTCTTCGATGGAAGGCGCGTCATACAGTAACCCTTTGTTTTCGCCCGAACGATATTATTCTATCTGATATATTGCCTATTATTCCGTATCCTTATATGATTATATCCTTAATCCTTTTCAGAACCGCCGACAGTTCAACCTTTGCTAATCCCCCCGGATTTGAAGCTGGGAGACGCGCTGAATATGATGTGTAACTTACAGCGGGGGAGCTTACCGGTTCACTTCCGGTGGTACAAAGACGGCCACGAGATTAGCGAAGGAGCGAAGATTACTTCGGTCAGTAAGAGGACTTCGATGTTGGCCATCGAAGAACTCCGTTCGAGAGACGTCGGTAACTATACTTGTTCCGTCAGGAACGAAGCGGGATTCGATTCTTCCACCGCTCTGGTCATTATGGAAGGTAAACAGGGACGACCCGCGATAAATATTCATGGCCCGAAACTAATTACTCATTTTTAATGGCCAAGTTCCACCGGAATGGGTCAAAGAACCGTCTGACGTAGTCGCTCCCGTTGGCGCTAAAATTAAAGTCGATTGCAGCGCTACCGGATATCCGGCTCCCAGGATGCTCTGGCGGAAATTAACAGGTACATTTAAATTTAGCTTCGAATAAACAACTTTTATCTAAAACTTTTCAAGTGTAACAGCTTTAGATTTAGTTAAAAAAAACATATATTTAAATACACACAATTAGTTGAGAGTTTATTATTAAAAACCTAGTAATGGTTAGTTTAACCAAACGTAATTTTCCTCATAAAACAAAGAAATTGGTCAAAATTTCTAAAAACGCCTGTAGAAGTGTTCAAGTAGCAGCACACTGGTGATCAGGAAGAAGCAAACAAGCAGGAACCATTAGAATTGCTTTGCGAAAACACTCAGAATTTTCAACCATTATCTCTCATACAAATATCTAAAATACAATACCACCAAACTAAGTAGAAAAGTAAAAATGCATTGTAAACAATAAAGTGTCATTGTTTTTGTCTTTCTACAGACGGTGATCGAACTCCGGTGACATTGAACACGAATCAAAGGCGGGTGGTTTCAAACAATGGGACTTTCACCATCTTTAGCAGCCAGCTCGATGACAGTGGCACTTACCAATGCGACGCCTACAACCGCATCGGACAAGGACTACGCAAAAAAATCACTGTCGACGTACACAGTACGTAATGGTTACTTTTCTCCCAATAATTGCATTTCCTGCCACTATACACCACTGCCTAGAAACCCCATCTCTCTGTATTTACCAAGTTTCGAATCTAATTATTTTTGAAACCCAATATGTCTTAAAAAAGATTGTCAAACCCCTATACAAAACTTCCATGTTATTTCCCCAATTTTTTTTTTAAAGTAGATTTTATAAAATACCAGGAATATTCACCTCATTAGCTTTTCAACTTGAAAAAATATGCATGTTTATACTCCGTGGCACAATTCCTTTAATGCAGGGTCACTGGCTAGTTAATATAAAACCAGAGAAAGGGTAAAGTTTACGTTATAAGAATACACTCATTAACTATCGGGTAAGAATCGAATCGAATCTCGATCACCCACATCAATGTTTCGATCGGGAAAAGAGCCACAACAGACTCGATTAGGAGAAGGTCCCCGTCCGAAATGGTCATAGCAAGAATGTACTTAGGTTAACAGAGAATACGCAACTGTAGCCTCTGTTTTCATGATTTCCGGGAGATATTATCCGCATACAGGGAGAGGAGCGACAACTTGGGATCGTAGCGAAGTGTCTTACCCTCTTATCGGGAGAAAAGGAGAAAGTGTATAGGAGAAAAGGTGTAGGGGCGTGGTTTTTCTTCCGGGAATCACCAGGCAAAAATAATACAGCCCACGTATTATCCGTTAGTCTGAATACATTCTTGGTCGTAAGTAGCTTCCTCTTCATCGGGATACAAAAAAGAACTATATCTCGACAAGAAATGGAAAAAGCAGCCGATCAAACTTAATTCGATCTCTCTCCTCCTACGAATGGATGGTCGATTGTCATTAGGGACAGCGAACTTTCTCTCCTTCGGGAAGGAGGGGGTTGAACTTGGCCCCAATAAAAGGGAGCGAGTCGGTGGGCGGGTGAGAAGACGATAAGGAACGATATTTATGATCGAAGAAGGACGGGGCTGTTTGCCACCCTCCTCATTTTTCTCTCTCTCCGACTGTCTTTTCGGCTCTTTCTTATCTTTACCCTTCGTTGCAGTTCCCCCCGAGGTCCGGGCTGCCGAAGCTCCCGAGAGCGCCAAAAAAGGAGGAGTTGCCAGGCTCGTTTGTCGCTTCACCGGAAATGGAACGTTTACCACTTCCTGGCATCGAGACAGCGACCCCGCCTTCGAACACAGTCCCAGGTAAATATACGGCCATATCATATCGTAGCTGACCTGTTGCCTTCGACCGCGTCAAACGAAATGAAACAATAATTAGGGTAAATATTTTAAGGGTGGAAGTGTATCGTCATAATACCCCAGATGGTTTGGAATCGGAGTTGTACATTCGGGGAGTCGATTCACCGGATACCGGAAGCTACACTTGCAAAGGAGCGACCAAGTACGGAATCGCCCAGGCCATCGTTACCCTCACCGTTCTGGGTAAATAGAAGCGATATTGATTTTTGGCTGAAAATAAATCGAAGTTTTCTAATTGCATCTTTGCTAATTAATTTCTCTTCAGAGCCGGCGTCGGCCCCTCGCAGCGTCCGAGTCAACGATGTCACCACCAATTCGGCGCGGATTCTCTGGAGAAGGCCGGCCACGGGCGCGCCCAACACCTACGTCATTCGATATTGGCAATCGGACCGTAAATTAACTTGTTTATTCAATTATTTACCCGGCAGATAGGCCGCTTTTCAATTTTCGAGTAATTAATTTCTCGATAATCGTCTTCATTTCCCCTTCGTTTTAACAGGTAATGGACGTCGATTGTTCGATTTTTCCGTGCCCGCTATCGAATCCACTGTCATGCTGAAGGACTTGAAGCCCGGGAACCCTTACGTCGTCTCCGTCCTGGCCGAAAATGAGGCCGGGCTGAGCGAGGCTTCCGAACCCGCCAGTTTTCGGACGCTGGACGAAAGTAAACATTACGTTCCCGTAACTATAATTGATTTCAGTGACGTAGCCGTGCCTCCCTTTGGCTGCGCCTCTGATTGTTCTAGAAACTAATTGGGGTACGTTTGTTTTCGTACCTTAGTTCCTCAAGCGCCTCCTACCGACGTTCAAGTAGAGGATATGACGTCGACTGAAATAGTAATTACCTTCAAGGTAATTAATTAATTTTCAAGTGGATCGTTAGAGGATGACGTGGCCCTAGGCCCTAGAATGTGTGTGTTAATGGACTGAGATGTAAGAACGAATGGTGTGTGAATGTGTACTACTAAAAAAATATTTTCCCAGGTATGGACGCGATGCAATTTAGGGGAAGAAAAATCCCCTAGAAATCTTAAAATATCCTAAAAATCTCTATAGGCCCCACCAAGAGAGACGTGGAACGGCGAACTGGAAGGATTTTATATCGGACACAAAGTAAAGGAATCTTCGCTGCCTTTCACCCTACAACGAGTGACCATTGCCGGTGCTGACGAGGATGACCGGCATCGAATTTCAGGACTACAAAAGGGGAAAGTCTACCTGGTCAACGTCAAGTGCTTTAATTCGGCCGGAGCCGGACCCGCCACTCCCGACATCCTTGTAGCGCTTCCTCCAGAAGGTCAGTCTACTTCGCACTAGTTAGCGAGATTGGAGATAGAAACTTAACCAATTGAATAACATTTAGACCCGCCAAGCCCTCCCGCTCTAGCGGTGACGGACATCACCAAGAATAGCGCCGACATCAACTGGAACAAACCTCCCAGTGACAAGAATATTAAGCGTACGTATCGAAAGACACGCGCTACTGCGTAAATAGAAGTTCACAAAAACAAACATTAATATCGGCTACTCGGAGTAGATTACGAGATGCAAATGAAGTCGGTGAGCAAGAAAGAATGGACCACTTACCACGTGCCTTCCAAGAAGACCACTTTTCGCCTTTTCGGTCTCTTGTCGAGTCACAGATACGAAGTGCAAATGGCGGCTGTCAACGACTACGGACGAGGCCGTTTCTCCACCAAGTTAACCTTCACGACGACCTTGAAAGGTGGCTCACACTCGTCGTATAGTTGACGGCGTACTAATTTGGAATTACTTGTCACGCAGGTGTGATCAACGCCGTTCATCAAGGGACTAGTGAAGAGGAGCGAGTGTTCCTACGACCTTACGTCGTCATCCCAGTTGTGCTGTCCATCGCCGTGATCATCACGTCCCTCATTATGGGCTGGCTTTGCTTCAAGAAGACCAAAATTGAGAGTAAACAACTTAACACCAGTACGAAATTCGTTTATCTCGGCCTTGAAATTTTAAAATTTGGAAGCTCCTCAAACGGTAATGGCGCGCTTTTTATCGTTTCAGTTTGGCAAGACACGATATCCAGGAAGAACAAGCCTCACCTGACGCACACTCTTCGGCCGGCCTCGGCCATTCCGCGGCCGCTGGATTACAGGGAGCCTAACGAGAAGACCTTCGAGAAGTTCGAAGACCCGGCCAACGTGACCGTGACGGTCCAGGCGGAAGATGGCCAGCAAGCGACCACTTCGTACTCGCCGGCCGAGTCCTCGGCCAGCTACGCCGACGTGGAAGACGCTGTGGCGGAAGCGGTCTACGACACGCCATGGGACGGAAGTAACCAGAAGGGCCTGGTGAGGAAAACTCCTTTAAATTTATGGATTATTTCTCCCGAACTCGTACTATGAAAACCAAATCTTAGAGCAAAACAATATCAATTGATAAAAAAAACGTTTTTTTTTATACCATTTTGATACCATTCGTACATAAACTTTTCTATCAGAAAAAAATCTGAATCGTACCAAGTTAGTTTTTTTATATTTTTTCAAAGATGATTCCTTTTCATCGAATTCTTTTTTATTTTTTTTTTACAATTTTTATATGTGTATACAAAAAGTCTGCCAGTGGAAGCTATACGAAGCTAAAAAACGGCTTAGGCAGCGCCACTGCGGGAGTTCTTTGAAACAACTTTTGATAAAAACAAAATGCAAAAAACCCGAAGAATTTAAAATTCTTTAACCCTAATGTCTCGTTTAAAAAACAAAAAAGCAACGCGGCATCTGGTTGAAACGCCACAAACTGCCAAAACACGTAGTAACTAACACACGCAAGTACAAGCTTATGTACCAGTACGTCGCAAGTACGCGTCCTTAAAACCGCAACTGTATTGATTGTAACAATCGCCATTGTTGTTATAGTGTTTACCGAAAAGCGGACGACAATACCATAATATCGCGTCTTATACGCGAAAGGGAATGTTCGTTACAAGCGCATTTTTGTAAGCCGGCTTCTTTTCCCGATGCATTCTACCGAGAAGGCGACATTACTACAATGTTCGTCAAATTTCATTGTGATTTTCATTTTAAACTATTTCAATGAACCGTGATATTTCCGTATACCATTGTATATTTTACAGAGGTACATTTTTGATATCGTTCAAAATATTTTACACCACGCGTCGCTCTATAAAAATGGACAATTTTTAAAGATTTTTTGGAATGGAAAAAAACTGCCTTTTTTGTATCGTATTCGCTTCGAAAGTCTTTTTAACTTAAAACGAGAATGCAAATAGATGATTTAGGGATAAAAACATTATCTTTAACTTATATTATAAATGGTACATATACCGATTAGGCCTAGTCAATTGTTTTTATTCATTGTAAAATAATAATAATTTTTATCTGATTGAAAAAAAAACCCCAATTAATACTCGTATATAATATATTTAAACAATTTCGTGCTCAAAATGTTTTATTGACCAAAAAATCTCTTTTAATAAGAAAACGTCTTGTGATTTTTACCCGAATCCGCATTTTTTTAAACCAATAAAATATGTCACGTCATACATGTCGCATTGTTTCCGTAAATTATTTTCTTTATAACTCTATTCAATTATTCTACAGGGTGTTAACTAAAACGATACAGGGCCAATAAACAACGTGCAGGGGTCACTTGACAACGGACATTTCCATGACCTTGAACCATGTATTCAAGGTCATTTAAAAATTGAATTCTAGAACCATTAGAGATACAAAGTTGGTTTCAATTAGAAACGTGTTCCCCGTCACATTTTAGGGCTAAATAGCTTTGGGCCCACCTAATTTGACCGAGGGAGTCTAGACAAAAAGTGGTAGGTGGAATTTTTAAGCTCGGATGACCTTTAACTCATACAAAGTTTATCTCGAGAACCAATGGATTTAGAGAAATGGTTCCCATTTGAAAGGTTTTCATCGTGGTGGTTTGCATCGGGTTAAAGGTATTTAGACTTAAAATTTCAATTTACAGACTTTTTAAATTGGAACCATTTCTCTAAATCCATTGGTTCTCGAGATAAAATTTGAATGACCTTGAACCATGAGTTGAATGCCACCCGAGTTTGCAAATTCTGAAGACTTTTGCAAATTTTGATACTCTAGCATGGGCACTTTTCGAGTTAATAGCCCTTCAAACTGGTGTCTGGTACATTATTTACATCACGACCTTCCGGTTTTTGCCTAAATTCCCTAGACTTGTTAATGGTCAAATTAGGTGGTTTCAAAGTTATTTACACCTAAAATGCGAAGGGGAACACTTTTCTAATTGAAACCCACTTGGTATCTCTAATGGTTCTCGAGATAAATTTTAAATTACCTTGAAGGTCATGGACATTTCCGTTGTCCAAGTGACCCCCTGCACGTTGTATCTGTCCTGAAAATTTCAAATTCCTAGCTAAAACACATTTTGAGTTATTGGCCCGGTATCGTTTTTAGTTAACACCCTGTATTATGCCTCGTTCACACTTTGCCTTTATATCGATTCAAAACGTTTTGAAGGAGTTGTGTCAACGAGCAGGGCCGGCCTTAGGGCAAGGCAAGCGAGGCGACTGCCTAGGGCCCCGCGATTCACAGTGCTTTCCGCGGGCTCCGCTTTCAGTGTAAAACTATTTTTGGGCCCCTATTTCATATCTTGCTGCCTAGGGCCCCACACACCGTAACGTCGGGCCTGTCAACCAGGCTTAATCGTTTCAAACCGATTCAAACCGTTTTCTACCGCTTAAGTGTGAACGTAGCTTTAGATGACTCGTTAGTTGGTGTATCTATACTGCCAAAAAACTATATACGAATACATTTGGAATGTCTGCGGATCCATTGGCATCGTGCCGCGTATGCGTCTGGAGAAATGGGCGCAGCTTAAATTACGTCGGATGAGCGTATAATCTCGGCTGTAAACCACCCAATGCAAATTTTTTAATGATAGTCTATTTCGCCATAGACAACGTAAACCATTAAGTACCGACGGACTGACAACTCTCCGCGAACTGCTCCAAGTATTTGAAGGATGCCCGTAAAATCACCGATGGTCCACCGGCACTGCAGCCTTTTTGACGGACCAGCCATCTCCTATTGAAAATTGAAATGCTTTCAAAAGTGTAAATTACGCTTACTTTTGGAAAATAATGATGAATTATTGAATCGGAAGATAAAAATAACTATTATAAACACTGTTAGTTTTTCGAATTTCAAACGTAAACGCGTGTACGCTCGTATTTTCGCTATCAAACTAAAAAACTATTTGGCCGACGGAAAGAGTAGGAAGGGACGAGTTTCCTGTTCGGAAACTTCCTATTTCGCAATCATTCCACAACAGACTATCATTAACCGCGAATTCGTTCTGTGCCATACTTATGTTTATTATGTTACTTATGATACTACAAATAAATGTTACCTGAGATAAGAAGCGTATAAGTAATAGGATCGTTTAGTGCTTTGACAGTATGGCAGGTAATGAATTCGACTACCCAACGCGTTATGAAATTTTTAATTTTTTTCGGCTTAGTTTCTCCAAGAATGTATTTATTTATATTTGGGAAGAATGATTATGTTGCGACAATCGCCGGGCACGTTGAACGCCTTTCCCCCGTCTCGCGCGGGGGGAAAGACAAAACGTCACCGGCGTTTGATTTCCATCGCGTTAGGTGACGTAAATTTTAAGCAGCCAATGAAATACCGGGACTATTCGTTTTATTTTAAGTGGAGGAGCGTACTGGGGGGACCAACGGGTGGATTGAGAGAAAGGCTAAAAACCGTCTCGACATAGACATTCTCCCTAGGTATAAATAAATACATTCTTGGTTTCTCTTTTCAGTGAAATTGGTGGATCTTAAAATTAATTTTGCACGTGAAGATACGCCGCCATGTTAGGGTATAAAAACTGGTAAATAAGCCTGTTGTACCCCATGGTGTAAAGGTACTGTCACTCGCCAAAACGTAATTTTGAAATCGGTCAATAGTCGCGAGTCAGATTTCCCGCACGGCATGCGCTCTTGAGTCCCATTGGACGAAACCGGTTTATCGTTTTAATTTCTGGCTATTTTATTTAGTTTTTTACTCGAAGATCTATTTGGTCCGAGATTCGCGTCTTTATGTTTGCTCGAAGACTTATTGGTACGAGCTATTTGTAAGTTTTTAAATTTCTTCAAATTTGTTTGGAGTTTAGCTTTTTTGTACCATTTCATTATGAACTATTCTAACTGATCGTGTATTTTATAACTCTTTGCAATGCAGTCATTAGCCGTGGTTCCATAAGTCTATAATATTGTTCCATAATATTTGGGGAATATTTTACTGACAAGGAGAGTACCCGAGGTGTTTATTGCCGATTTAGTTCAAAGTCGGCCGTAATGTGGACCTATATGAGATATGAAATTTCCCAAAAGGAGACGTTGCACTACCCATTCGATTTGCCATGGCAACCGAAAATGTTTTTGACCACTTACAACCAAAATAAGATTTTTCCCTTATTTTACCCAAAATTTGTTACAAATTGTCAAATTTACCCTAAAAATGTTTCAATTTACCCAAACTTGATGAAATTTACCTAAATGTGGTCCAAATTACACATTTCGTGATTTTAAATTTTTTTCAAAATTTTCGTAGCTAGGACCCTGTGAAACCAAGAAAATCCCATGCTTTTTTAAATGGAGATTTTATTGTTTTAAGTGATCAAAAACATTTTCGGTTGCTATAGCAAAACGAATGGGTAGTGCACCGTCTCCTTTTGGGAAATTTCATATCTCATATAGGTCTACATTACGCCCGACTTTGAACAAAATCGGCGATAAACACCTCGGGTACTCTCCTTGTGAGAGCTAGTAATGGAGTGACGTCATCGCAAAAAGAAAATCTCCCCCTGTCAAAGGCGGCATGTGACGCGGGAGCAAGCGGACGCCAAACGACGAAGAAGCCCTTAATGCAGTCTGCCTTGTGAATAGCTCTCAGTAAAACTTTTTATGTAACAATATTATACACTTATGGTGGTTCTTATTAACTTAACATTATGTAATGAATACTTCTGATATAAACAGATCTATGTTTATTGATTGGTCTTGAAAACAACTTCTTGTTACTTCTCGCCGATGAAAATTAATCGTATTAACGATCAATTGAAAATGTGATAATGAATAATGCAATATAATCTAAATATATAATGACGTGAATATAAAAAACTTACATGAAAATGTATACTGCTCCGGTATCGATGAAGTAAATACGTCACTACGTTAACAATTTTGGTACACGAGTGACACCTCTCAAAGGATGAACTTGAAGACCTTGAAGAGTGAGGAATACCCAAAGGTCTCCCAACTGGGTATTAATCCGCCAGATGTCTCTCGCTCTATATTTGGTCGGAAGCGGAAGTTCCGGCCGATCAAAAGAACCGCGTCTGATTAAGCGTCCGTCTAATTGGTCGACCATAGTACCTAAGCGACAGCTCCAAACATCTAGTCGGCGGGGGGGGGGGTGGTCGCTTTTTAGAACTAGATTGAGGCCAGCAGCTCGTGCTAGCCGAAGAGAAAAAAAAAAGGGGGCCTTAGTCAGAGCCCCATTCCGTGCCTGGGTCGCGGGCACGTGCGACTCGGAAGCGCCAGTTTCGGCACGCGACCAGCCACGCGTCTTTAAACCCAAGAACGGGCCGGTCCCCTTTGTGCTCTCGTGGGAAACCGGTCCTCCGGATATTGAGAAACGAACTAATTGGTCATTTTCGGCCCCTTCGCGCGCTCCTCGATCCAGATTACGACCGTAGTGGACAAAAGGGACGCCAAGAGGGATTCATCATTCGACTGAGACACGGAGATAACGGCCGGCCCACCCGAAATATCCGAAGCCTGCGATTCGTACACGGAATACGGTTTCCTCTATTATCATAAATTTGACCTACCACCCTCCCCCCTTACCATATTATATTGCATTAAGCTAAATCAATATTAGGCGTACAAAATACCCCCTACATTTTTATATTTTATACGCTGAGAGGTATAGATGGAAATCTACAGTGGTATGCTTTGGCGAGTTTAAATACCCGAAGTTTAAAAATCCACACAGTGCCTTGCCGAGTTTCGTCAAGCTAGCTTGGAAATGTAGACAAACTATTTTTTAAATTATCGTTGTAACTACTACGGAGTTTACTTAAACTCGCTAGGTTAAGCAAAGGTGTTGGAGATCATATTTTGAGCACTCTCTCCAATATTATTACAAGTCAGTTGGTAAATTTACTTTATTATAATTAAAAAAAAGTTTGCCAACATTTTGCCAAGTAAATTTAGTTTTACTAGCTGACCAAAATATAATCTTACGTTTTGTAAATAATTCCAAAGACAATTAACATTAGCGTATAATGAAATTTTATATTTGAAAATATTGTTATCCCTTTTCTTGAAGGGGCTTGTCAACAGTTACATCTCATCTTTAAATTTATTTCATTATTTATTCATACTTAAAAAAGCGAGTATATATGTTACTTTCTTGCAACAGGTCTGCTTTTAAATCAAAAAGTCTCAGCTTTTTGTTCAAAATATTGATAAAAAGTTTCACACTCACGGTCGATTTAATTATAAATATTGATTATATTGTTTAAGGCAATTAACTGTAGCCACAAGAAAAGATTGGTATTTCTTCAACTACCTTTCTTTGGTGAATAAAAAGTAATGATTCTAAGAAAAAGAAACGTGTACTAATATTTCATATATTTGTTAAAAATATTAAATTTTCAAGGAAGTCGTTTGGTTTAAGATGTTTTGATATATTTATTTATACTTAGGAAGAATGACTGTATTGAAACAAATTTTTGCGATGATTCCAATCCTCTCACGATCTGCCAGAACACTTTTATCTTTAAACTTCAATCAAATCGACCATTTGTCTAAGGGGATTGGAACACACGTGGATGACGTTTTACCTTAATTCCAATTTGATCATTTCTCCCAACATTGTCATTGTCCTGTCCAAGGTAACGCAACGAATAATACATTTACTGTTCTCCACCTAACGATATAAGCTTTGTTTTTATTTACTTTTATATAATTTGATAGTTTGTAGAGAGTATATTATTTAATTAATGGAGTGGTACCCTTATGATTCGAACAACTGCCTCCCACGTAAGACTAAACAATTTCACGTTTAGTACAGCCAGTGGCATAGCATAGGAGCACTTCCCCCCCCCCCCCCGAAACAATTGTTGGTTTTTTTGGGTATTTTTTTCCAAATGCGTGCCCCTCCCCCGAACCAAAATCCTGGCTACGCTACTGAGTACCGCCTAACGAGGAAAAAATAAGAATTAGTCTTAAGCGCAAGTTCGCTGTCCAACCAGTGATGTAACGAATTTGGGTGGAAGGCCTAGCTGGAAATAGATGGGAGGATAAGTGTCATAGTTGGCAAGCCACGTGCCCTAAATGCGAGCCGAAATGTCGCCTTTTTTATTGCGCCTGATTTGCAATTTCGTAGGCCACCCCGCGCCCCGTAACATTAATCGAATAATGGGCCGAGTCACACGCTGATAAACTTCGTATTTCGACATGTCCCGCCACATTATTTGGATACATTATCAAGACCAAGGATAGCGTTTCAATTTACAATTAAGTCGTTAAAAAGTGTTTCGCCGATAGAAACAATTTGGTCTATTTTTAGTCTACAAACGCCTGTAGAAGTGTTCTAATAGCGGAACATCGATGTTCAATACGAAGCTAACATTTAGGCGTCGTGTACTCCTACGCCGTCCGTGAGTGATCTCGATAAAATACACGAACAGAAGGCTTGAAACGAAAAATAAAAACGGTGTAATTTTATATCAGACAAGAAGCTAGCTTGCCTCATTCGTCGCAAAAACCGCGATACATCGACCCCGAAAATAAATCGCGGATAACTTTGTTGGTGGTAGACGTAGAGTTGCGGCGAAGCGCGAACGACGTTGAGTGATGAATGGATTCTCCGCGGACACCCTTTCGAAGACGCGTCCTGCTCCCATCATTCATATTACTACGATTCTTTGACGTGACGCGAAAAAGGACGAGAGCTAGAAAGAGGAACGGAACTCTTTAGGGCAAATCTCTTCCGAATTCTCTACGAAAAAGGTAGCCATTGTCAACTTCATTACGGTGTATTCAAATAAACGGCGCACCCTACGCGCATGCGCGGATTGTTATTACATAAATAAAAAGAAATGACAGAAGAGAGGATGTGCCCGTGATCTGCCATGATGTATTAGATTATCACGGCTTACGTTCAATTTGCTATCGTCTGCTACTAATATTTCGTTTCATAATTATTATGAAAACCAATGACGTAATTAGGGCTATAAGAACGTTAAACCAAGGTAATGCTTAGGACACACCATCAACTCTCATATTTTCAGAAAGACCACGCCTTAAAATGCTAAGATATTATTTTTATTGGATGACTTTCATTTTAAAACCAAATATTTCTTAAAAGCGTTCAAGAAAAATTTGTTAATTTCATTTTAAAACAAAATATTTCTTAAAAGCGTTTTAAAAAAATTTCATTTAAAACAAAATATTTCTTAAAAGCGTCCAAGTAAATTTTCATTTAAAACAAAATATTTCTTAAAAGCGTCCAAGTAAATTTTCATTTAAAACAAAATATTTCTTAAAAGAGTCCAAGTAAATTTTCATTTAAAACAAAATATTTCTTAAAAGCGTTCAAGTAAATTTTCATTTTAAAACAAAATATTTCTTAAAAGCGTTCAAGTAAATTTTCATTTAAAATAAATATTTCTTAAAAGCGTTGAAGTAAACTTTCAGTTTAAAATAAATTCTTTCTTTAAAGTGTTAAACTAGTTAGTTTTGAAAATTTTGGTGTGATGCTTTAAAAAATATTTGTTGCATAAAAATTTAATTATACAAATATTGAAATTCATGTAGTTCATGGTAAAAATCTTTATGGGAAAACAATTAGCCGGCGGGTCCAGGATTTGAACCTGCTAGGCCATTCCAATAACGAAATTATCCTTGATAAGGATTTAAATACGAGTACAAGTGACTTTCCGAGCTCCCAGCCATTAGTCGCATTACAAAAATATATCAAATTTATAGGGTTAATTAAAACGCGATTGAAATTATTAAATCCTCATTAAAATAATTAAATCATGATAAAAATAATTAAATCGTGATTAAAATTAATAAATCGTTATTAAAATGATTAAATTGAGATTTGAGTGATTAAATCGAGATTTAAATGATTAAATCAAGATTTCAGTTACAAAATCAAGATTTCAGTTATATAATCGAGATTTAAGTTATAAAATTGAGATTTGGGTTATAAAATCGTAATAAAATCGAGATTTGAGTTATTAAAGGCTAGGCTAATAATAATAATCAGCTAGGCTAATACCCAAGGCACCACCTTAGGCCTAAGTCATCATGCGACTTTTGAAGCCCTTAATTCAGGTGGCCGGGTTACAATGCGTAGGAGGGTGGTGGCAAGCCCTGCATGCCACGAGATCGAGCCAACAGCTCCCTACACTAACTATTACCGTTAACCGAGACAAGTTTTTATGGAAGGGGAAACCGAAGAACTCGGGGGAAAACCCCTTAAACCAGTGGGGAGATTTGAGTTATAAAATCGTAATAAAATCGAGATTTGAGTTATAAAATCGTAATAAAATCGAGATTTGAGTTATAAAATCGTAATAAAATCGAGATTTGAGTTATAAAATCGTAATAAAATCGAGATTTGAGTTATAAAATCGTAATAAAATCGAGATTTGAGTTATAAAATCGTAATAAAATCGAGATTTGAGTTATAAAATCGTATTAAAATCGAAATTTGAGTTATAAAATCGTAATAAAATCGAGATTTGAGTTATACAATTGTAATAAAATCGAGATTTCAGTTATAAAATCAAGATTTCAGTTATAAAATCGAGATTTCAGTTATAAAATCAAGATTTCAGTTATAAAATCGATATTTCAGTTATAAAATTGAGATTTCAGTTATAAAATCAAGATTTCAGTTATAAAATCGAGATTTCAGTTATAAATTCTAGATTTGAATAATTAAATCGAGATTGAAATGATTTAATTGTGATTAAAATTATTAAATAACGCTTAAATTTTGAATCGATTAATGATGATTATTATGGAGACTATAAAGTATATGCCCTCTGTAATGACAGACCTAAATTTTGCTAGTTTGTTGCGGTTCGAAAAATAGTAATCAGGTGTACAAAGGTTTTTCGAATGACCACTCGTCCGTTAAAATAGCCGTTTTATTGAGCAAAAATAAAAACGTTTATATAGGATATATTCAAATAGAACGATAATTCCCTAAAATATAAAGTTTTACGCAGAGAAAAACGTCCCCACAGCACCACAGAGAAATTAGAAAGAAGAATATATCTTGTCCCATAAATATATTAATTTCTACCATGAATATCTGCCTGCATTAGGTAGTCCTCCCTCAGTCGTTGGGATGGGAGGGGCTTCGTTATTATGACGTCGCTCACGCACCGCCGTTCAAAAACTGTTTTGATGGGAAACGTTATGAAAATTCACGGACCATTTTTATTGCCAAGGCTTAGAGCGAAATGTACTTCATTCAAATTTAATACACATCTTTCCGATTGACCGAAAATAGGTTAAAATATTAACAGTAAACACCAAGAATGTATTAATTTATACTCAGGGAGAATGAATATGGCGAGATTATTTTTAGCGTTTCTCCAATACCACCCGTTGGGGCCCCCGGTATGCTCCTCCGCTTTAATAAAATCAAATAATACTGCAATATCATTGGTTCTTAAAAATTACGTTTTCGACGCCATTAACGCGACTGCGAGGACGCAAAAAATAAGACCCCCTCCTCCCCCCCCCCCCCTTAGCGTGACGGGGTTAGGGCCTCTACGTGTCCGTCGATAGCGAGGGGCTAACCACTCTTAGAAAATCTGTACACCGGATTACGCTTAGATTAGCACTGCCAAAGGCAGGGACTTCAAAGATTACAATTAATCCCATTAGTACAGTCAAAGTTACGGCTCTGTACACCGATTACGCGGAGTGATCAGCCCCTCGGTCGATAGTCTCGACATATTCATTCTCCCTGAGTATAAATAAATACCTTTATTTATTATTATCAAATGATTTTGTAGTAGTAGAGGTATTTTTCTAAGAATTACAAAATAATTTTCATCGCTGATTAAAATTCGCGATCCAGTAACGTTGTGTGATTACGTACAGCCAGAAGCCTATAATAAGAGAAGCCTCTAATACGGCAATAAGCTCTGATCCCGACAGCCACCCTTTTACTTAGAAACTACTGGACCCGAATCTATATAACGGGCTTGGTTCTTTTATGGCAGCGCCGCTTGTAGCGCCATAGTGGACGATATTCCTTCCTCGTAGAGTTGGCAAGTTCTCTCCCCACTGGTTAAAGGGCTTTTCCCCCGAGTTCTTCATTTTCCCCTTAAACAAAAACTTGCTGAGTCTAACGGTAATAGTGAGTGTAGGGAGCTGTTGGCTCGCGTGGCATGAAGGGCTTGCTACCACTCTCCTACGCGTTGTAACCCGATTAAATACATTATAAGTCGCTAGATGACTTGGGCTGATTATTATTCTATTCAGAGAGAATGACTATGCAGAACAGAGTTTCTGACGACAGTGACGAGTCTTAATCCATTTCACGATTTGTTAAAGAACAGCTCGCACTCGCGAAATTTTCGTTTTTTTTGAGCGACCAAGTTTTCGCTCAGGTCTCTTTTCGCTCTTTTTGAGCGGTCAAGTTTTCGCTCCTCTCTTTTCGATCTTTTTTTAGCAGTCAAGTTTTATCTCCTCTCTTTTCGCTCTTTTTGAGCGGTCAAGTTTTCGCTCCTCTCTTTTCGATCTTTTTTTAGCAGTCAAGTTTTATCTCCTCTCTTTTCGCTCTTTTTGAGCGGTCAAGTTTTCGCTCCTCTCTTTTCGCTCTTTTTGAGCGGTCAAGTTTTCGCGCCTCTCTTTTCGCTCTTTTTTGAGCGGTCAAGTTTTCGCTCCTCTCTTTTCGCTCTTTTTTGGGCGGCGAAATTTTCTTTCCTCTCTTTTCCGTTTTGCGCTCTTTTAAAAATATATTTTACCGCTCAATCTCGCTCAAAATGAGAGGAGCGCTCCCATCACTGCTCATAGATTCCCAATAACACACGTTTTCCGACACAATTGAAAGACAAGCGGGTAGCCTCAATATAGTCATTCTTTCTCCCTAAGTAGAAATATACTCATTGACGCTTTTACTAATTAGTGGATTTGAATCATTTTAGAACTTTCTCTGGAGGATTTTAACCAATGGACTAAATTAAAAATAAACAAAACATCATAAAATAGAATATACCTCCTGAAATGTGTGGTTGTTCAGTGGCGGCGATCCCGTTTAGGGCTCCGGGGCTCGATCCCCTTCGGGAAAAAACATACGGGGAGGGGGCAGAGCCCTCACAGAAATACAATTTAAAATCTCACTGTCCGAATTTATCAGTCTTTTTACAGAAGTTATTTTGATATTGAAGATGCGGGTAACATTAAGATTAAATAAGAATTATCTAGATATCCTAAACTACCTTCGTAATGCCTGTGGCCATGAAAGGTTTAATGATCTATCCATGATCCATGTACGCAGAGATTTTTCTCAAATTTATCAATTAATTAATTAATTAATTGAGAGACCACTTTAAGTAATAAAGATTTACAGCTGTACGTGTTATTGCTTAAGTTTTAAGTAGGCCTATATACATTTTTGAATAAAAAAAATGGACGGGGTCTCACACGGGACCACCGCTATGGTTGTTTAAACAATAAGGTTTCGTTAGGCAAAGACAAGTATTGATACCTATGGAACTTCAAACGGAAAGGCCTTCGATCTCTGCCTCTAGTTTACCACCGATCGCTTAGTGGGTCGTAAAGTTTGGCAATGAAAACATTGGGTATAAGGTAATCGCGGTGGAGAAAACCGGGAACAGATTGACAGGAATGACTGTTAGATTTCGCGTCCAGCAAAGGGCATTTATACGCCGGTGTAGAGTCGACTGTTTCGCCTTTCAGAATAAACGATGCCTATATAATTCGAATGTCCCGTCCGTACGAAGAGGACAATTTGATTTTTCGTCTTTCCCCCGGATGGTCATTTTTCGCCCTTGATGGGCAATTACCGAGGCACTGCCCACTCATTTATCCCGGAGCCTCCGCTTCTGGTACACCGTCCAGGAGCCGCGGTGATAAACGCGTCCATTCCGTGATTCGGAATGAAGTTGTCGTTGGTATACGGGAGTCGATTCGTTTCTATTTTTCTCCCGCCATTATTTTGGAGTCTCTCAATGGAGTGGGAGGATTACCGTCGAAGAAGGCTCGTGTCGCGATGGAGGGGACGCGGACAGCTGCGGAGAGGGGGTAGTTCCTCAGGGGTCACGGTCGGACCCCAAGACAATGTCTGGACGGTAAAAACTAGGTGCGAATAGTCGGACATTTGGGCAGAGTTGCGCCGGATTTAACGAACCGTGTTATGTCCAATTATAAAGCCACAAACTATTGTGTTGTCCGCTCGCGCGACCCACTCCAAAGTCCCTCCGTGCCCCCCATCAATGTCCCGTCGTTCCTCCCCCCGCCTTTTCTTAAGGTCGTTAAGGTCGCGGCTCTTTTCAGTCGATTGCCCACTTTTTCCCCTCTAATATCGCAACGTATTTATTTGATTTATTTCTAATGTATATTTCAAACACATTAAGTGACATTTCGGAAAGCAATAGGCCCTTCAATAAAACATCTTCAAGGAAATCGCCCAGAAGTAATATATCCGAGAGCCAGGACCTTCAAGTTACTGTTTATTTGGCGCTTGTTCAAATAATGGAAACGTTTCACTTGTAAACAGAACGTCCGGGTTTTGTTAAGCTTTAATATGTCAAAAACAAAGCTACCTGGTTAAAAGGAATCACTTGTTGCATATCATACAGGGAAAAGTTTTCATTATTTCAACAAGCAACACATAAACAGTAACTTGCGGGTCCTGGCTCTCGGATATATTACTTCTGGGCGATTTCCTTGAAGATGTTTTATTGAAGGGCCTATTGAAAAGGATAGTACGGTGGTGAATGTATTTGTTTTTACTTATGGGGGACGATTATGTTGTGGCGATTAAGCCCACAATGCCGTACCGAAAGGGGTCGAATTCTTTGGGGGAAGAAGTCATGATTTAGCAAAGTTCTATCCGAATTTTTTCGAGTCACTAGTACCAAGAATAAAGGCCAACTGAAACCCAACTGACCAATCTCGGCATCCACCCAAAGGAACGTCCCTCCATTGGCCCCGTGGTCTAACTTCCGGCGTGACGGGACGGGAAAGTAAACGCGTCATCCGCGTCTATTTCAATCACGTGGGGAGACGTCTATTTCAGAGAACCAATGAGATTGAATTGCCGATAAAGGCGAGGAGCATACTGTTAGAGCGTGAGGTGGGTTGCTAGAAACTTTCAAGATCGTCTCAACCATGGATTAATTCACTAATTAGTTAATTAAAGGGGAACGGCCAAGCTTTTCCAAATATGGCCTTATTTCCGTATCAAAAGATTAACAAGACGTTCAATATACTATTATACTAACACGACACCTTTTTTTGTCTTGAAAAAATAGCTTTTGAAAAATAACGCCAAGTGTTTGGGTTTGAATTTTCGCCGCCATCTTAGGGGCGATTTGCGATCTAGCGCAACTTTTGAAATCGCTCAATTTAGGCTTAGGTCTCTTATAACTGGAAAGCGCCGCGCGTGCAAATTAAAAAAAAATCTTTCGCATCTACAGCAGCGCGAGCTTTTTTTTATCAATTTTAATCGAGCCGGGAGTGTCTCACCGGTTTCTCACCAGGTGTCGCGGCGGACGCGGGCTTTTCGATTTCCCGAAATTTCTTTATTTTATTAAAAATTAACCACTCAATATTTTTTGATGCGGTTTTCACCATAAATTTTAGTTTTTAATGGGCTATAGGGCTATCTAACTGGTTAAAGCTTGACCGATCCCCTTTAATCCATGTCTCAACATACTCATTCTCCCTAAATATTAATAAATACACATTTGGTTCAACGTATTATCATAAGATTGGAAAAATAAATTAATGTACTCGAATCATATATTCATGTGGTAATACGCCACTGAAAAATCTAAAGGTCCTTGAAGACAATGCTCTTTTCGTTCGTAGATGAGGTGAATACGTTAAATATTATAGAGAATAAAAACACGTTCATATGCGCGAGTAAAAATTTATTTATATACAAATAAAATATAAACAGCCGACTAGTTTCGACACAACATTGGGTCCTTGTCAAGACGGAAAGACCCGGACACAATGTTATCAAGTCATCTAGCGTATTATAATGCCATTAAACCGGTGGCCGTGTTACAAATTTACAATGCGTAGGAGGGCGAGGGGTATAAGTCACTCTCGGATGACCTGTACACCGAGTTCGCGTACTTAGTACTGTTAAAGGTACGGATTTTAAAGAGTTCACGAACTCTTATTAGCACAGTCAGAGGTACGACAGTGTACACCGAGTTCGCGGCGTGACCAGCCCCTCGTTGGAGGGTGGTGGCAAGCCCTTCATGCCACGCGAGCCCAAACGTTCCCTACACTTACTATTACCGTTAGCCTCAGCAAGTTTTTATGGAATGGGAAACCGAAGAACTCGGGAGAAAACCCCTTTAACCAGTGGGGAGAGAACTTGCCAACTCTACGCGGAAGGAATATCGTCCACTATGGCGCTACAAGCGACGCTGCCATAAAAGAACCAAGCCCGCTTTATAGATTCGGGTCCAGTAGTTTCTTAGTCCAAGGGTGGTTGTCGGGATCAGAGCTTATTGCCGTATTAACCCGGGACCCTTGTCACCCTTCATTCATTACCGAAAGATGGTAAAAAAGAGGGTGGATCCGCATTGGGAAAAATCACACGCTCATTCTTGAGAATATTATCCGCTAATTGGACAAATTACGTCTTACCTTAAAATTCTTTCAATAGAAGACATCGCGGTAAGGTATACGCGAGTGGGAAAAAAGCGATGGACAGATCGGAAATGGCTAATTAAAAATGTCTTTTAATGATCGCGGATGAAAGGTAGAGCGCCGCGGGGCGTCGTCTGCAAGCTCGGGGATTCGCGAAATTACCACTCTCCAAACAGGTTCATCTCTCGATTAACACGCGAAGAAAAGAAAATATATATAACTACTATACCGTAGTGGCTCTGAATTTCATTCATTTCTTTTTCGAATATATTCTTTTTTTTGTTTAATATTTTCATTAGCAAGCGTGAGCCGTCGTGGGAATAAAAATGATGCCCTGTAATTTACCGTTTAAAATTAGCAACTTTCCATATCTAATATTTTTTACGATGGAATAAATTATATTAGATATTTATGACTACTTACCAAACTTCTAATTCGCATTTACATTAAATTCCATAGCGAATGGCAAAAAGATACGCTGTTAAAACACTATTTTAATCCACTTATTTTTCGATTTTTCTGATTTTCAATTGATACTTTCATCTAGGAGCAACAGCATCCCGTCAAAAGTCGTGGATTTTCTCGCGTACATTTTCCATTGGTTAAACGCTTTAGCGCCTGCTACCGTCGGAAGGGGAAAATTCGGAAATTGTCTTCCCGTAAAACGTTCAGCGTAAAGGGCCTAAAGGCTCGTCCAATGAAATTTGTACGCAACACTGCATTAGCGTGTTTAAAGGCTAACTGCGTTCTCCTTATGTTTGTTGCTCCTAGCTTTCATAAACCTTAATCCATTCTTCAACGTGCGTATAAACCGACGGTATAAACACCAATAACAAGATAAGTTGGACAATCTTGTACATACATTAAACGCGCTAAATATAATAAATAATATGATGAAGAACTACGGTTCGAAAGCTAGCTGTAAAATTTTAATATTTTAAAAATAAGTATTAAATTTATCGTTTTTAAATAATAAAATTTAATTCCTTTAATAAACAGGGTTGTTCAAAATACATATTGAAAATGCAAAATACTATTTTACATTTTGCATTTTGAGTTTCTAGGAAACTATTTGGCATTTTATATTTTGCATTTTGCATTTTATGGTTTTGTTAAGTGGAAAAATATTTTCAAATTGTTTTTACTCTGGTACCATCATCGCAGCTCTTGAAGAGAAAGTTCGTCTGCTATTTATTCCCAAGTAATCATAGACGGCGATACTCAGTAACTGACTTACTCAGAAGCAGACGAACATTCGTACAGTGCCACCGCTTAATTACTACTTAATTATTAATAATTACAAACTAACTGTGGTAACTATTTAATAATTAGTTACCACAGTTATTGGTAATAATAAACCGAGTGCATTTGTAAAAAAAAATTGCAATTTGAAAATGCATTTTTCATTTTTATTTTGATCTGCAAAAACCATTTTACATTTTGCATTTAGAAAAACCAATTTTCAAAATGCATTTTGTAATTATATTTTGATCTGCAAAAACTATTTTACATTTTACATTTTGCATTTAGAAAAAAACAATTTTCAAAATGCATTTTGTAATTTCATTTTGATCTGCAAAAACCATTTTACATTTTGCATTTAGAAAGACCAATTTTCAAAATGCATTTTGTAATTTTATTTTGATCTGCAAAAACCATTTTACATTTTGCATTTAGAAAAACCAATTTTCAAAATGCATTTTGTAATTTTATTTTGATCTGCAAAAACTATTTTACATTTTACATTTTGCATTTAGAAAAAAACAATTTTCAAAATGCATTTTGTAATTTTATTTTGATCTGCAAAAACCATTTTACATTTTGCATTTAGAAAAACCAATTTTCAAAATGCATTTTGTAATTTTATTTTGATCTGCAAAAACCATTTTACATTTTGCATTTAGAAAAACCAATTTTCAAAATGCATTTTTTATCTTGCATTTTAAGTTATAGAGAAAGTATTTTGCTTTTTACATTTTGCATTTTGAGTTATGGAGAAAGAATTTTGAACATAAATAACAAAATTGCCTATATTGCGCAGTAAAAATGTACCATAATTTAAATAAAAAATTTAATTATTTTTCAAATTGAATTGAATTTAATTGAAATTTTGATTGCCGTCGAAAACTAGATAAGCCCAGATTGAAGCATTATTCTATAATTTGACAATAGCAGACGCTCCATCGAAAAAGTGTCGTGCCACGGCGTCACCTAGTCCCGATCGTTCCCGAATTAATTAGTAACTTATCTCAAAATTAAAAGTTTAAAGCGTAGATATAAGAAATGTATATACGTTTCCTATATCTATGGTTTAAAGTGACTTGCTCGTCTTTCGCGCAGTTAGATTTCAGTTCGAAAAGAGCCCATTCAAGTGATTTCATATTTTTTTTTATCATGGATGACATTTTCAAAACTATATATTTTGCCGTCGTACGTTTAATTTTCAACCAGATATTTGGCGGCTTTTTCCCAATTTTCAAATAAACTAGGGTGGAAAACCACTCCACGGGAAGAATTTAAAAAAAAAGCCTCAAACGATTATCTCAATTTAAAATTTGCGTGGAAAACGCATCGGCCAGGGAAATAATAGAATAACCAAAAGTGGAATAACAATAATAATAATAGTAGTAGATATTTCTGTATAAAGGTCAGCGGCTTTATGCGGGCCGCTCGCGCGTGGGGGCGCGGGACCAGGACGACGATGAGGCACGTGAGAAAGAGCGGGGCGCGCCGGCCTCACGCCGACGCGGGGGAGCAGACATTCTCCGGATTCGGAGTCGGCTCCCCCGCTGCCCCCGAAAGAGAGAGTGATGCCGAGGGGGGAATCAATTCTCCCACGAGTCTAGCCCCAGCCACCATCTCGACCACCTTTTTTTCGCGGGGATAAAGTAAATATATGCCCCTTTGGATCTCCCTGACCACCCTCCGCACGAGGATCCGGGAGCGCGCGAATTTAGCCAATGGAGAGTCTTAGTGCGGCTAAGTTATCCAATCGACGCGCGGGAAAAAGCCCTTCGCTTATAAATGACAGCCTGTTAACTTGATAGCGGTTTTATATCGCGTATATGTCCGCGTTTAGCGATGCTCGTAAAACGCCAACGTGCGAATACTAAAAATAAAACTACGTTCGCGATCGTGAGAAAGTAGACCAACTTCGCAAAATAAAACCTTTTTTATTTTTCCTGGGAAGGAGTTCCAAAACGATTCGCGTTACTTATTTAATTTAATTTAACTTAATAGATGGTTTCTTTTCGCTTGTTCTGGGATTTCTAAGTAGGGTAAAAAGAGTAACCTATGACGTCACTTTACTCCGACTCTGTAGTGTAAAAATGTTTTCCAAAAATGGCTGCCTGTGGACATTTTACCAGCTAAATTCTGGAGAAGGGGACGATTTTATGAGTAGAAAGAGTAGCCCTGATACTCTGACCTTGACGAATAGTTAACGCTGTAGAGACCTTATCTCCACCAGAACAAGCGGATAGTTCAATTTAGACAAAGCGTTAAGTATCGACCTACTGTAAGTTATACAATCCGATAGTAAAATATCGATTGGTTAACATTGGATTTTTAAATAATTAGGTACTTCGATTTTTTGTTTATTAATGAAACCAACAGAGAAAATATATATTTTTCACGTGGAAAGGCGGGTGGGCGTGGTTTTTCTTAATGGAATCACAGAGTGCTGCATAAATAGCGAGATCGAGGGGTCGGACATTTGCCTGTTTTGTGTACGGGATTTTGGATTTTTTAAAAATCCAGGATTTTTTCTTGTGGATTTGTCATACAAAGTCTATGGGAGCAAAATTCTTGGATTTTGGATTTGTGGATTTTTTTCCAAATTTTGTACGGGATTTGGCCAAATGACCGACCCCTCGATAAATAGTTCTTGCTAAAATTGCAAATAAGAGAGTATCTACGACATTAGTAGGTCAAATCCTGGAAGTTAACTTCTCCCTGAACACTGCAGCTGATAGCCTGATATATTTGTTATAAAATATAAATAATCCTGTGAGCTTAGCTCCTCCCTGATGTAAAATAAATATTCATTCATTCATTGGAGTGTTTTAGTTTTCTATTTTGGTTTATATTTAAATTTTTGGCAAACCTATTTTAAAAATGTTTTGACGATGGCAAATGTACGGCACTCGTGAAACCATTTAAATGGTTTCCTCCCTGATTTAAAAAGGATTTGTTTATAAAAGTAAATAAATATTCATTCATTCATGCCGCTGTTTTAAGACACATACAGGCGCTTTATAATTTGAACAACTGAACAACCGCAATTTTTAAAAAGACTTTGGCTCAACTACAACAATAAAATATACTACGTTGATACGAAATTGGCTACTAAACCTTTCTTTGATTAGAAATAGGTAAATTAGGTTTAAGAAATTTTCGTTGCGCCATAAAACATCTAAATAAAGGCAAAAAATCTGCTTTTCGCGCGTCGATTGATATCTGTTTAATCTGTAAAAGAGGGATTAGCGGTACCCCAGAGGGCGAAAGGAATAAAGATAGAAGTCCGACAAATATATAATCCCACAAATATCGCGATGGGAAGGAGGGGAGGAGTAATAATAATGAAAACCCCCCGAGCTTGTTGGCGGCGTCGGGACTGAAGAAGGTAATCGTGGCGGAGAGGCAATGAATTTGGGCTGCAGCGAGCACGCGGAACAAGGAGAGAGGAGGGGAGAGGAAATTCCGGCCCTTCTTCTATCCGTGGGAAAAAGGGCCGAGCGCTGGAGCGTCTATCGCGGCGCGGGCTGGTCGTGTGTCTCTCCCCCTGGCGGCCGCCGCGAGTGCCCGCGTACCCCTTCGGCTCTCTCTCTCTCTCTGGAAGCCGGCACCTCTCCTCCTCCTTTAAAACGCTCGAAGCCCGGACGAACGAGGGACAGTCACGTGCTGGCTTCCGCTCACGTGGCATCGACGCTCGCTCCGAGCCTACAATCCGAGTCCTCACTTTAAGAACGCCACCCGAGCGAACGACGCGCGTCCCGTCCTCGTTGGTCTACTCTTGTCGGACACGCACACTTCCGCGAGTGGTTCGCCGTCGTCCGAACGTCTCGTCCGTCGTCGTTCCGGACTTTGGACCGTCGTCGTCTCGCGCGCCGTCCACGATTCGCGCGTTGTTGCGGTGGACGTTACCGACGTCGCCGAACGCCAACTGGTCAAGGTGGCTCCGTGCCTGCAGTGGGCCCAAGCGCCGCCGTTCCGCCCTCGCTGGCCCACGCCCCCCGTCGAGAACATGAAAAGGAACCTTAGCAGTGACATGGATTCGGACTGCGACGATCTTTTCGAGGACTCTTCCTCCAAAGGGTAATTACCATTTCCGACATCTTCTAACGTGTATATAACTTCCGCTCCCGTATCACCATTGATCAATAAAAATAAAGGCTTAAGTTCCTTATGACATTTTATAGTTTTGTCAACCTTGCCTACATATTCCCCGGGATTTTCACTATTTACCTCTTCGACATGTTTTGCTTTTGAAATGTACTTGAACAATTTTTCTCCTTAAAGTTAAACGAGCTACCCGTCCAATTATTAACTCTTTTAAACAGTTAGGTTTGTCTCTTTATAAATCTATGGATATAGCATACGGATATAAATAGTCATAAATTCCTACTTTTCCCACGTTAACAGCCCCACTAATAGTCGCGCGTCTACTTACAGAACCCCAACTCCAAGCAGCGATAGCTGTCAACTGGTCAACAGGAAACGAAGACGAGGGGTAAGTTCAAATGGATCAAAAGCGTTACTTTATCGCGGACCCAAATTACCCGACATGGGTTTTTTTTTTTAAGACCGTAACTAGGGCGACTATAATTTAAGGGTAGATATATTACGGTCATAAATCTTTATTGAGTGATACATTTCCTAAGAGGATCGAGTATGGGAGCAAATCCGATGCGGGGGAAAGGCGGTACAGGGGCTGTGATGTAAAGAAGCGGGGGTAGCCCTGATCGGCCACCCTTTTAGGCGGTAGCCTTTCAAGAAAACTTCCTTTTTAACGGCTAAACGGTCGGCCTGTCAACGGCCACAAGAGAGAGATAGACCGTTCTCTTTCTTCGTCACTGTCAATTCTGAGCAAACGGAAAACGATCGGGGCGGCACCGAATTGTCCTTGAGTTCTAGATCTTCCCCTTCCGCAATTACCTTTTAACGCCTTATAATTAAATTAATTTAATTTACAGATAATTGAAAAACGTCGTCGCGATCGTATAAATCATTCTTTGTCGGAGCTGCGACGTCTCGTGCCGGCCGCCTTCGAAAAGCAAGGCTCGGCCAAGTTGGAGAAGGCCGAAATATTGCAAATGACGGTCGACCATCTCAAGATGCTTCACGCCAAAGGTACTACCCGCTGATTACTTTCTCCCCGAGGTACGATTCTGATCTCCGATTATTTCCGCGCAGGTTTCGACGCTCTAACGTTCGACCCTCACAAATTCGCCATGGACTATCACAACATTGGCTTTCGGGAGTGCGCCTCGGAGGTAGCGCGTTACATGGTGGCCATAGAAGGGATGGACTTGCAAGACCCGTTGCGTCTAAGGCTGATGTCGCACCTCCAGTGCTACTCGGCGCAACGGGAACTAGCCATGAAGAGCTCTTCCGTCCATTCCAGTCCGTGGAGTCCGGTGGCGCCTACGCCGAGCGCCACCGCCTCGAACCAGGTCCCGCCCCCTCCGGCACCCTCCATCCACCAGTATTCGCACAACCCGACGGGGCCGCACCACCACCCTCACCACGGAGAAATCGGCCCGTCCGCGCTAACCCATCCGTCGTACAACTGCTCGGAGAACAGATTGCACCATTCGGACAGTTTGGGACTGGCCATGAACAACAACAACAACGTCAACCCCTCCCACTTCGGCCGAATGTCCGGGAACAACCCGCAGTCCGTCGTGCCCACTTCGGCCTCTCATTCCTTCGCGCCTTCCGGAACCTCTCAAATGGTGCCGTCCATCGGTCAAATGCCGGCCAACCAGTATCTCACCGGACACGGTTTCGCGGCCGGGCCTTACGCCAACCACCAGGGCAGCCAGGGATCTTCGGTCAAGCCTTACAGACCTTGGGGTGCGGAATTGGCGTATTGAGATATGGCCCAAAATTAACATTATAATCACGGTCATTGGGAACAATTTCGCGCGAGTTGTACCTACAATGAAAACTAAAGGACAAATTTTGTACCGTGAAATAACGCGTTTAGTCAACAGATTCTTTAACAATTGCTGAAAATATATTTTATCATATCGGATTTATATCGATCTCAAAACCTATCGAGACCTGTTATCGATTCGTTATTTACTTTCACCAAAATACCGGTTTCTAAAATCAGAAAAATATACCCGAAGTATATCTTTAATTTCGATTACACTAATAATTTATTTTCCCCTTTTTTATAACTTGTAAATAATCATTATTAACGACGTCAAACTTTCACGCCAACATTCAATTATATTTTTATATATTTACATATACGATTTATACGAGTAAACCAAAAAAAAAACGAGAAAACATTTTTGTATAAAAAAAGATATTAATACCAGAGTGTATTTTTCCAATCTGAATGCGTGCCTTCTTTCTCGAGAAAGAAACTTGATTTTTGCCAATAAAAGGAATCTAGTCATCATTATCAAATATATTGGAGCTTATTTTCATCCGTTTTATTCCATTATATCCTTTATTAAAATTGTGACGATAACCGAACGTTCGAGACGCTCTTTCTCCTCTTAGCACCTTGGCGTCAAATTTTACTCGGGGGAGAGGACATAGATTACGCAACTCGTAAAAAAGGAGATTCCTGGGATTCGAAGGAGGGCTCGAAAGTGGAATAATAGCGATCCCGAGACCAACAGCCTGAACTCACGAAAGACTAGGAATTTGCACGTGCCGTGCGCGGGGCTCACGGCACGTTCTCACGCGCAACCCCCAGCCCGCCTTTCGCCTCCCTCCGCCGGTCTTCAAAACATTCCCCTTCATCACCCCCGATCTTAACCCCGTAATCTAAGGGACCGACCCTACAGGTCAGGGTTACGCCTGAATAAAACCTCCGCTTCCGCCTCGTAGTTGCGTCACGATTTCTGTTTGTTTTGGTCATTACATTAAGCCCTAGGATACCTTTTAGCGCTAAATACATTATCTCCGCGGCAGAAACGATTACGTAATTTGTATTTGCAATACAAATTTTGCCATAGAACCACCTAGCGGCCAACGTGAGAAAATGAAAATTCTGTCTATTACGTTAACGATGGCTATATGATAACTGAAAAGGATATTTAGAGAATAATAACTTTAGCTATAATTTCTTAAACGCGCCTTCCCAATCGACCGCCATTACCTTACAGTCTACGGGGAGGGTGATGAAAAAACCGGTTTTGGGGGAATGACATTCCCGCGGTAGAGGGCGGGCTCGTTGGTTGTCTGTACGATAATGGCGGCGCCCAGTAAACGTTTCTAAAAAGAGTGTATAGAGTAGTATCGCTCTGTAGCTTTGAGCTATGGCCGCCATTTTTAGGGCAGTTTTTTATCTATAGGAAAAAGCATGGGTGACGTCGACGTACGTCACGCCGATATTACTCTATAGGGTAATAGCACTTTGTAACTATAACCATGTTGGTATACAATTTCAATTAGTCCTCTGTGGGACGTCCTATGATGTCCAGGTATTAAGTCCCTACAAGTAATAGAACAACGTAGAACGCGCGATGCAAAGACAATAACAAAATAGAGCGAGAGAAAAACAAACGTCTATATTTGAATCGTAGAAACCAATAATAACAAAAATATACAACGTAGAACTGTTTTAAAGGAATATAAAAAGGAACGAAATAATCTTTATGGCGGACCCCCGATTTGGTCGGGAGTTCGTAGTCGCGAGAGCGTGCGAGGCAATGGGTCGGTGTGACACACGGAGAAGCCAGGTTCCCACGCACGACGGAGATCGAGCCTCGGCCGAGGAGCGCGTGGGGGATGGGGGAGGCGACCGACGGCAACTGGGGGAGGAGGATGGATGGGCGCTCTCGCCTCTAATTCGAGACGAAACGAAAGTTTGAGACCGATTACTTAAAAGTCGCGGATAACTACGAGTCGGTTCAATTTCTCGATTTAATATGAATCTGCGACGAATATAAATCAGGTGTGTCACAATATTCTCAGATTCAAATTCCCTGATCATTTTAAGTTACTTTCCCTGACTTTTTAAGGCCAAACTTAGACAGTTTTTAACTTTTACATTTATCAGAATTTAATAGATTTAATCCACTTATATTTCAGTAGCAAAGTTATTTCAACGTTAAAAACCTTTCAAGTATCTAAATAATAATAGCAGAATTTGCCATAGATCTAGAGTAAAGTTACCTTAAAAAGGTGTCACGACTAAACTGAATTTAAAATTCTTAAAATTCACAATTTTTTTATTTCCCTGATTTCCCTGGCGTGTGGCAACCCTGTAAATTTTTATTCCGTTCGTAAATGAAATCGAGACTAAGAGGACCCAAAAAAAATAAAACCTTAGTCCGAGTCAGACTACCCTCTCGCTTATTTGAGACGAGTTTCAGATTAATTTAAGTTGAGATAGAATCCTTAGTTAATTAGTAGAAAACGATGAAAGTAGAAAACGGGTCCAGGGTCCTTGGACTGTACTAAATTGCCACCACCTTCTCGACCCCCTCTTAACATTCACAAACTTCACCCCCCCCTCGACGAATTTCTGGCTACGCCACTGTAGTGCAGTCCAGCCTAAGGACGAGTTCAATAGCTCTATTTAATGTGAGAGATGGAGAAGAAAAACGGTAAGTAAGCAGGCCGCGTTATTTCATAGAAAGGTCTATTCAAAATGTGTTCGCGTTTCAGTGAGCCCAAATGTATGAGGTGAGCCCGAGTCAAAGTCGGCGGAGCTTTTACGGGGACTGGACGGGAAGAAAATCGCCTCTTTCACCTATCATTTACCAAAACTCTTCATCCCCACCCCCCGCACGCCCCAGACTCCTCGTAAAAAGCGCGAGCAAAGAGTCCGTTCTCACTTCTACAGATAAGACGTTTCTCCATCGACGCCGCGGTACTAGCACCCTTCGTCTCGGAGCGGGTGCGAACGGGGCCTCTTAATCCAATAAAAAAATATTCTTCGAGCATTTGGTTGGCGATACGCGCGGGGAACCGAGATAATTACACGCTTTTGAATATATCTTGACGGACGAGTATCTTTTATTATATCTTGAGGAGAGAGAAAAAAACGAAATATCGAGATGGGGGCGGTATTTGAAGAGTCCGGACCGCGTTGGGGATCAGAGGTCCCCAAACGATGGCGCGTCCAAAGTATTCAAATTAAGAAAAAAAAATATCATCTTCAAAATTTAAACGAAAAAAATTCCTTTTCATACTTGAATCGAGTACCTTCTTGAACTTTCTCTACCCAAAGATTCACTTTTGATTAATATTTTTTTTACAAACCAATATGATATTAGAGTTCAGCGTTTCGTAATTTTTTCGCAAAACCGAGGCTTAAAACGCGCCAACGAGGGTGAACGAGCAGGAGACGCGAAGCTCGCGGCCATAATATAGACTAAGCATTAATCGTAGACAAAAAATAAATATTCCCTCAAGTTTTATAATAATTTCACCTACAGCTAATTACCAAGACTTACTCCCATCTCCAATTAGAAACGAATACGGGGTTCTCCCTATCTCTCTTCCGCGAAACTAACATCATTTGGCAACGGATACTTCGCCCGATAGCCCCGCGAGGGCTGTAAACTCTGTCTAGAAAATCTCCCTCCCGCCGTATCTGGCCTAGAGTTAAGATGGACGTTATTAAACGCGTCGTATTCCCCCCTCAGGTATACGATTTTACGGCCGGAGGCAACGGCGAAGAATCTCCGCCCCTTTCCCGCTATTCCC
This sequence comes from Leiobunum rupestre, assembly GCF_980474605.1. Taxonomy (NCBI): domain Eukaryota; kingdom Metazoa; phylum Arthropoda; class Arachnida; order Opiliones; family Sclerosomatidae; genus Leiobunum; species Leiobunum rupestre. The sequence goes on from NC_143389.1 coordinate 38,810,077, forward strand.
ACGGACCAGAACGCCGGTCGCGCAAAACCAGCACCTGCGAGCGAACACGCGTTGGATTCATTCTTTCCACCAGCAACCATCACCACAGACCGTCTACCCCCCCCCCCCTTCCCCTGCTATTTCTCTTTCTACGGAGATTGCGGTTAAAGGAGAAAATGAGCTAGGGAAAAAATACGTCTAATGCGAACGCCTCTTTCCTCTAATCACTAGCCACCTGTCACACCTTCCATATTTTTTTACGGGATGGAAAATATCTAACCCCGCCGTCTTCTTCTCTCTCTTATCATCATCCCCGAGGCCATTAGTGGATGGTTGCTTAGAGGGAAGATAACCCTTTAGTTCCCACGCTACTGTTTCGCGTTAAACGCGCTTTTCAAAATTGACGCAAATTCGGCGGATGTTTCTTCGTAATAATGTATCAAATTTTCAAATGATTGTACTGATACATATTTTACAAATCTTTTGCAATAAAACAATGCTGTAATATTCGTTTTTCTCCGCGAAATAAAAATAAATGGGCAATTTACTGAGGGTAACCAGATTTTCCGTTTTATACATTTCTTCGTGTATCTATGGTATTTTCTCAATCCAATATCGCAAATGAAATTTTAATAAAGGTATTCATCATCCAAGACTCCAAGTCAGGTGAGTTCCAAGTGATGTAATCAGCGGCGTAACATAAAGGGGGTGGGGGGTGTGTAAAAGACTAAATTATTTTGTTTTTGTGGAAGTTAATTCTTTAGGTAAAATCTTAACCCCAAATATTAAATGCTTTCTGTAGAATGGGGACTAGATAACGTAAAAGTGATTATACCTGGTGTTTTAATTTGATCGGCCCAGGTATTTTCCTCAAAAGCTATATTACCTAGAAATGGGAAATTTTCAGGATGTACACTTTCGAGGGAAATCGTTGTTATTTGTAAATTTCAGCAAAATCGTGACGTTTGGCACGGTTTTATAATTTTTATTGTTTTAACGCTAGGTGGTAGAGGAAAATGACAATGAACAAGTTGTAGAGCATACTCGAAAACCTGTGATGAAATTGGTTGGGACGGAATAGGTCAATTTTCCACTGAGATATGAGGTCAGGAAAAATAGCAAGTTGGTAGTAGGTGACCTCAGCCTTTTTACAACTAATTTAAAAAGAAAACTATATAAATTTTAATGTTTGTATGACTGCTAAAAATGAAAGATTTTTAAACTAATTATTTTTATGGGTAATTAATTTTGAGAGAAACAAAAACCACTTCCGAAAGTGTTACAAAATTTACAAATGTACCAGTCTAAATGAGGTTCAATAATTCCACCATCCGCGGCTATACAAGTTCGTGCGCGATACAGCATATTTTGAAATGAACCATCGACCATAGTTGGAGGGACGAGTCGAAACGCTGCAATAATTCTCTGGCGCGAGTCTTCGCTAGTGACTGGCGTCTTATAAACTTCCTCCTTCACGAATCCCCACAGGAAAAAGTCCGGCGGTGTCAAATCTGGAGTCCTAGGAGGCACTGGGCCATTCCTTCCAATCCAACGCTCAGGGAACTCGGTGTTAAGGAATTGTACCACGCCTCTTTAGGAGGAACGAAAGGTACATGTTCCAACGCTTCTGCAACTTCATTCTGTATGAAGGCTAAGTAGTTATCCCCATTAAAGCGATTCAATATAGAAAGAATGGTCCAATAACGCGATCTCCTAGTAGACAAGCCCAGATGTTGAAGCGAAATTGGACCTGATTGTGGTGAGGAAATCCCCAGTGCGGATTTTCATCGCTCCACATGAGGTTGTTGTGTCTGTTAAACGGGCCGTCTCTCGAGAATGAGCACTCATCGGACACGAGGAGAAAACGGAGGAAATTTTCATTTGCATCGGCCATGGCGCCTATCACCACCGTGAAGTGCTTCGTGGAGAGTGGTGTAACGAAAAATGTGAGGCATATACGCTAGATATCAAATTTCATCAAATAACCCCTTGCAATTAAAATATTAAATGAGATGTTTTTAAAGTCAGTGACAGTGCTTCTAGTTTCGTGCAGGTGCACGCGCTGGCGACGATGGTTCCCATTGTAATTGCCTTTAGTTCATTTCGCGAGGAGGGACCCGAGGGGTCGGACATTCCCAAAAAAAGCGTACGCGATTTCGTCAAAGATTTCGCGATTTCATCAAAGATTTCGAGATTTCGTCAAAGATTTCGTGATTTCGTCAAAGATTTCGCGATTTCGTCAAAGATTTTTCGCGATTTCGTCGGAGATTTCGCGGTTTCGTCGGAGATTTCGCGATTTCGTCGGAGATTTCGAGATTTCATCAGATTTCGCGATTTCATCAGATTTCGCGATTTCGTCAGATTTCGCGATTTCGTCGGAGATTTCGCGGTTTCGTCGGAGATTTCGCGATTTCGTCGGAGATTTCGAGATTTCATCAGATTTCGCGATTTCATCAGATTTCGCGATTTCGTCAGATTTCGCGATTTCGTCAAAGATTTCGCGATTTCGTCAGAGATTTCGCGATTTAGTCAAAGATTTCGGGATTTCATAAGATTTTGCGATTTGGTCAGAGATTTTGAAATTTGGTCAGAGATTTTGCGATTTCGTCAGGGATTTCGCGATTTCGTCAGAGATTTCGCGATTTAGTCAAAGATTTCGGGATTTCATAAGATTTTGCGATTTGGTCAGAGATTTTGAAATTTGGTCAGAGATTTTGCGATTTCGTCAGGGATTTCGCGATTTCGTTGGAGATTTTGCGATTTCGTCAGGGATTTCGCGATTTCGTTGGAGATTTTGCGATTTCGTCAGGGATTTCGCGATTTCGTTGGAGATTTCTTGCGAAGTGTACGGGATTTTGTACTAATGTCCGACCCCTCGGAGGGACCCCCTGGCCAGAGCCCTTCCTAAACGATTTGGTCCAAACAATATTTACTCGCTTTCCATTTCGGGATTGGCGGGTTATTCCCCTAATCCCTTCAGTTGAAAACATGATTCCCATCATTTCCTTTTTTTATTTAAGAAACCAAATATAACGAGGGTGCCACGCCTCTTTTATACCATACATGAGTATATAAAAACTTTTCCAAAATTAACTGTATTTTGTAAAACGGATATTGGTGTGCGCGAGTTTTGTGGAATGTGTAGTTGGGATTTTTGAAGAGGCCCAGAGGAAGGTGAAGGCCAAAATCCCGCAGAGCTTTTTGAGTGTCGAACCGCGATTGAAAAGATGCGAGAGACCCCTGATTAATGAGCGTCGCGTAAAAGTCGTTCGGGTGAAATGTGTAATTCTTAAAAAGAAAAAAAAAATTACCGAAGTCGTCCAAAGTGAGTGCCGTATCAGCCAGAATCGGACGCCGACTCCAAGCATGGACACCATCAGCACGCGCAACTCGAACGTTGGAAGAATGGATCGCCGCCACTATAGAGCTTCGCTCGGATAATATAAGTATATTATAAAACTTACGAAACTCAATCTCCGATTGATTTGGCTTTGCTGCCGTTAATGTAACCTTCGAACGGATCCACATGGGCCGTTATCTGGTTTGAAATTGTGCTTAGACTTGGTAATGCTCATAAAGCGTTAATATATTTCCCCATAATGTTTAAGTGTGCACACACCACTGAATGTGGTTAAGATTAAGGTCCCCTATTCATTTAGAGAAAATCATTTCATTAAAATCAATTAATCTAAAATGTCAGTTATGCAATTTTATTCTATTAAATGTGTGAATGTTTTTGGTAACCCTCTAAAATCTGGTTTACTCCTTATTTTCATCTCGCGTGGCTGGCCACCACCCTCCTACGCATTGTAACCCGGCCAACCGAATTAATGGCTTTAAAAGTCACTTGATGACGTAGGCCTATGGTGGTGCCTTGGGTATTAGCCTAGCTGATTATTATTATTTTTTTATTATTAAATTAAAACTTCCTGTATATAGAGTAGTATCAGTGCTACATCACGCAACGTCACCCATGCTTTTTCCTATAGAGAAAAAAACGCGCCTAAAATGGCGGCCATAGGCAAAGCTACGAGGTGATACCATGGAAGAAGGATGGCTTGAGTATAGGAAAGGCAACTTAATAGAAAAAGCGGGAGACTAGGCCTCCTGTTATTCAGATCTGGTACTACAAAATCATATACAATAATTGTAATTTTTTGATTGGACGGAGACAGATTTAGGCTTTAAAATGGCGGACTCCATATCCCTGACGAAATTGAAAACCGAAAGGTGCGCTGCTCATTTTTGCGAAATTCTAGAATTAATAATCAACAATTATCCTTTTTTCGCTTTCCTAAAGATTTACAAAGGTAAGTTCTTAATTCCTTTACCAATACAATTTATCCAACTGAAAACACTAAGCCTTTGCCACTTTGTAATTGTAAATTATTAAAATTATGCAGGTGTCAAATGTGTAGAGACTAGAGAAAGTAGATTCCCATAAACTCAACTGCAAGTTACTGGAAATATCAAGTTTAAAAAACGTGAAAAAAGTAGAGGACAAAAATTGGGGGTAAAAACTAACTTGTAAGATGATCAGTAGTAGAAGCCCCGAAGGGAGTTTATATTCTTTTGGTAGTAGTTGAAAATTTTACGATTACGTATAACACTGACCACTGTAGGAAAATTTAAAATCAACATGAATGGGGATTTCTGTAAAATACGGGAGATTTCATTAGTTTTATTTAAACAGTGAATAATTATTGTGCAGCATGTAATGAAATTTTCATAATTTATTATTGTAATAGAAATTGCCATTAAATCTGAAATGTTGGTTTTAAAACATTGATCAGACATTTGATTTTAGTATATCCAATAATTCTCATAAAACCAGTTAATAAAAATATTTTTATTGTTGAAAATGTTTCAAATAGAACTGTTGAAATGAAAATGATTTGAATTTAAAAAAAAAGTATTTGTGTCATAGAGGATTAACTACTTTAGGCTGATGGTCATTTTGCCACTGGTTACAAGTGTAGCACTTTGGCTGGCTTACGATTTTTCCTTTCATCGTTTTTAGTTGAGTTGTTTTTCCTCATAGCAGCTTTTGTTTCAGCTGCCTCTTCATTGTGAACTGTAAGAGTGCGAAGAATTTTGCATTTGATGAAAAATTTGCGTGCCTTAGTTTTAATATCTTTGCACAATTTATAATCCAATTTTCCCATGAGATTAATTTGGCACATGGTATGAGTAAAAAGCTGATCAAAATACACGTCTAATTTCATAATGGCTTCAGCAAATTCAGGAGTCGGCATTTTTAAGTTTCTACACTCTTTTTCTGAATCATTTACATATGCCCGTAATATTATTAGCATTTCATTGTCATTATCAATTGCTGTAGTTTAGTTTTTTTAACATAGATATTTTGCATTGTTCACAATGTGGATGGCTTTCAATAATTTTCTTGTAACCTGCTACATTGGTTAAAACATTTTTTTGTGCAATTGGAAGATAGTTAACTGATGCTGGTGGAGCATTTACATTTAAACTGTCCCAAAAATGTATCTCTTCATCTTGCAATGAAGCTTCATTTACATTACTTAACATCAGTTCAGTTAGTTTTAAGATATAATTCTCATCTACATCTTTGCAGTTAGATGTGTCTGATTTGGAGAAAAGTGACGAACACAAAAGTTAACGAAATGTAAACCTAAATTGCTGGCATGTTGGATTTTCATTGCTCCCTGACAATGACCTTGCTTTAGAGAAAAAAAATTATAGTACATCCTGGTTAAGATTAGATGTCATAATGAAATTGAGTTGGTGATTATCAACCCTTTATACATGGTGGCTCTCTTTTACATTCTAAGACTTTTATCTTTTTAAACCAATCTAGTTTCTCCTTCAAAAATCCAATGTACACGCTGCCTTTGACTAGAGGTTTTCTAGAATCTTTATCTGCTTTCAAATTGCTCGAGTTGAATATGTCAAAAAGCTTGTCTATTTCTTTTAAAAAATTTGCTGTCACTAAGCTTTTTTGTTTCATTCCCTTGGTCAATGTATACATATAAATACCTATAGCAACAGAATGGCTAAATACATGACAAGCGCGCTTGACCGACATTTTTTGAAAGTTATTTGGATTAAGGTCTTTAGGCGTTAATTTAGGAGCCATACGAAATGCTTCAGCCATTTCAAGACCATGGAATTTTTCTATATGGTCCCAAGTAACTACTTCTCCATTGACTTCAAAATCTTACTTTAAAAGCATATTTCTTAACGGTTTCAGCAGATGAGGTGGGTCTGGCATGAAAAATACAGTTTGATCCTTTATTATTGCAAATGGGGTGTCTTCATTGATGTTAAGTCTTTTAAAAAGACCTTGGTTGTTTGACCCTTGATCGCATATTATAACTTTCACTATAAATCCGATGTCCATTAAAGTCTCCACTGTCTCAATCAAAATATCATGCAGCATTTCCTTTTTCATAAAGTTGTTAACAAAATAATATGACAGAGGCTGCTTCCAAAAATGTGTGAGTCCTGATAACATGAAAACTGCTGCATGATTCGCGTACTCTGATGTTCTGGATTTGTTATAGTCCACAAAGCCATCAATTGAATCAGTCTTTAGGTCATATTGAAGGCCATCTTTCAGTGACATTTCATCCACAGTAAGTATAGCGAGTTTTTCATTCTCTGTCATAGTTTGTACTCTTAATTTTAGTAACTCAATAATTTCCTTTTGAAATCCAGTTGAGCATGGGACATTTTCCAACCAAGATTTAAGTGTTCGTGGAGCTGGCAAGTGGAACATAGTTCTTAACTGTCTATAAACCTTTGGACCTTGGAAATGTAAGGCAAGACACATTTGTTTCTCATAATTTGAAAATCGCCTACCCCTTGCAGCCTTATTATTAAGCCGCAGTTGCATTTTTAAAAACAGTTTACCCTTCTTGGGTAAATATGAAAAATATGTTTCAACTGGATCAAATTCTTTAGCTTTTTTTTCAGTTTATCCACTTTCTGAGTAAGTGTATGGTTTTTTCTGTATTGGATTTTAAGCAACCGTCTAGCTTTCAGTACTTTTCTTTCATATAATTCAGGAGTTGTTTGTGTGGTGTCAATTGCAATGCTGCAACTTGGAATTTCTTCTAAATTTGTTTTATCATCTATTAAATCTTCGCCACTTTCATTAGATTTTCCAGATGCACTTAGAAATTCATCATCGAACAGTAGTTTTTGGAAAATGGTAGGTGTAGCAGTTCTCACCAAACTGTCCCTTTAATAAAAGTTTTTTATTGTAATATTTTTATTGGAAAATTCATATAAAACTAACCTCTTATTTAAATTCATAAAACAATGCTCCTCAAAATTAATAGCACACAAAGCGAGACTTGTTTTGAATAAATTTGAAGAACGCTCTAACAAATCCGTCCTCCCAGAATTTTTTATCCATTTTTGGCATCTAAAGTGGCAAAGGCTTAGTGTTTTCAGTTGGATAAATTGTAATGGTAAAGGAATTAAAAACAAAACTGGCAATAATTACCTTTGTAAATCTTTAGGAAAGCGAAAAAAGGATAATTGAGGATTATTAATTCTAGAATTTTCGCAAGAATGAGCCGCGCATCTTTAGGTATTCAATTTCGTCGGGGATATGGAGTCCGCCATTTTAAAGCCTAAATCTGTCTTCGTCCAATCAAAAAATTACAATTATTGTATATGATTTTGTAGTACAAAATCTGAATAACAGGTGGCCTAGTCTCCCGCTTTTTCTATTAAGTTGCCCTTCCTATACTCAAGCCATCAGCCATCCTTCTTCCATAGTGATACTACTCTAGTGTATTCGAGACCGAAACGAATCTGTGGCGTAGCGGTGCTAGCTTCTCCGAGGTAGCGCCTATGATCTAGCGTCTGCTACCGACAAATTAAAAAATCATAGGAACGTTTTTTCTTAAATAAACTTATCAATCTATAATCAAACGATGCAAAATATATATTAAAATCATTATTTATAGTCAAATTTACAAATTACGACAAGGAAAAATTAATCGCGTCTGCTTTAACCGCTACCTATCTAGGTTTCCATTTCGAACTAAAAGGGGCGTAGCGATAGTTTTCGGTAACGAATACAATCAGGAATGTATTTATTTATATTTACTGATGAGATGATTTTTGGCGTCGCTCTCAAACCTCCTCAAGCTCGAAGTGTAATCCCTTCCCGTTAAAAAAGTCAAATCTGTCAGGTAAGCTCATTGTTTCTCTACAATTTACGTCTTCCGACGCAATACTTTAAATATTACTTCTTGGTGATTTCCTTGAAGATGTTTTATTGATAAAACAAGGAAATCAGCAAAAAGTAATATTTCCGAGAACCAGGACCTGCAAGTTACTGTTTAGAGTGCTTGTTGAAATAATGGAAATTTCTCACCTGTATACAGTCATAGAAATCTTATACTCCTGTACAGCGCAACAAGACTGTTTCCGGTAATGCCAACTCGATGGAAATTTCCCAGATCTATTGAAATTTTTAGCCCAAAAATACAAAAAGGGAAATGGGAAATCAGACCAAACATTTTCGAAATCTAGGGAAATACGACGAAGGGTGATTTTGAAGTGAAGCTACTAATCTAAATAATCGCAATATTTAAAATAATTGATTTAATTTGAAGAAAATATTGATAGAGAGTAATCTTAGCAAGAAAGCGTAATGCTTTCGATTGACCTGGCACCCTGCAATTTTGCTTTCAACTTTTTTTGTCTTTTTTTCGACGACTCGTCTGCTACAAAAGACTCTGGAGTGAGATTATTAACGGATAGGGCTGTGCAAAGTATTCGTCATCATTCGATTTGATCAAATTATTTGGTCATTTTTAGGTTAAACTATTCCCACCGACAAATCGAATTCTTGTTTTTAAAATTCTAGAATACCAAATAGTGAACTTTGAAAAACCGACTATTCTATTTAAAAAAAAATTAATTTGATTTTGTCGATTTTAATCCAAATTTATCAAATTATTGGTATTGCATCAAATTTCTACCGCCAGAGGGCACTAAGTTAGTAAACAAAAAACCTAGCGTCCTTTTCTGCGCGACGAAACCGAAGGTCACGAGTGACGAAGCAAACAAAATTTTAAACTTGCAAGTTATCTTGACGTTTGTAAACAGGAATGAATTGTATGGGCACAAGATAACTATGAAGTAGATCTTTACACTATAGAGTGGAAGAAACCATTTTGGGAGGGTTGATTCGATAATATCTAGACTAGTTGGAACTCTAAGATAATTATACAGCATTTAGACCAGTGAGGCGAGTGGCAGTAGCGTAGACAAGGGGGGTTTCCTGGTCCATACCCCCCTTGGGCCTACCTTTGACCGTACTAAATTTCCACCCCCTTCTCGACCCCCTCTTAACATTCACAAACTTCGACCCTCCTTGACGAATTTCTTGCTACGCCACTGGAAAGTGATCCCCTTTCTTTACTGGATATGTGGAGGTAAATGTTCTATTTTGGGAAGAAAGGTCAAATGGCAGCTACTACTAGGTAGTGGGTAGATACTGGAGTACTAGGTAAGCTGGCAGCTGCTATTGGCGTGTGGTTGTTTGTGGGGAAAAATCTAGAAGTGTCTTATTTTCTGAAGCTGTATTGTAATCGTTTTACTCATTAGCGATATTAGCGAAAGGCAGAAGCGACGTATTTTCTAAGCTTGGTTAAACCTACTAAATCATACGCAACGGTAAAACTACTCCCTTTAAATCCTTTAAGGCAGAGGTTCCCAAGTTGTTTTGGCTATGGAACCCTAAATTATCCACCTAATTCTGGCGGAACCTCAACTCATTTTTCACTTATCTTAAAAGACTATTGAAAGGTTTAAAGGTTTTTTATTTAGCCGTACAAATGTACACCCTTTTGTAACAGGGCGCCTCCAAAATTGGCGCACAGCAGGTAATAAATTTCCAGTGTTCAAACGAGTTCTTACTCAAAAAATAGAATAAAATAAAAAACACACAAATTATAAAGTAACTTTGACAAGACACTTTAGATAAAATAATTCCTTTTTGTGTTAAAATTCTAAGTTCTCCGGAACAAATTATAAGTTCTCCGGTACAAATTATAAGTTCTCAGGTGCGAATTATTGACACAAACGAAGATGGCCAGGCTGAAAATTCTCGGAACCCCTGTGACCCTTCCATGGAACCTCAGGGTTCCGCGGAACACCTTTTGGGAACAGCTGTTTTAAGGCTTTAAAAACTTTTTTCAAACTAAAATTTGGTATTTGATAGAATAATTTGATAAAAAAATGAATTTGGTCCAAATTTTTAAACTTCGCGCTATGTGGTCAAATTATTTGGTCATTTTCGAAATTCGATCCGACAGATGGTTCCCAAAAACCGACGTATTTGGTATTCGCCAAATACCTAAAAAAACACTATTCGCACAGCCCTATTAACGGAGTGATGGGAATTAATTATTATCGGTGCTGCGGGCACAATTTTCATTTCTTTGTAGTAAGTTAGGCTTAACGTCTGAATACGATGTTGGTTTAATTAGTTATAAATTATAACTGGTTTAACCATTCATTATAACTTAGAATTAAGCAATGAAACTAACATCTAAATATTAAGATGACTTGGGGGCGTATAGTTTAATATCGGTTACGTAGAAGACGCTATGTATTCAATATCACTTTCTGAAAGCCAATAAAGAAAAAAAGTTAGCTAAGTGTTATAGTTCTTAGGGTTCTATGAAAAATTTGGGTCAAAAAGGGAAATTTTAAAACTTTGTGAGGGAAATTTCATTTTGGCGACTTGGCATCACTGGCTGTTTCCTTTTAGCAAAGATGCTTTTAGACCGGTAGCTTTTTTGACGTATTAAGGCTTAGCAAAAACACGACGTTCTATTTACTATGAAAGGTTTCCATTATTTCAACAAGCATGCTACTTAAATATAAATAAATACATACTTGAAACAATTGGCTTCGCGGATAGTTTAAAATGTGGTCTCAAGTATCAGAGATCCTGTGAGTCGCTGCGCTTATAGAGACGCAAAACTCAACGGAAATGTAGAAAAATCGGCGATTAGAGCAATTGCGCAACGCTTATAAATTTAATTCAAATATTGTTGTCAAACGTTTGTAAAATAAAAAGCATTGTAAAAATTGTCAGACTTAAAATCCAAAGCTAAAATTAAAAGTAAAAATAATTGTAAAACTGTATAGAATTTAAGAAATATAAATGTATGCCAAGTATTATAATCCCTTTGGAAAAAAAAACTAAATAAAATAGTCAACGGCATTTTCAACACGTGGTGCAATATCCCGTGTATTGTGTGAAGGGAGCGAGAATTCTCCGAGGAAAGAGTGGAAAATTTGGGCATTACTAACCTCGGGTCCGCTCGGGGTCTTCTTCCCGTAGCATTATAGAGCCTACGCGCTGTCCTTGGCCGAATTCTCGCACCCCCAATTTCGACCCCTCCTAAAGGGGGATAAACCCTTTGTATCTTAAAAGAGAGAAACTTTTTGAAAAGAAGAAGTACTTCTCCTCCAAATTTTGTAAGGAGCAACAACATTTCTTAGGGCTCATTCTAAACGAGCCACCAATAGTAAAAATAAAGTTTAGTTAGCTATAGAAAAATTGTGTTTCATTTATTCTAATTAGGTCTCGCTTATCGGTGTTTCAGTCCGCCGCAAGCTCTCCCCAAAAATTAGTCTCGGACCCGAACTTAAGCAAGCCGCTTAAGTTCAAACTTTGTGGGAACCCTCAAACTCAAACTCCCCCCAACATTTGGTGCCGAAACCCGGGACTAATTCAAACCTCGCGATAAAAAGTTCGCAGTGCGGGACTCAATATAGAGTAGTGAAAAAGAAATCAAAATGGCAAAAAATAAAGATCAATTAACAAAACAAAAGGACCAAGCTGCAAACCACAACGGAGAGGAGCCTTCGGGATCGGAAACCGATTACACGGACGCTTCCGGAGAAGAGGATGCAAACCCAAAGGAGTCAATGGCTGTCCAACGGCTGAAGACCCAAAGAAAAACGGCAAGGTCGCAAGTAACAAAAATTACTAACGAACTGGAGGCGCTGATGCTGGACCCAAACTCAAGCGTCGTAGAAATCGAAGACAACTTACACCTACTCACGCAAAAGGAATCAGTGCTGAGTCCTCTGGAGAGGAACGTACAAGACGTAACGATCAACCTCAAGGAGCTGCGCAAGGAACTAAAGGATGCTGAAAAATATGCCGACAAAATCACCCTAGCCAAGTCAAGGGCCAACCGAAAACTACGAGCCGCCGCGACGCAAGGGAACAACGCCCCTCAAAACAATAACAATCAACAAACTCTCAACGCAACTGCTAGTGCTTTCGTCATGGGAAACAACGGACAGTTATCAGTGACTAAATTACCCGAACTAAAAATGCCAACCTTCGATGGAGACCTTCTCAAATTCAACGGATTCTGGAGCCGATACAAGGCAGCAGTGGATAACACCAATCTTCCGAAGGTAGAAAAATTCAATTATTTATTGTCTTATTTAACTGGTGAGGCTAGAAATTTGGTATCGAGTTACGAAGCTGATTGTTCAGATAGTTCTTATGATGAGGCTGTAAAATTGTTGAAAGAGACTTATGGGCGTACAGACGCTATGATTCATCACCATCAAAAATTAATGTTAAAATTAGAACCTGTCACTAAAGTAAGGGATATAAAAGCGTTGCGCAATTTGCTCTTGTCGTGCGAATATCATATTCGCAGTTTAAAGGCTCTCGGTAGCGATACTAGCAGTAGCAGTTCGTGTTTGTGCCCCGCTATTTTACAAGCCTTACCCGAAGAAATAAGGCTCGAGTTTAGCCGTACGCGTACGTCGGACGCCGAATGGAACGCAGACACGCTCGTCGCGTTTCTGCGAAAAGAGGTTGAAAGCCGCGAAAGGTGCAGCATGTTAGGCGGAAAAATTGAAAAAGAAAAAAGTGAACCCCAACACCCCGCGAAATCGTCAAAACCGGAGTACCGGAATAACAGTGCCAATCATTATTCTGGTTCCGCGTCAGCTCTTTCAACGCAAGTAGTTTCGCAAGGCGCCCAGGGCGTCTTCTTCTGCATTTTCTGTGAAGTTGACACCCACGGATCGGGAAATTGTTCCACGCATTCAATAAATTCAAAGCGGGAAAAAATTAGCGCGGATGGAAGATGTTTCAATTGTCTCAAAAGAAATCACGGTGTGAGAAATTGTCCATCAAAATATAGAACGTGCCGTATCTGTAAAAAAAATCACAACATGGCTGTGTGTCCGGCAAGCCACGCGAATCTAACCCACCAAAAAACCTTCAAAGGAGCGCCGAAATTCGAAGAAACCGCGAGAACCAAGGAAAAGGCCTCCGCCGAGCTCAAAACCTGCACCTCCGTAACGGTCAACCGGACCGTATTTCTTCAGACGGCGCACGCGATAGCGAGAAACCCCCGCGACTCAACAAACAAAATGTCGCGTGTGAGATGCCTCCTGGACGGCGGAAGCGAAGCCACATTCATTCACGAAAGAATATCGCGTCAACTCAACCTCCCAGTAGTAGGAGTCACTCTGCTTACTATCAACAACTTCGGAAATGAAAACCCAGAGTCCTCGAGAAGAAGGAAGGTATTGCTAACCCTGGAAAACGTCAAAGAAAACGGAAGCAAAATCCAAGTCGTAGCAATCGAGGTTCCTTACCTCTGTCAAGCGGTCACGAATGTAGACTGTGAAGAAATGGAAAAGTTTATCAAAACGAACAACTACCAGCTGGCGGATGAATTCGGTCAAGGACCAAAAACGACCTGCCACGTAGAAGTATTAATAGGAAGCGACTTTTATTGGCAGTTCGTCACAAACAACCTCCAGAGGTTAAGTCCGTCGCTAGTTGCGCAAGAAACTAAGCTAGGATGGACTTTACAAGGACCCATAAACGTCAATCAAACTGGAGTCAACAATTGCGAAATAATCCAAGTACTACGTATCAGTACGGAAGAAAAGAAAGTATCGGACACAATAAAAAACTTTTGGGAACTGGAGTCGCTTGGCATCAGTTCTAACGAAGACCTAGTCCCTACAAACGTCAAAATAGTGGAAGAATTCGAAGCCAGCGCCATCTTTCAAGGAGAACGCTACCAAGTCAAACAACCGTGGCTCACGGGAAAATCAAACCTACCTAACAATTTCAACGTAGCAATCAAACGCCTGAAACCATTAATCAAGAAATTTGAAGAAAACCCGCAATACTACGAAGATTACAAAAGCATTATCAACGAACAGCGAGAAAACGGGATTGTTGAAATAGTAGAGACGCCAGAGAATCCAGGGACGTTTTATCTCCCTCACCAAGGAGTCAAGAGAGAAGCCAGTAGCACCACAAAGCTACGTGTCGTGTACGACGCGTCAGCTCACGCAACAGGAGCGCCTTCACTGAACGATTGCTTGGCCAGTGGGCCGAACTTAAACCCAGAACTTCTTACGCTTTGGCTGCGCTTTCGCAAACACCCTGTAGCCATAACCGCAGATCTAGAAAAGGCCTTTCTCCAAGTGGAGTTGGCACCAGAAGACAGAGATTCCCTAAGATTTCTTTGGGTAATCGAAGAAGACGGCAAAATAAAAAAAGACGAATTCCAGGTTCTTCGGGTCACACGGGCTGCGTTCGGAGTTACCAGCTCACCATTCCTTTTGGCAGCTACAATCAAACTGCATTTGAAAAAATACGACCAAAACAAGGAGGAAGTTATTGCGCTTCTCAATGATGTCTACGTGGATGACTTGGTGACCGGAAATAAAGATGAGAAAAAGGCCTACGAAATGTCCTCAAATGCAAATAAAATCATGAAGGAAGCAGGAATGCGCCTACGAAAGTGGAGCTCAAACTCAAAGGCTTTAGAAAAGAAATGGAGAGAGGACAACAATTTTCCAACCGAAGAAAATTCAACAGAAGCCAACGCCTCGCACAAGGTCTTAGGACTACAATGGGATACAAATCAGGACGTCATCACTTTCGACTTCGCCAATATTTTGGAGGGTCTCAAAAATCCAAAGAAAACCAAACGATTTATTCTAAGTACCGTCGCACAGATCTTTGATCCAATAGGCATCTTAGCACCCTATACCATACGGGCGAAGATCCTTTTTCAAACACTTTGGGCTCTCGAAAAAACTTGGGACGAAGAGCTTCCAATCGAAATTATTAAGGAATTTCAAAAATGGAGCAATGAAATGGTAGAGCTCCAAGAATTAAAATTACGAAGATGCTACTACAACGAGAAAATCAAAGCCCAACACTTACACTGTTTCTGCGATAGTAGTATCAAGGCGTATGGAGCGGTGATATACGTCAGATTTGAAACGGAAAGCGGAAAAATAGGAGTTTCTTTCGTAACAGCAAAAGCAAAAGTGGCGCCACTGAAAAAAAAGCAACCGGAAATGTCACTTCCAAGGTTGGAGTTATTAGCATGCCTGTTAGGAGCGAAGCTGGTCAACCACGTCAGACAAATATTCGATCAAAACAATCTCGAAGTCTACATGTGGAGTGACTCAACAATAGCGCTTCATTGGGTGAAGGATACCCCTAAGACTTGGCTTCCGTTCGTATCCAACAGAGTTGCGGAAATACAAAAGTTAGTGGAGCCGCGTTCTTGGTCACACTGCCCCGGCAGTCAAAACCCAGCCGATCTCCCGTCAAGAGGGGTTGACGTTAAAAAATTGCTGAAAGAAGATATCTGGTTTTTAGGCCCACCGTGGCTGGTATCAGACAAGGAACAATGGCCGAAGAACCCGACCGAGCAGCCATCACAAGACATCCTGGACGTCGAAAGGCGGAAAACGACTGTATTAGCTATCAAAATAAAAAACACCTTGAACATTCAAAATATAATTGCCTTAGAAAATTTCAGCACCTGGAAAAAACCTCTACGAATAACAGCAATGGTACTTAGAGCAGTGGAGAAATTTAAGAAAAACGAAATATCAACGGATCCATTAACCGCCTCGGAACTTTGTAACGCAAGAAACCTTTGGGTAAAATCAACCCAATTGATGGATTTCCCTTCGGAACTGGAAGCCTTGATCCGCGAAGAAAAAATTCCTTCTAACTCAAAAATTCTCACGCTAACGCCAATCTTAGGAACGGACGGACTATTACGCGTAGGTGGGCGCCTACAACAAGCCGACCTTACCTACGAAGAAAAGCACCCGGCGATTCTAGACAAAGCTCAACGACTGGCTTATCTTCTTGCCGAAGAATGTCACGGACAAGTGCTTCACGAGGGAATTCAGGCCACATTCACGCAATTAAGAACGAGGTATTGGATTCCCGCGGGAAAGCAATTAGTAAAAAAAGTGGTCAACAACTGCGCCACGTGCAAAAAATACCGGTCAAAACCCGGTGAAATGCCTTTCGCTCCCCTGCCGGCGGGACGAAGCAACGTAACAGAAGCGTTTACGGTAATTGGAGTGGACTTTTGTGGACCATTGTTTGTCAAGGGTCGAAACCAAGAAAAAGACTTGCACAAAGCTTACATATGCCTTTTCACGTGCGCCGCAGTCAGAGCGGTACATTTGGAGCTAGTTCAAACGCAGTCCACGAGAGACCTTCTACTAGCATTCCGACGATTGATAGCTAAAAGAGGTCTGCCAAGTCAAATAATCTCAGACAACGCCAAGAGCTTCATAAAGGCAAATTCAGAACTCAAGGCCATCTGGCAAAATTTAACTCAACCGGAAATAAGGAATTATTTCGCCAACCACGGAATAACTTGGATTTTCAACGCGGAAAGAGCCCCATGGTGGGGAGGATTTTTCGAAAGGCTTGTCCGCTCAACGAAAACAGCGCTCAAAAAAGGTCTAGGTAAAACTACCCTTGACTTTCCAGAAATGCAGACAGTTTTAGCAGAGGTAGAAGCAGTCATCAATTCAAGACCGCTGACCTATACGTCATCGGACGCAAACGAGCCAGAGCCTCTGACACCTGCCCATCTACTGATCGGGAGAAGATTAACCAGTTTGCCACCACAAAAAATAACAATCGACCCCAAAAATCAAACAAGAGAGGAGATGAAAAGAAGAGAAAGGCATCGTCTCATTTTAATGGAAAGACTCTGCGCGCGATGGAAATCGGAATATTTAATGGCACTGAGATCCGCGCATCACACACCTACAACTAAAACTGAAACTAACTACCAGGTTAACGACGTGGTTTTGGTACACGACGATAAGGTATCGAAACACATGTGGAAAATGGGTGTTATACAAGAACTTCAGATCGGACGCGATGGTAAAGTTAGGTCGTGTCTCGTAAGAACCTCGAACGGAACAGTGTTGAGAAGACCGATCCAACTCTTATACGGATTGGAAATTAGAGATTTACAAGCGCGCGATTAACGTTGTCGAAATGCTGTAGTCGCATTTCGGGCGGGAGTGTAGAAAAATCGGCGATTAGAGCAATTGCGCAACGCTTATAAATTTAATTCAAATATTGTTGTCAAACGTTTGTAAAATAAAAAGCATTGTAAAAATTGTCAGACTTAAAATCCAAAGCTAAAATTAAAAGTAAAAATAATTGTAAAACTGTATAGAATTTAAGAAATATAAATGTATGCCAAGTATTATAATCCCTTTGGAAAAAAAAACTAAATAAAATAGTCAACGGCATTTTCAACACGTGGTGCAATATCCCGTGTATTGTGTGAAGGGAGCGAGAATTCTCCGAGGAAAGAGTGGAAAATTTGGGCATTACTAACCTCGGGTCCGCTCGGGGTCTTCTTCCCGTAGCATTATAGAGCCTACGCGCTGTCCTTGGCCGAATTCTCGCACCCCCAATTTCGACCCCTCCTAAAGGGGGATAAACCCTTTGTATCTTAAAAGAGAGAAACTTTTTGAAAAGAAGAAGTACTTCTCCTCCAAATTTTGTAAGGAGCAACAACATTTCTTAGGGCTCATTCTAAACGAGCCACCAATAGTAAAAATAAAGTTTAGTTAGCTATAGAAAAATTGTGTTTCATTTATTCTAATTAGGTCTCGCTTATCGGTGTTTCAGTCCGCCGCAAGCTCTCCCCAAAAATTAGTCTCGGACCCGAACTTAAGCAAGCCGCTTAAGTTCAAACTTTGTGGGAACCCTCAAACTCAAACTCCCCCCAACAGGAAAACGCGTCAAGAATAATTCGATGGAAGTGCGCTTTGCGATCCGGGGATTTTAGACGCAAAACTTTGAAAGGCGTTTTGGTCCCCGAAATACATGCCTGACGTATTGTTTTGTTCAGTACTTTATTGTAACACTCGTAAGGAAAACAACGTATTTATTTAAAGAGGAAGAACGGTGGGATATAACACAAGAAACAGACTGAAATATTTTCTAATGATTAAAGAGAAACATTGTAAAAGTAACAGGAGTCTTATTATTGATCCAAGGTTAAGCATAGTGCCAAACGTAACCACCTTTACCTCTATTCAGAGTTTAAGCCCCGTATCTCAAATCCAATAGAAACTACGAAGGAAATTCGCGTACGCTCAATAAGCCTTGGCGCGTGTTAAAAGGGTTAAGCATAGCGTCAGATTTCAGCTCCTTTATCTGTATTCTAAGTTTGGGTCCCGTATCTTAAATCCGATAGAAACTAATCTATTAATAACGCATTTTAATAACGGAAGATTTTTAAGAACTTTCGTAAATCAACGCTCAAAATCGGAAAAGGGGGGCTGTTGCGCCCCCCGTTTACCTGACAGAGCTGAAACGTGCACACAGTGTAGAGGTATAGCAGTAATAAAGATTAGAAATGAAACGGAATTTAAAAGTCAATCGGATCCAAAATTATAAGACTGCGTAATTGTTTTTAAATGGGGGCTGTAGCGCCCCCCGTTTACCTGCAGTGCTGAAACGTGCACACAGTGTAGAGGTATAGCAGTAATATAGATTAAAAATGAAACGGAATTTAAGTCAATCGGATCCAAAATTATAAGACTGCGTAATTGTTTTTAAATGGGGGCTGTAGCGCCCCCCGTTTACCTGCAGAGCTGAAACGTGCACACAGTGTAGAGGTATAGCAGTAATATAGATTAAAAATGAAACGGAATTTAAGTCAATCGGATCCAAAATTATAAGACTGCGTAATTGTTTTTAAATGGGGGCTGTAGCGCCCCCCGTTTACCTGCAGAGCTGAAACGTGCACACAGTGTAGAGGTATAGCAGTAATATAGATTAAAAATTAAACGGAATTTAAGTCAATCGGATCCAAAATTATAAGACTGCGTAATTGTTTTTAAATGGGGGCTGTAGCGCCCCCCGTTTACCTGCAGAGCTGAAACGTGCACACAGTGTAGAGGTATAGCAGTAATATAGATTAAAAATTAAACGGAATTTAAGTCAATCGGATCCAAAATTATAAGACTGCGTAATTGTTTTTAAATGGGGGCTGTAGCGCCCCCCGTTTACCTGCAGAGCTGAAACGTGCACACAGTGTAGAGGTATAGCAGTAATATAGATTAAAAATTAAACGGAATTTAAGTCAATCGGATCCAAAATTATAAGACTGCGTAAACATGCTAAGCCTTCGTTAAATTAAAATCAAGTCTGGTAAAATATCCGCAATACCCATCCTAATAACTACATCAAGTTTCAAAGTTATACCTTTAGCACTTTAGCCTCGCAGCAAGAGGAGCCGGGTTCGATCCCAGCTAGTGGCACTGGGTGAAAATCCGGAACCACTCCTTCTGCGCAGAGTTTGTAAGTTCTCTCCCCACTGGTTAAAGGGGTTTTCCACCGAGATCTTCGGTTTCCCCTTCCCATAAAAACTTGCTGAGGTTAACGGTAATAGTTAGTGTAGGGAGCTGTTGGCTCGCGTGGCATGAAGGGCTTGCCACCACCCTCCTACGCATTGTAACCCGGCCACCTGTTACTTGATCACGCACAAGGAACATTGCTTATGTGGTCGAAGGTGGTGCCTTGGGTATTAGCTCTATTTAAAAAAAAATCGCACGCGAATAGCGTTGGCCATACACGGCTTTGATAAGTAAGTGTCACACTTATTTGTTACTTCTGGCCATACGCGGCTTCGATAAGTAAGTTACGCACTCTGCGTAAGGCAAAAACGAACGCCAGCGGAAATGTGGTTTTAAGTGGCACCCCGCGCCCATGGGCCCCTAATTTTTCTAGGGCGCCATAAC
Source organism: Leiobunum rupestre (assembly GCF_980474605.1). Taxonomy (NCBI): domain Eukaryota; kingdom Metazoa; phylum Arthropoda; class Arachnida; order Opiliones; family Sclerosomatidae; genus Leiobunum; species Leiobunum rupestre. The sequence continues at coordinate 38,830,168 of NC_143389.1, forward strand.
CCGGCACACCATTAAAAGTAATATAAATACGTATTTTAAAAAAGAAACCAATTTTTTATGTCATTCACAATTAGTCAGTTCGGTAATAATTAGAGTGCGTAAATCAACGCTCAAAATCGGAAAAGGGGGGATGTAGCGCCCCCCGTTTGATTTACAGAGTTGAAACTTGCACACAATGTAGAGGTATAGCAGTTATAAAGATTAAAAAAGAATCTAAATTTAAAATTCAAACAGATCCAAAATAGGCCGATAAAAATATTTCGCCTAAGTTGTTCTCTTTCCGTCACTACTAGAGGATTTCGGGAAGTAAGTCTGTGACGTATGTTCAACAGCAGCGCCATCTATGTACAGATATAAAAACGTTAAAAACAAATTTCGTCTGCTGCAGTATTTTTGTGGGAAACATAAGCCTTAGCAAGAATCGTGGCCTTACGCGAACGTTTCTTATGATTAACACGTAAATTATAAGTTAAAAATATAAAATGAATCGTCTAATTGGAATTGGAGGATCTGTTTGCTGTTTTATTTAAATGCTATTTAATTTACATTTATCAAAAACATTAACAAACCTTTTCTTTGGAGAATCCATCGCTTCAAACTTGCCGATTCGCGAATTCGTTAGATTAGACTGCAAAAAAAATCGTCGAAGTTGGCCGTAAATTCCGACCAATCAGAGAAATCTTCTTTTTCGCAGGTTTACGAGGGGGAAGTACTGATGTCTCCTCGTAGGATAATATGTTTATCGGCCTATTATAAGACTGCGTATTTTTAAAAACGTTTTTAAGAGGGGGTCGAATGAAAGGGGCTGACAAATCGCCGCTAACTACTTTTAACCCGTGGAACTTGGTTGTGCAGATAGTGACAAACATATTCGTTATTCCTGGAGAAAACCTCGTTGTTATGACACTCCATTAAAAAGATATGGGAGGTGTTGCAAATGTGGACGCCAACAACAACAACGACGACGACACAAAACTTTCCATCGAAAACAATAGTTCCACTCGATATATATATATCAAAAGGAACGGTAGTCCCTATGCAAGGTCCGGGTATAGAGTAAAGCACCTACCCGAGCACTTGCTATATTATCTCGTGTCAGAATGAAGCCGATCAAAAGGGATGGTAGTCCCTATGCAAGGTCCGGGTATAGAGTAGAGCACCTACCCGAGCACTTGCTATATTATCTCGAGTCAGAATGAAGTCGATTTTACCCCCTCGTATCCAGTGGCGTAGCGTGGGGGGGGGGCAAAGGGGGCCATGGCCCCGGGCGGCATAGATGTAGGGGGCGGCCTGGCAAATTGAAACCAACGCGGCCGGCCGATATTCTGGGTCAGAAAAGTGACATTGGCGGCAGCCGCTGGCAGGCGACTATTGCAGTGTTGTCACAGGCCCTTAAGGGGTCTGAGTGTTCAATAACTGGTGGCTTTACTGAGGAGTCGGGGTCCGGCTATTGTAACCCATAAGGGCGGTGGCACACCGGGAGATGTTAGCTGAGATCAAATGGTCCGATCTCCGACCTCCGACTTCGGTCAGGTAAGGGCTGGAAACTAAGCTTCAGCTCAAACTAATGGAGAGGGGCCAGGCATCCTGTCGCCTAGGCGGATTTGGTGGCCTGCTGTGGGGCGGCGGGTCTCCGTATGAGGCGCTGTGGCCCGGTTTCCCGGCTTTGTGGAGCCCATTGGGATCTACGGTGCCGATCGTGCCGGGTTACGCTGGACCGCAGTGTGCCCGTTGTCCCCCTTTAGTCCACCTTTTCTTAAGGGCTTTGGCACCTCACCTATGTAGTTAAGGTGCTGGATTCCGATGCTAGAGCACCCGCTCATGTAACCCACTGCTGTGTGCGAAGGGGCGAATTGGTCAACCCATTGTTGAACCTTCTGCTGGGAGAGCGGCTTGCGACCTTCAGTAGTAGGGTACTACTACCCATGTTGGTTTTGTCACCTGTCCGGGCTGTGGCCGCTGGCGTAAGGCATTATGATGATAGGCCTCCGGTGGTGTGGTTCTCTTGTTACCGGTACACTGGGCTATAATTTCTGATAATAATAATAATAATCAGCTAGGCTAATACCCAAGGCACCACCTTAGGCCTAAGTCATCAAGCGACTTTTGAAGCCATTAATTCGGGTGGCCGGGTTACAATGCGTAGGAGGGTGGTGGCAAGCCCTGCATGCCACGCGTTCGAGCCAACAGCTCCCTACACTAACTATTACCGTTAACCGATGTCACACCGTGCGCTGTGTTTATGAGATTTCTATGCCGTCAACAGAACAGTCTACGAGTCTAGCCGGGCAGCGCGCGGTGTGGCAACACTGCAAAAACCGCCAACAGAAAACAGTCGACGAGTCTAACCGGCTCGAACGAAACGTCAGTTATTGTTATTGAGAAGCGCGGTGCAGTTACTATTTAAAATCTACAATGTCGTTCAGATTAACAAATCTGGGTATCGTGGCAATCGAACAAGAGGTACAAATTAATATTGACCATTGCATAAAAGAGTTCGCGCAGAATAAAATTTTAATTTTTTAACGACTTGAATCATTTTGCAATCAACAGAGTATCACAGAATTTTTGCCTACTTTTGGAGGGGCGGCAAATTTAGGGTTGGCCCCGGGTGGAAGAAATGCACGCTACGCCACTGCTCGTATCTCAAAAACTATAGGTCGTATCAAAACAAGTGATGTATCGTTTGAAAGGTTACAGGAACGCGACAAACATATACGAATTAGATCGAACAGGGTTGAGGCGACGTTTCGTAGTAATGGGGCAAAGTAAGGCTTAATTTTTCTTCTTCTTCTTCCATCTTCTCCTCGCAGACCGCTCTACAGCAAACACTACTGAACCGATTCAAATGAAGTTTGGTATACAGTTTCAAATTAAGCTCCCATTGTGTCCTTCCAAAGGAGAAGTTCATATCTGGTATAGTTCTTGAGCTATGGCGACAAATGTACAGTTCAGCGAGTCGGTAACGAAACCATGGAGTAATAAACACATAAGAAGGCCTATACCGGAGCGACCAGCGATTTAAAAAAAGATAATGCAAAAGGTTTGAGGGTTGATTCTAGGTGAAAAAGTGGCGCTGTGTTCGAAAAAATAGTCCGCTATGACGGATATACTTGGAAACTATGTATGCAACATATTTATAGGTGGATTGTAGGTAAAAATGGGCGCTGAGTTCGACAACAATAGTCTTGCGAGTGTCAGGGTGGGGGTTGTCCGCCATAGGGCTTGTCGATAAATAAGTCCAGTTTATGACGTTTATGGGAATATAATTACAGATCTTGTCCCAGGGAAATAGATTAAACATTCGAATGCTACTGATTTATAGGTTGTTTCCAAGTGAAAGAGGTGCAGTGAGTTCGAAGTGTCTCGCCAGTGTCAGGGTGGGCAGTGTGCTGCCAGAGGGCGGTTATCGATGCCAATGAGTAATAAACACAGTACAAAACGTGTAAAGCTTAATAACAATCGTACAAGCTTATTTATTAACATTAAAAAATTAATTAAAGATCATAATGACGTCACATTTTCAAAAAATTAAAGTAAACAATATCTAAACGTACACAATGTTGGCGAAAGAGCTAGGCAGCCGGTAGTAGTGGCGTACTCCTGTAATCCCAAGCGTCTGGGAGGTAGAGTTTGTGGATGGCCGTTTGAGGAAGACCACCATTCCCCCAACGGGTGGTCGGAATACTTCCGCCACGGGTGTCCTCACCCCTGTCCCCACGTATCCCCCCGTTGGCGTGGCCTTTACACATATCTCGCCCTGATTATTCAAATGGACGAGAGGACTGAATTGTCCCACACGTCACAATCGACAAAAAAAAAAAAAGAGCTAGGCAGTTCTCAATATTCCAATTAGGTGAAAGTTCACTTTCCAATTTTGTTTATAAATATTATTTCCGCTTTGTTACGTTTGAAGGTATTATAATAACTTCACTTCTATTGTTATAAACAAAAAGGCGTAAAATCCACCCAAAACCCATTCGGTTAAAAATTGCAAGGTCCTTTAAACAAAAACGTCACGTCCTATATTACTCCAGGCCATAAAAGTAGTGAAATCAAATAACGGGCAAGATCTGTAATTATATTCCCATAAACGTCATAAACTGGACTTATTTATCGACAAGTGATGTGCTCTGAAGTAATATGCTAGACCTTGCGCGTCCTAAGTGTTTTACTGAGTTAAAATCCTTTGTACAACCATAAAACATTTCAAAGAGAATGGCTAATATTAGAATCGCATTGTATAAAATATATTATTTAGATCGAAATATATTATCTACTTTGTTTAAATTTATTCGTTTACCTTAAAACCATAATTAAATAAAGCAGACAAGTTGTTGACGTCACTGCAGTCAACAACTTGTCTGCTTTCAGTAATTTGCCAGTTTCAATAGTCGCACCGCCACCTATCGATAATGTACAGAAATGTTCGAGTACCACTAGTATACGGGTCCCTTAAGTTGTCCCCCCCCTTTGACTCTAGACGAAGACGCTATAACTTATAATTTTCGTCTCATTTTGCTCCATAATACAACACTAAAATTAAATTTTGCTCTATAATAGTTTTTGAAATAATTTAATTTTAATTGGGGGGGGGCAACTTCATAACTAGCCCCCCTTAATCTCACTCATTTCAAAAACTAATTAGTGCATTAGATTCGTCTCATTTTGCTCCATCATACAACCCTACAATTAAATTTTGCTCTAGAAATAGGTTTTGAAATAATTTAATTTTAATTGGGGGGCCAACTTCATAACTAGCAACCCCTAAATCTCACTCATTTCAAAAACAAATAAATGCATTAGATTCGTCTCATTTTGCTCCATCATACAACCCTACAATTAAATTTTGCTCTATAATAGTTTTTGAAATAATTTAATTTTAATTGGGCGGGGCAACTTCATAACTAGCCCCCTAAATCTCACTCAATTCAAAAACTATTTAGTGCATTAGATTCGTCTCATTTTGCTACATCATACAAGCCTACAATTAAATTTTGCTATATAGGTTTCGAAATAATTTAATTTTAATTGGGGGGGGGCAACTTCATAAATAGCCCCCCTAAATCTCACTCATTTCAAACACTATTTAGTGCATTAGATTCGCCTCATTTTGCTCCATCATACAAGCCTACAATTAAATTTTGCTATAGAAATAGGTTTCGAAATAATTTAATTTTAATTGGGGGGGGGGGGGGGCAACTTCATAACTAGCCCCCCTAAATCTCACTCATTTCAAAAACTATTTAATGCATTAGATTCATCTCATTTTGCGCCATCATACAACCCTACAATTAAATTTTGCTCTATAATAGTTTTTGAAATAATTTAATTTTAATTGGGGGGCCAACTTCATAACTAGCCCCCTAAATCTCACTCATTTCCAAAACTAACTAGTGCACTAGATTCGTCTCATTTTGCTCCATAATACAACACTAAAATTAAATTTTGCTCTATAATAGTTTTTGAAATAATTTAATTTTAATTGGGGGGGGCCAACTTCATAACTAGCACTCCTAAATCTCACTCATTTCAAAAACTAATTAGTCAATTAGATTCGCCTCATTTTGCTCCATCATACAACCCTACAATTAAATTTTGCTCTAGAAATAGGTTTTGAAATAATTTAATTTTAATTGGGGGAGCCAACTTCATAACTAGCACTCCTAAATCTCACTCATTTCAAAAACAAATAAGTGCATTAGATTCATCTCATTTTGCGCTATCATACAACCCTACAATTAAATTTTGCTCTATAATAGTTTTTGAAATAATTTAATTTTAATTGGGGGAGCCAACTTCATAACTAGCACTCCTAAATCTCACTCATTTCAAAAACTATTTAATGCATTAGACTCATCTCATTTTGCGCCATCATACAACCCTACAATTAAATTTTGCTCTATAATAGTTTTTGAAATAATTTAATTTTAATTGGGGGGCCAACTTCATAACTAGCCCCCCTAAATCTCACTCATTTCAAAAACTAACTAGTGCACTAGATTCGTCTCATTTTGCTCCATAATACAACACTAAAATTAAATTTTGCTCTATAATAGTTTTTGAAATAATTTAATTTTAATTGGGGGGGGGGGCAACTTCATAACTAGCACTCCTAAATCTCACTCATTTCAAAAACTAATTAGTCAATTAGATTCGCCTCATTTTGCTCCATCATACAACCCTACAATTAAATTTTGCTCTAGAAATAGGTTTTGAAATAATTTAATTTTAATTGGGGGGCCAACTTCATAACTAGCCCCCCTAAATCTCACTAATTTCAAAAACTAACTAGTGCACTAGATTCGTCTCATTTTGCTCCATAATACAACACTAAAATTAAATTTTGCTCTATAATAGTTTTTGAAATAATTTAATTTTAATTGGGGGGGGGGCCAACTTCATAACTAGCACTCCTAAATCTCACTCATTTCAAAAACTAATTAGTCAATTAGATTCGCCTCATTTTGCTCCATCATACAACCCTACAATTAAATTTTGCTCTAGAAATAGGTTTTGAAATAATTTAATTTTAATTGGGGGGCCAACTTCATAACTAGCCCCCCTAAATCTCACTCATTTCCAAAACTAACTAGTGCACTAGATTCGTCTCATTTTGCTCCATAATACAACACTAAAATTAAATTTTGCTCTAGAAATAGGTTTTGAAATAAATTAATTTTAATTGGGGGCCAACTTCATAACTAGCCCCCCTAAATCTCACTCATTTCAAAAACTAACTAGTGCATTAGATTTGTCTCATTTTGCTCCATCATACAACCTTACAATTAAATTTTGCTCTAGAAATTGATTTTGAAATAATTTAATTTTAATTGGGGGGGGGGGCAACTTCTTAACTAGCACCCCTAAATCTCACTCAGTTCAAAAACCCAATCCGCCGAGTTGGCCAGTTTGCACGGACCCTCTCCGTTAGCCTGAGCCAAAGCTCAGTTTCTAGGTGGAGATAGGAGCATTTGATCAAAGCTTACATCCCGACTAGTTATTCCACACTTTTACCTATTTAAGGGGAAGAACAAACGGCCGGTATTCCTGGACGTACTTTCGGCTCAAATATTGCCATAATTCGAGACACCACACAATATATCACGAAACACAATTTACCATTGGCCATCGTCTCGTTGGACCAAACGAAGTCTTTCAACCGTGTAAACCATAATTATTTATTTAAGGTCTTAAATCATGTTGGACGGAGATGCAGTCACGGGCTTTATAAAGATGATCTACCAATCAGCGGAAGCAAGAGTGAAGCTGAACTTAGGCCACGGAGCCATTACTCAGCCACTAGAGAGCAAAATTGAAAAGCTATTCTATAAACCTACCATTTCTCTCTTGACTTTTATCAGTTTCGACGACTTGAATAGTTTTGTCACCTTGAATGAAGGTTTTTCACACGGGGTTTGCCAGACAGGTTTCCCTGGCCCCCGACCTTTAGGGGGCCCCATCGCGTTCGCGAACAAGAAGGGGTGGCCCGGGTGGGAAATTGGGGAATCACTGCCACATGTAGGGTGGGGGCCCCTTTTTCGCGTTCAATCCTGGGCCCTACGTCAATTCGTTACGCCACTGGTTTTTCAGCTATAAAAACCGAATGTATCCGTTACGGTAAGGCCAGTAACGCGTGCTTTAATCTAGAAAAAAAGCAGCGGGCTCTGGCTTGGACCCTGGAAGGAAAGAGTAAACGCCCCTTTGGGTATCTTCTGGAACTAAAAGGAAATTAAAATTCTAGGGGTTACCTTTACTCCCGGGCGATGAAAACTGGTGGGAGGAACAAGCAAAAACAAAAATTACCCAGGACATTATTAACGTCTCTTGAAAATACAAAACCTTTAGCGTTAAATCTATCTTACAAAGGTCGTGCCCAATAATGTAACTCAATTGTAGGCAGAATTTACTACTTGCTACCACATAGAGATTAGCCGGGAAAAATATCGTCTGAAATCATTAACAAATGTACAGAAGTCATTTGGATTGGCGACAATAAGCATTGGTGTTCAATTAAAGATACGACGCAAAAATCTAGTGACGGAGGTCTCGGGCTTCAAACCCTTTTAACTCAATGGCCAAAGTTCGCTTTTGCCAATTAAAAAAAACGATAGAGGCTCAAGGTCATAGCATCGAACTGTAATTTATTAGCTACTACTTGAAACTAACAAATAGTATGAATTTCGAATTCGTCATTCTGAGTTACCGCGATTTCGTCCTTTCGGTCGGATTTTTACCGAAGTTGTATAAGGTCCTGTTCTATTTTTGGAAATCGTTACTCATTCAATTAAAAAAACCGTCGAATCTCCCTATTTGTTGACCTTTTCAATATGGAAATGTCCATTTTTAGACTGAACACTTTTCCACCCGAAGTGGAAAACGGAAGATTTCAATTATTTTCGTGACTTTTTCGACCAAAGAGAACAAAGATTTATAGATCCTGCGGACGGTAAAAATCTGAGCGCAGCAACAAATAGAGCGATCACACGTCAGTTCACAATGATACAATCCTCCCTGTAAAAGGAATTCCCGCTAAATTTATTCAACAGAGACGAAGAAAGTGAAAATCTGAGAGTAAATCTTCACCTAGAACTTAAAATGAACAGTAATAAAACGGAACTCTTAACTAATACGGAAAATTTTTAATTAGAAGGATACCTCAATCCAGTGTCCCCTAGTTATAGACTAAGACCAGTAAAAATGTTCTATGATGCTATAGTCAATATCGAAGGGGCCATAACAAATTGCTAAGTTATTTGGAATAGTTCGTTTAATTACCATGAAAATAGCTTTTTTATTGCGCCTAATGTATAGCAACGTAATAACTACAAAATTGGCCTGCCCCTTTTATAATACAAGGTGTTTTGAATAGCTCTGACCGGGCATTTTTTGAGAAACTGCGAGAGATAGAGTTGCGAAATTTTCAGGGTATTATTTCTAGTAAGGGATCCTAAGTTTCAGAAAAATCGTAAATTTACTTAAAAACCGACTGAAAAATTTCCAAGTATTAGTTGTAGGTATTATGTGGAGACGACGAGGTAATTAACATTTAAACGCAATTTAATATTTTTAACTTACAGTTATAAATTTAACAACTTGCTCTTATGGAACGACCGCGACTTGAATTTGGGATTTTCTTTTTTTTGAGGAAGTTTGGACCTTTTGGGTCCTGCGCTAAAATTACAAGTGAGAAGCCTAGATAATATTTTCTCGGGGCTCTCTTTCGCGCGTATTTCACCTTTTCGGTTACAAAGCTGAAAGGTTTAGAGTTTTTGTTTTGAGGGGAAGAAATTCCGCAAGCTCCGAGCGTCACTGAGTCGGGCTGCCACGGTCATTTTTAGTTCCACATCGAGATATATAAATATCGAAGTGGCACTATTGCTATGGACGGAATTTTAAGTGTTTGTTTGTTTGTTGTAGTTTGTTTGGCGTGGAAAAGCGACGACACGGTAGATGGAGCTGCGAAAAATATGTTTTTTATATTATCGGCGTCGCCGAGACTCGAACACAGATAGCCGCTGGCCGCGTATTCTCCAAAAACCTGCGAGTTAACGCCGTCCTAAGCGTAACTTTATCTTGAACTTTTACGATTGAATACTTTTTGTTTCGGGCCCGCCCTATAGGGGGGCGCATTTCTTCCATTGGGGGCGGAACGAAATTTTGCGTTTACTTAATAGCGGTACAAGTAGATTGTTAACTAGTAGTGCCCGTAAAGGCGGGAGAGATAGATCCGTTAGACATTGCAGCAGAGAGCATATAATATTATATATGCTCTCTGATTGCAGAGAGGTCTACCTCATAGGTCTACCTCGTAGCTGTCGCAAAGGTCAGAAGTAAAAAATAAGTGTGGCACTTTCTTATCGAAACCGTGTTTGGTCAGAAGTAATAAATAAGTGTGGCACTTTCTTATCGAAACCGTGTATGGTCAGAAGTAATAATTAAGGGTGGCACTTTCTTATCGAAACCGTGTATTGTCAGCAGTAATAAGTGTGGCACTTTCTTATCGAAACCGTATATGGTCAGAATTAATACGTGTGGCACTTTCTTATCGAAACCGTGTATGGTCAGCAGTAATAAGTGTGTCTACTAAGGGTGTATGGGTTTGCCCACTCGAATACACTGATGTGGAACTAATATTACGGCCTGGGCCGACTTGTTCCGAGTTATTTTACGTATATTTATGGCGTTTTAGGGTCAAGTTAACCTCAAACTTCGCCTCCCCCGCCCCAATTTCGACCCCTTATCGAAACCGTGTATGGTCAGAAGTAATAAATACGTGTGGCACTTTCTTATCGAAACCGTGTATGGTCAGAAGTAATAAATAAGTGTGGCACTTTCTTATCGAAGTCGTTTATTTGTGGCACAAAATAATATTATCGCCTTCTTGGCGAACTTGTATAGTTTGTATAGTTGGTTCAGAGATTTGGTCTCATTCGATAGAACTCTTTGACGCGCACGCAGTGCCGTTAATTTCCGCCCCCTCCGACCAGCCCCCTTAAAGGGAAAGTGACCGAAAAAAACAGTTGGTCTCATTCGATAGAACTCTTTGACGCGCACGCAGTGCCGTTAATTTACGCGCCCTCCGACCAACCCCCGTAAAGGGAGAGTTACCGGGAAAAAAGTTGATTTCATGAGGGTGGGCGTTGGCCACTCTTTAACATAGGATGGTGAATTTTATATTAAACAATAGGAAATCAGCTGATGGTGGGCGGCATCCAGTCTTTAACTTAGGGTGCCAATTTATTTATCAAACGATAATAAATCACGTAGCCTCAACAGTTTTTGTATTTGTTTGCCTACCTGTGTCCACTAAGGGTGTATAGGTTTGTCCACTCTAATACACTGATGTGGAACTAATATTACGGCCTGGGCCGACTTGTTGGACCTTCCGAAGGGATTACAGTTAAAAACCCACGAACGCTCGGTGCCAGCGGAATTTCTTTACAATAGTCTTAAGGCTGGTTTTCACTAGGGCAAAAACGCAATAGCGGTGAGCGTCAACGTAAAAATATTGTATTAGGCCTAACGGGAATTTTTCGCGTCGACGTTCACCGTTGTGGCGTTTTTGCCTTAGTGAAAACCAGCCTTTAGTCGATAGCTACGCCGCAAAATCAAAATGTTTGAGAGAGTTGGCCGTTTTCGGTCTATTGAAATCTGGCAGCATTGCCTGCCTTCCGGCCTGTATCTCCATACCGAAAATGGTCGACGATTACGCCGCCGAAAATATATAACTAAACTGATCGGCGGCGTTTTTGACCGTTTTTTATAGCACCTACCGGTGATAAAATATTTTTAACAAAAATCCGAAATTATTTACGATTTTTCTGAATTTAAAGCGATCCCACACTAGAAATAATACCCTGGAAATTTCACAACTAAGAAATTTTAGTTTTTTACAAACTACTTACATGGCCAAAGCTGAGGGATTCATGCATGCGCAGTAAATTGAAAAACATGTACTAGCAATTTCTTTTAAATGACTCTCAGCTTCTGAGCCCCTTTAACGAACTACGCGAACACCCGGTATCGGACATGAATGTTTCTTTCCTATCTGTATAATGGCCACCGTTATTTTAATCCTTTAACAATAGATTTGTTTCTGGCACCGTCATTTTAATCCTTATTTTGCGAATATTGTTCTCCCACTGGCGCCATTACCACTCCCAACAGTCACCACTAAAGGCCTAAGTCAACTTTTGGGGTCTTTTTAACCAGTAGGAGAGTGGTGGCCAACCCTTCATACCACGCGAGCTAGCAACCGTCTCTTACTTCCAGAAATAATTTTTGCAACGCCCTGTGGCATAACCGGGTATACACATATAGTTTTCGTATACTTATGGTATTATGTTACTTCTGGTCATAAGTTATGTTTAAAAAGTGGGTAAAAACTCACGTTTGACGAAGAATATTTTGCATTCCTTCCTCGGTGGCTTCAAATACAAGGCTACAGAACCTAGTTGCGCCACCAAGTAACAGATAAGATGTATTAAATATACAAAACTGTGGTGCACTTTAAATATAATGCGCAATAATGCGGGCGCGTGTTTTGAGTTAGAAAATTAGTTAAGCCTAACCCAGAAAAACAATAAAGTTATAGTCATGTCTGTGATAGGCGCAACAACGGGTTAAAAGTTATTCGCCAATCGCCATTTCTTGTTCACACTAAATGTATTTAGACATTTTCGCTTTACTGCTACAAAAGCACACGGTCTGTTTTCGAAATTTCATCAACATCTGTAAGTTGAATGCTTCGGCCGTGTTATTAATCATATAAGATTTCATTCCTACAAATCTGAATATTCGGGTAGACGTACAAACAGGTCATATGTCCAGTTGCTAGGAGTATTTACTAGGGTTATTCCCACTATTCCGGTTACAGACTATTCCGAAACGAAACATTGATCATTTGAATATATTACGCGCTATTCCGATTACGCGCTACTCCGGTTACAGACTATTCCGAAACGAAAAATAGGCCATTAAATGCATTACTGGCTATTCCGATTACGCGCTATTCCAGTTCCTCTCTGTTCCGAGTACCCGCTATTCTCGTTACTGGTTATTCCGAGTACCTACTATTCCGGTTACCGACTATTCCGTAATGAAACATTTTACGCATTATTCCAGTAACCGACTATTCCGAGTACGTACTATTCCGCCCGCCCGAGCCAACAGCTCCCTACACTAACTTTTACCGTTAACCTCAACAAGTTTTTATGGAAGGTGAAACCGAAAAGCTCGTGGGAAAACCCCTTAAACCAGTGAAGAGAGAACTTGCAAACTCAACGCAGAAGGAGTTGTTCCGAGTTTTCACCCAGTGCCACAATCTGGGATCAAACCCGGCTCCTCTTGCTGTGAGGCGAAAGTGCTAACCACTCCGCCACCCCACGATCAACTACTGTTGTCGTACGAGTGTTTATTCGGAACAGATGGGTCATTCAACCTTCAGAACAACCACATGTGGGACTACGAAAATCCATACTGGGGATTCCCTCACCACCACCAAGTGCAGTTTCTCATAAAGGTGTGAGCTGGTCTGTTAGGTGACAGACTTATTGGCCCGTTCTTCCTGCCAAATCTTTTGAACGGACAAAACTACTTGGTGTTTCTTCAAAACGAAACATCCAACGAGTTGGACGTCATTCCTCTTGCCGAGTACAGACATATCTGGTTCCAGCAAGATGGGGCGCCGGCTCATCAACTTCGTGATGTGATAGCATATCTAAACGACGAGTTTCCTGGAAGATGGATCGGAAGAAACGTTTTTGTTCGTTAGTCTGCAAGGTTCCAGGATCTAACACCACTCGAATTTTTCCTTTTGGGCTTCATAAAGGAAAACGTTTACCAAACACCTGTGACTTAATACAAAGAATCATCGAAGCATGTCGTCGCGTCACTCCAGAAATGGTTCGGGGTGCATTTCAAAATATGGAACACCGTGCATATTTGTGCATTGCGTCAGAAGGCGGAATTTTTTTTTTGTAAAAGTCATTAATAGACATTTGTCACTTTGTCTAATTTTTTCGATTTTGTAAAATATATAGCTGAAAAGCATGTTTCCTACAATTCGTTAAGGGCTATTGGCTCGTAGAACCACTTATCTTTTTCCACGACCTCCAAACTCTTTTTCGATCGAACCAGATTTATTTTAGAATTTGACTATGCTCTACAACTTTGCCGTTGAAACATTTTGTGTGACACCTACCGGTGAAAAAATATATTTTCCATAAAACGGCGAAAATTCGTTCGCTTTTTCTCTGACATTTTGAAACCAAACCCTTCCATACCTAACAAATATACCCTGAAAATTTCAAAACACTAGAAGAAAAAAGCCCTGATCAAGCAAAAATTGAGACATAATTAATTTTGCACTGCATAATTTAAGAACAACTTTTGCGTTTTCCTCAAGCTTTAAAATTTGCTTTTACCAAGCATTTAAATAGCCCAATCAAGTTTCCTTCCTTCGCGTATCCTGGTTTATCATGAAAATAGTAAGAAAATGCATTTCCCATCAAATTACACACTGAGATCTCTTAAAGGTCGATGGACGTCGACTTCGCACTCAACACTTAGTCACCCTAAAATTAGGCTGTGCCCGGAAAATAGTTTTTGATAATAAACCAATCATTGAAGGTAGAAAACAGCTCAGACTAAATATGTGACAACGTCCGACCAATGCGACCATTGCAATTGCATACATATTTTTTTGACTAAATTTTTTTGACTAGAATTATGCACTAATTCTAGGCAGTATAATTTAAAATGAAGTAGAGTAGATCTCGTAACTCGGTAAGATAAGCTATTCATCTATAAAGACTGAACTCAGTGTGAAGCTAACCCTTCCTTAACCTACCTTTAGCGTCAGCTAATAACTTGCTCACCTTTAAGTCCTTGATAATTTGCGCCCCCAAAATCTCTTACGCCCGTACGCAGTTGCGAACCCTAAGTGCCCTATATCGCGACCCCTGGCTCTAGATAATTTTGAGCTTTCTATTGATACATGTAGTTTGATTAAAATAAAACAGACAAGAAAATTCACACAAAATCAACGTTTTGGAAAAATAATTACCTTTTTACCGCAGAGCCAAAAAGAAACTAAAAATTCCCACGATATGGGAAATTTTCCACAATCTGGCAACACTGACACAGTGTTTCCATATTTAGTTAAAGGGGAACGGTCAAGCTTTAACCAGTTAGATAGTCCTATAGCTCATTAAAAACTAAAATTTATGGCGAAAGCCGCATCAAAACATATTGAGGGGTAAATTTTTAATAAAATAAAGCAATTTCGGGAAATCGAAAAGCGCGCATCCGCCGCGACACCTGGTGAGAAGTCGGTGAGACAGAAAAAAACGTAAAAGCGCGGGCTGCGGAAGACGCATAAAATTTGTTTTGCACGCGCGGTGCGTTCCAGTTATAAGATACCTAAGCCTAAATTGTGCGATTTTAAAAGTTGGGATAGTTCGAAAATCGCTCCTACGGGGTTAGGGGCGCTGGCGGCAGCCCCTAAGATGGCGACGAAAATTCAAACCCCACCTGGCGTTATTTTTCGTTTCAACTTTTTGGGCCAAAAGCTATTTTGTCAAGACAAAAAAAGTACGTGTTAGTATATTGAACGTCTTGTTAATCTTTTGATACGGAATTAAGGCCATATTTGGAAAAGCTTGGCCGTTCCCCTTTAACTCTCGTCAAACCAATATGGCGGGTCGCAAAAAAATTTAAGATATATTACATGTACTTCAAAAATACAAAAGTGAAATTTATCATGAAGCTACAGATACTATAACCAGCAAGAGCTCGGATATTTGGAAATTTATGTCAAAGGAGCTGAAGGAAGTGAAGTCATCTTTAGCAATATACACCATAGTTGTTAAAAACTATCATCATTGTTGGAAGTTTTTAGAAATCAAGATAGGGGGCGTTGATTCAGATGTTTTAGAGATAGAAACAACCGACGCCGAATCTGTACATTCTGAGGACGATGAACAAATGAATCTAACTCTGATGACGATTCTAAGTCCCATGATGATTCTACGTCACCTTCCGATGATGAGATCGGATTTACGATCACATTAACACCAGAAGAGTATATGAAAATTGCTCCGATAAAAAAGCTATAAATTAAAATTAAATTATTACAAAAACTATTGTAGAGCAAAATTTAATTGTAGTGTTGTATAATGGAGCAAAATGAGACGAATCTAATGCACTAATTAGTTTTTGAAATGAGTGAGATTTAGGGGGGCTAGTTATGAAGTTGGCCCCCCCAATTAAAATTAAATTATTTCAAAACCTATTTCTAGAGCAAAATTTAATTGTAGGGTTGTATTATGGAGCAAAATGAGACGAATCTAATGCACTAATTAGTTTTTGAAATGAGTGAGATTAAGGGGTGCTAGTTATGAAGTTGCCCCCCCAATTAAAATTAAATTATTTCAAAAACTATTATAGAGCAAAATTTAATTTTAGTGTTGTATTATGGAGCAAAATGAGACGAATCTAGTGCACTAGTTAGTTTTTGAAATGAGTGAGATTTAGGGGGGCTAGTTATGAAGTTGCCCCCCCCCCCAATTAAAATTAAATTATTTCAAAAACTATTATAGAGCAAAATTTAATTATAGTGTTGTATTATGGAGCAAAATGAGACGAATCTAATGCACTTATTTGTTTTTGAAAAGAGTGAGATTTAGGGGGGCTAGTTATGAAGTTGGCCCCCCATTAAAATTAAATTATTTCAAAACCTATTTCTAGAGCAAAATTTTATTGTGGGGTTGTATGATGGAGCAAAATGAGACGAATCTAATGCATTAAATAGTTTTTGAAATGAGTGAGATTTAGGGGGACTAGTTATGAAGTTGCCCCCCCAATTAAAATTAAATTATTTCGAAACCATTTCTAGAGCAAAATTTAATTGTAGGGTTGAATTACGGAGCAAAATGAGACGAATCTAATGCACTAATTAGTTTTTGAAATGAGTGAGATTTAGGGGGCTAGTTATGAAGTTGGCCTCCCCAATTAAAATTAAATTATTTCAAAAACTATTATAGAGCAAAATTTAATTTTAGTGTTGTATTATGGAGCAAAATGAGACGAATCTAATGCACTTATTTGTTTTTGAAATGAGTGAGATTTAGGGGGGCTAGTTATGAAGTTGGCCCCCCAATTAAAATTAAATTATTTCAAAACCTATTTCTAAAGCAAAATTTAATTGTAGGGTTGTATTATGGAGCAAAATGAGACGAATCTATTGCACTAGTTAGTTTTTGAAATGAGTGAGATTTAGAGGGGCTAGTTATGAATTTGGCCCCCCCAATTAAAATTAAATTATTTCAAAACCTATTTCTAGAGCAAAATTTTATTGTAGGGTTGTATGATGGAGCAAAATGAGACGAATCTAATGCATTAAATAGTTTTTGAAATGAGTGAGATTTAGGGGGACTAGTTATGAAGTTGGCCCCCAATTAAAATTAAATTATTTCAAAACCTATTTCTAGAGCAAAATTTAATTGTAGGGTTGTATTATGGAGCAAAATGAGACGAAAATTTTAAGTTTTTGCGTCTTCGTCTAGAATCAAAGGGGGGGGGACAACTTAAGGGACCCACTAGTATACGGACAGTTTCAGTAATTTTATCGAGTGTTTTTATTTTGTCTCGGTTGAGCGAGACAAGAATTAAACACGTGCCAACGTTTATTTCACTGCCAAGTTATGTTGACTCTGATTATTGAAACTCGTTTACTATATGCTTTTAAGGTAAAAGAGTAAATCTAAACAGAGTAGATAATATATTTCGATCTAAACAATATATGCTCCTGTAAATAAAATACACAAGCCGGGCCACGTTTTGTGAGAACGAAAGAAAACTTTAAAGTCGGGAGGTTGAAATGGTCCCGTGATTAGGTAATGCTGCCATCTACATCGTTTTTAGGAACTAATTCTTGATATTTATGCTTGCCTTTCGTCCGCTCAGTAGCGGCCCCAGCAAGTTTCTCTGGTGGTGCGAGATCTCATTGTGGCGCCCCCCGCCCATATGCGGTCGTATATTCGTTATTTTTTTAATCTATTTTCACTGTGGAGCCTCATTTGGAGGCTGTGTATTTAGAAGATTTATTTTCTCAATTTACTTCGCCTCCTAGCGATTTAACTCCTCTTGACTTCGGTTTGACGTACTCCACTGTTAGACGCTACCTACAACAGCTATCGGTTGCTAAATCTCCAGATAATGTCCACCCTCGGCTGCTACGCGAGGGCGCTTCGATTTTAGCCTCGCCTTTACTCTCGCTTTATACGCGCTCTATCTCACTGGGTAGACTTCCTGGGTTGTGGAAACATGCGAACATCCGTGCTATCCGTAAAACCCCTGGCTCCTGTGCCTATGATAATTTTAGAGGCATTAGTCTTACCTCTATCCCTTGTAAGCATTTGGAGACAAATGTTCGAGATACTTTGGTGTCTTTCCTCGAGGATTGATCGTTCTTCTCTAAAGTTCAACATGGTTTCCTGTTACGGTGATCTTGTTTCACTAATATGTTGTCCACTCTTGAGGCGGTCACTCGATGTCTTGATGGTGGTGACTCGTTTTATTTAATTTATTTGGACCTGCGGACAGCTTTCGACACGGTGCCACATTCTCTACTTATTCGTAAACTGGAGCTTTTAGAGGTCCCCACTACGATTGTACATTGGATTTCTGAATTCTTGACTGGTTGCTCTCAGCGGGTTGTTTTGGAGGGTGCGCGTTCTTCTTGGTGTGAGGTGACCAGCGGTGTACCCCAGGGTTCGGTTTTGGGTACAACTCTCTTTGTCATCTTCATCAATGACATGCCCCAGGTTGTCAAGGAGTATTTTCTGAAACTATTTGCAGACGACAAAAAAATAGGCCGCGAAATTTCGTCACTGGGTGACTCGACGTCCCTACAGAATGACATCCAAGCTCTTGAGCAATGGGTGTCTTCCAAAAGCATGGGTTTCAACGCCTCTAAGTCAATGGTACTGCATTGTGGGGATAAAAACCCTTCTTTGGGTATCATTAGAGTGGTAGGCTGATTGAGGCTCGATCTGTAGTCCGTGATCTTGGGGTTATGCTCAGTGGCCGTATGTTTGGAGCTACTCATAGTCATGCTACCGCTGCTCGTGTTATGCGTGCTCTCTGTTTACTACACCGCTCCTTTTCGCATTTCAGTGTTAAGTCGTTTACAATATTTTACAACATTTGTATATATTCGCCCTTATCTCGAATACTGCTCGAGTATTTGGTCGCCCCATCTAGTCAAAGATATTGAGCATATCGAGAGAGTACAAAAAAAGCCACGAAATTGGTTAATGGTATGCGTACTCTTTCTTACGAAGAGCGCCTTAAACGCTTAAATTTAATGCCCCTTAAGGACAGGCGTGCAAGATATGATCTCATTGAGACGTTCAAAATTATTCATGGTCTCTACAATGTCCAATATAATGAGTTTTTATAGATCAAATGGTCTGGGCGCAAAGCCTCCACAATTGTCAAAAAGCGCTGTAATAGCGCGCAACGCCGTGTGTTTTTCACTCAACGGGTTGTGAATGATTGGAATCAGCTCCCGACAATTGTGAATGTTAAATCCTCAGCCCCAGCGTTCAAGACCCGCCTTGATAAGTTTTGTGGCTGGTAAAAAATAAATAAAAAAAAATAATAATAATAATAATAATAATAATAATTGGTTTATTGGAAATTAGTGGAGACTACATTGTTATATCTCTATATAATTTTCTATCTGCTGTATACCCATATTGGCTCTTAACGGGTCGGAGTGTGTAATAACTGGTGGCTTTACCGGGGAGTCAGGGTCCGAATCTTGTAACCAATAAGGGCGGTGGCGCACTGGGAGATGTTAGCTCCGATCAAATGGTCCTATCTCCAACTCCGACTTCGGTCAGGTTTGGGCTGGATTCTGAGCTTCAGCTCAGGCTAACGGAGAGGGTTCGTGCAAACTGGCCGCCTCGGCGGATTGGGTAGCCTGCTGTGGGGCGGCGGGCCTCCGTATGAGGGCACGGCGGTCCTGTTTCCCGGCCTTTTGGGGTTACTTGGACTGCTGTGTGCTCGGGCGCTCAACGGGTCGGAGTGTGCAATAACTGGTGGCTTTACCGGGGAGTCGGGGTCCGGCTCTTGTAACCCATAAGGGCGGTGGCGCACTGGGAGATTTTAGCTCCGTCCACATGGTCCTATCTCCACCTCCGACTTCGGTCAGGTGTGGGCTGGATACTGGGCTTCGGCCCAGGCTAACGGAGAGGGTCCAGGCAAACTGGCCGCCTCGGCGGATTGGGTAGCCTGCTGTGGGGCGGCGGGCCTCCATATGCGGGCATGGCGGCCCTGTTTCCCGGCCTTTTGGAGTCCACCGGGATCTCCGGTGCCAGCTGTGCTGGGTTACTTGGGCTGCTGTGTGCTCGTCGTTCCCCTTTAGGAGCTCTTTCCAAAGGGTTTGGCTCTCTACCTATTGCTGTACCTTCTGCTGGGTTGAGTGGCTTGCGTCATAGGTGCGACCATCAGTAGTAGGGTTCGGCTACAGATGCTGGATTTGTCACCTGTCCGGGCTAGGTGGACGCTGGCGTAGGGCACTATAATGATAGACCTCCGGTGGTATGGTCTTTGTTACTAGGTACGCCGGGCTATAAATTCTGACACACTGTATACCCATATTTTATGTCACTTTCGTTCATATTGTTTTCTTTTGTTTGTATATTTCGTGTTTCAGGGCTCAATAAGTGTATTTCACTTTCTTTTCCTGACTAATAAAATTGTTATTATTATAGTAATAGTCCTGTTTATAAAAAGTAACTTTTCTTTTATAAACAGGATTACAGGACTATTACTAATATTATTTCTAACTATTACCTTTCGTTATATAATATAACTTATATTTTGGCAAAACTAACGTTAAAAGTTTAGTATTCATTTCATTACTAATTACTAATAAGTTAGATACTGACACATAGTACCTGAAATTGTTTTCTGCTGAAAACTTGACTGCTTCTGTGAAAGTTCGTTACACAACTAGAAACTTTCATAAGGGCCTTTCGTCTAGAGTGTTCTAGACTACCGTTCTAAATTGACAATTTTAACTAATTTCACAACAAATAATTTGCTTCAAATACAACGAATTCCGGTTTGTTCTCCTTTACTACGTCGTTGGTTCTGCTCTATCGAGAATTTGATATTATATACCGATTAATTTCCCAACGAAATCGAATCGAGATTACTTAGTGCATGTGGAACTTGGAAGGGATATAGTATAGTAAAGCAAAATACACGAATGGAAATAATATAGTTTGTATAGTTGGGCATGACTAAATATAATATGTTAATAGAATATATTTTATTGATTTTGTTTACTTACTTTGATATTTTTTTAGGGTGCAAAATTATATTTTCAGGCGTTTCGGTTTGCGGTCAAAAATTATTGGTCCCGTGGTCCCGATCCCGTTTCGGCGCCCCCACCTATGACGGCGCCCGTGCGGTCGCACCGTTCGCACCGCCCTAGGGCCGGCGCTGCGTCCGCTACGTTGTAAATTTTATGATTTCTTCACTCTTTATACATTCTTAAGAAAACGTTTTACTTATATTGACCTTTTTCTTTAATTAACTTGGTAAATTATATAACTGATATTGTATCATTAGAATCGTTAAATGGGTTAAAAATATCAAACTGTGTAGCGCAAACATATGACGGAGCGAGTGTAATGAGTGGAAGTAAGTCGGGAGTGAACATTAGGATTAAGGATGCTGTGGGTGGGATGTGTCCATATGTGCACTGTTACGCCCATCGCCTAAATTTAGTTTTGGTGGATACCTGTAAGAATGTACCAATAATTCGTGAAACACTTGGTTTGTTACAGGCAATTTATACATTTCAAAGTAATTCGTCACTTCGAAGTGAGTATTTTCAAGAGGCCCAAAAAAGAGCTTGAATACGATGTAATATTAAAATTACCCCAGAGTTGTGACACTAGATATAATGCTGTAGTTTTAGCTTTAGAAAACTTAATTGAAAGTGGCAAATCTGAGGAAGCAGCCGAATGTAGAGGGTACCATTCCCAGCTTCAAAATTTCAGCATTTTATTAATGGTCGTAGAATTAGATGAGATTTTAGGCGTAACAAATGTGTAATCTGAATATTTGCAAAATCCAAAAGTAGTTATAACTCAAGCCGTAGCAATTTGCGGTGCCACAATAAAAAAGTTAGAAACAGATCGAAATTCTGAAAGATTCGATCAAATTTGGGATGTTGCGAAACAATTAGCTCTCTCAGCCTCAATTCCAGTACCAGAAAAGAATAGTTCCGTCAAAGTACCCATGAAAAGAAAAATTATTCAAAACAAAAGGTTAAAAGGTACCATAATAACAGGTACTATAGGAAATCGGGAAACGGAGTTCAAAACTATTGGCGACCAACTTAAAGCAACTTATTTTGAAATTTTAGATAGATTCGTATTAGAAATGAAAAAAAGATTGTTATAAAATTGTTCTATTTATGAAGAACTTTGCGCATCAGACCCAAATTCGAGCGAGTTTTTGAACGTTGAAAAAATTACTGCGTTTTGTCAAAACTACAAAAGATTTAATTTTGAAATGGAGTCTCTGAAAAATCAGGTCAACGTTGCTAAAATGTTATTTAGTACCAAAAGCGGTGAAAACATAAACACAGAAAGTTTGCAAACGCAGCTTGAAACCAATGAATATCTTAAACCCAGGGCCGGCTCAAGAAATTTTATACACCCGGGCAAGGGGGATTTTTGGCGCCCCTTTTATCTTGAGACTAAATTAAACTACCCCCCCCCCCCGGTAAAAAACATAACCATGTCCATGTTATAAATTTACCGTTTTCATAACAATAAATAATCCCTTTAATCACTTTCTCAATACTTTGTGTAAATAAGCAAAATACTAGTCTCAAATCCATGGGTTTAAAAAGAAACTTAGATCATGAAAATATTCTTAACCCCAAACGTACTTCAATACCTAGGGTCCCTCCTACAGGCTACCACTCCTAAAAGCATATGTAACATAATTACTCATAAGTATGCCACTAGCATTATTTCTTATTTGTTTCACAGATTTGCGTCATGCATACCCTTCTTAATATTTGATATCATATTTGACGTCATCGAATCTCAAATGCCGATAATACCGTCGCCCAAATAGCTTTACGTCTGATAAACCGACGGCCATTATTTTAGTAAACAAACCGGTTTGAACAACCAAGGCTTGGGAGCTAAAATATAGTGTCAAGTTCTGCTAATGTAATTATTTTGTCAATTAATTAAGTTCTCGGAGACTCACGTTCTAAAATAAATTTGCATTGTCAAATAAAAGAAGCAGGTTTATTGGAAAAAATAGTTGAAATTCAGGTTGATCTTTTCCGGGGCATCTACAAGGTTGGAGTCTTTGCAGATTCTTTTGAGCCTAGGCCTAACTCTTCTAGGCTTGGTATGGGATTTAATAACGCTGGTGGAAAATCCCACTTCGACTACTTATTTCATTTTCGGAAAGTGATCTCTGAACCGAACCGTATTGGTCATTTTCCTTTTATTTTTCTAAACTACTCAGTATTTAACTTCATCCGCACAAACCGAGCGAGTTTATAAATTTCAATAAAGCTACATTGGGCTGCCTAAAATTCCGACGCAAAAAATTCCTTTTCAATTTAGAGGTTTTCCATTGGCTTAAATAAATATGTTAGTAGCCAATAGTGTGATTCCCAAAATTACTAGGATGAATAAAAAGGTTAAAATCTAACGTAGTCCACCTTTTTACTGGTTCGTGGTGAAACAAACCGTTAGTGAAGATTTTTGAATGGAATAAAGGTACAGTGGCATACTACTGAGCAATTATGTTACATATGCTTAAAGGTACGTCTCTAAAATATTCATATAAAGACAGGATATAAGCCAAATTCTCTTAAACCAAAGAATAACAAACTTTGTTAGTCCTGATGAACTAGCTCTATAGTCTGTATGAAACGTTTGGCCGGTTTTGGGCCTATTTGATAGAACGCTTTATTGCTTTAACAACTTAATTAAAACAGTATTTGGCGGGATTTTTTAAGGCCTACACTTAAGAACTTTTTTTAAGCTGTCGCTTTCTTTTCTGCTTCAACGGCTTCTCTTAATTTCCTTTTTTTATAATCTTAATTCAATTCAACGTGTCTCTAATTAATATCTATCTAACTAAAACTATTTAACTGAAACTAATAAATGGCTTTCTGCGCGTGCGCGTAAAATAGAAGTGACTAACGCTAACCACGGACACACGACAGATTAAGGGGGAAGAATCGAGGGGCTGATCACTCCGCGTAATCGGTGTACAGAGCCGTACCTTTGACTGTACTAATGGGACTACGCGTAATCTTTGAAGTCCCTGCCTTTGGCAGTGGTAATCTAAGCGTAGTCTGGTGTACAGACTTTCTAAGAGTGGTTAGCCCCTCGGGAAGAATACAGTAAAAGCATCTTTTTCGTTCAACGTTTAACAATTACATAATTGAATTATATTTTTATTATTAGGCTGAACCTTCCTCTAGTGCTTAAATAATTTTGATAATTCTGTTCCTGTTTCTCGGCCTTTTGGAGTCGCACCGGGATCTCCGGTGCCAGCTGTGCCCGTTTTATGTGGACCGCTGTGTTCCCACCGTTCCCCTTTAGGAGCTCTCTCCAAAGGGTATGACTCTTAACCTACGTAGGTAGGGTGTCGGCTGGAGTTGCTATAGCATCCACTCTTAATCCCACGGCTGTGTGCGAAGTGAGGATTGGTCCACCCATTGCTGCACCTTCTGCTGGGTTGAGTGGTTTGCGTCAAAGGTGCAACCATCAGTAGTAGGGTACTACTACCCGAGGGGCTAACCACTTCCCGTAATCGGTGTTCACCCTAACTGTAATCTTCGGTAATCTTTTGAACTCATTTGTAATCCCGTAATCATTTGTAATTTTCGTACTCATCTGTAATCACGCGTATTCATTGGAATTACCCCGTACTTAATTACTCATCTGTAACAATTTTAAAGATTTGGGTTGCCTGTTTACTCATCGTAATCATTATGTTCTCATCCTAATCATTCTGTACTCATCGTAATCGGTCTGTACTCATCGTAATCATGTGTACTCATCTGTACTCATTATTGATTACGTAATTGGTGTACAGGCAAATTCTTACTGGCTAGCCCCTCGCTGGATTTGTCACCTGTCCGGGTTTGGGGACGCTGGCGTAGGGCACTATGATGATAGGCCTCCGGTGGTATGGCCCCTGTTGCTAGGTACACCGGGCTAAAAATTCTGACACCCTTCTATTCTTGTACTATCGCCCAACCACTTTTTCTTCTTCATATTATATACCCTGGTTTATAATGAAAATACCAGGAAAATGCTTTATCCGTCAGAACTATGCACCGTAATTTTATGGTTTATTTACTATTGTAAAAAAATAGTCGCAAAAAACGTTCATCGACGATGTTGGACATTTTGGTTGGTAAAACAGTTTGTATTTCCAATTAGCTAAAGATTTTTCAAATTATGTTATGCTTTCATTAAAATATTTATAAACAAATCCGATTCTTGGTAAAACAAAAAGGCTCACAACTAAATTTCGGCGCCCCTCTCAAACCGGCGCCCCGGGCAGTTGCCCGGGTTGCCCGGCCCTTGAGCCGCCCCTGCTTAAACCTCAAAATTTGCAAAATATTTCCGATTGTTATAAATATTTATTGACATACGAGCAGGCATTCCCAGATCTCGTAAAATATTTCCAAATTGTATTATGCATACCTGTTGCTAATACTATTTCAGAGCGTAGTTTTAGTACACTTAATAGACTCGAATCATTTTTAAGAACAACAATGTCTGAAAATCGATTAACAAATTTAGCCTTGCTGTCTATAAATAGAGATTTATCTAATAGGTTAAGAGACAATCCTTTGTTGGTTGTTGACGAGTTTAGTAAAAAAAAAAGAGAAGAGTGCAATTTATACTTTGAGTTAAATTTTCAAATTTTTAAATATGTAGAAGCTATAAGAGACATATTGGAGGGCAAGCCACAGCTGCCACCAAATTATAAGGGGTAAATAAAATGGTAAAGGCCACAAAATTTTTAGGGGCCACAAAATATTTAGTCCACCCGTGAAAAAACCTTAGCGTCGCTACTGTTCCAGCACGACAAGCGCTTTTTTAAACAGTAGTTTACTGCGCAGAGGCAGATTCCGATAGCGTCGATCATGATTTTCCAGAAGATACCAATTTTAGAAAATTTTCAAAGCAGCATTTTTATCGAAGAATTAGCATTGGTGAAAAGATAATACTAATTGAATATACCAACCAACTACGTAATGACTCTGTTTTGTTTCTGCTGCAAGTTGTTTTCAAAACGTGATATTAAACTTACTAGTACCGGATATAATGATTGGCGTCATTTATCTCAATCCTTAAGTGAACATGACAGCGCTTCTGATCATATTCAGAGCTTACAGAAATGGAAAACTTTGGCTGTGGCATTAAATAAAGAGTCTACACTAGATGATCATCATCAACGAATTATAGACATTGAAAAACGACATTGGCGATCTGTTATGGAGCGTTTGTTTGCTATTGTCCAGACCTTGGAAGAAAGGTCATTGGCATTTCGGGGCAGTCGGATAAATTATTTTCACCTCATAACGGAAATTTTTTGACGCTAGTAGAGTTGATCAGCAAGTTTGATCCGGTTATTTCAGAACACGTACGCCGTATACAAAACAATGAAGCAATGGATCATTACTTGGGGAAAATAATTCAGAATGAAATAATTGATTCGTTAGCTAATGCGATTCTAAAAAAGATCGTGTCAAACGTAAAAGATGAGTTTCGACATTGAAAACTGTCGTGGACAGTCCTATGACAACGGATCCATTATGCGAGGGCAGTACAAAGGCGTTCAAGCTAGGTTAAAGGAAATCAACAATCGTGCTTTTTTTGTTCCTTGTGCTAACTATACATTAAATCTCATGGTTTGTGATGCAGCGAAGTCTTCCACACAGGCAATTTCATATTTTGTACAACGTATTTTTACATTTTTTGCGGCGGCTACAGTTCGTTACACTAAAATACTTGTCGGAAACGAGATGGGAGAGCCGAATAAAAAGCATTTAAGTACTTAAAGAAAACCTGATTCACGTTCAAAAAGCACTTCAGGACGTTGCTGATAGTAGTAATGACAGTGTTGCTGTTTCTGAGGCGACAAGTCTTGCTAAGGAAATTTCTTCATTTCAGTTTATTCTATCATCGATTATATGGTATAAAATATTGTTCGAAATTAATAAAGTTGGCAAGCTTGTTCAAAATCCATCAATGGTCGTATAAGTGAAGTCACCAAATTAATTTAGGCAACAAAATTGTTTCTGCAAGATATGCGTTGTGATTCATCATTTGATTATATTATTGCAGAGGCTAAAGTCGTAGCGTCCACACTAAACACAACTATTACATTTCCTGAAAAACGAATTTGCCGAAAACGTAGACAATTCGATTATGAGACTGCAGACGCGCCTCTTAGTGGAGAACAGCAATTTAAAATCGAATTTTATAATGTTTTAATTGATGTGGCCGTTAAATCCCTTGAAGAACGTTTCCAAATTTTGAAAACATTTTGTGATATCTTTGGTTTCCTGTGCAGCACTAAGCAAATGGAATAATTTAATGACGAAGAATTTAAAATATCCTGTGATAAGTTAGAGCTTGCTTTAACAGATTCTGCCGCCAATGAAGCTGATATTACTGTGGATGAGTTACATTCAGAAATAAAAACTCTTATTAGAATGCGATCAGCCAAAAATTCAATGAAAGCTTTAGAACTTGTGCAATATATACATAAAAATTCGTTGGCTGAAATTTTCCCAAATCTGATTGTAGCTCTTCGAATTATGCTAACACTGCCTGTTTCAGTTGCTATTGCAGAAAGAAGCTTTTCTAAGCACCAAGACTTACCTTCGAACCACCATGACCCAAGAAAGGCTATCTGGACTAGCAATGATTTCAATTGAAAATGAAATAAGTCATTCATTAGATTTTTCAACCTTAATTGACGATTTTACCGCCAGAAAAGTGAGAAAGATTGCATTTTAGTTGTATTTGTATACTTCAATGTAAATAAAAATGTATACTGATAAAATGTGTTAATAATAGAATATAACGTCATTTAACGAAACTATTTAAAAAATGCGCCAAAAATATGGCCTAAACTAAGGCCTCGCAAGGTGACTTTGCACGTGGCCTCGCAAATCCTAAGGCCGGCACTGGTCCTATTATTTATTTATTTGTATGTCATACATGTTCCTAAAAACTCGAGAACGGTTAGCTCTAGAGCTTTGAAATTTTAACTCAATGTTCAGGGCCTGATTTCCAACTAAACGCGCCTAATTCCAAATTAATTAATTAATCTAATTCAATTTTATTATTTTACTCATTTTATTTTACTTGACTTTGGACTTTCGCCTCTTTGCTTCCCTTATCTATTTTCTCGGTTTTCAATTTCTTTTCTTGACTTCCACCCCTTTGCTTCCCTTATCTATTTTTCGGATCACTTTTTTTTAAAAACGTTGCCCGGTTTGTTTTCCTCTCTTGAGTTCCTTGCGCCCGTCCCGACCTTTAAACTTTTTAACGGGTTCGTGTGAAATTCGTAGAAGGGCAGTTAGTGTGAAAGAAAGAGATTTCGTAGAAGGGGAGGTTTAGATGGGATTTTTAAGTAGTTCAGGACTTTTTGCTACGCGTGTTACGTTTTTGCTACGCGTTTTGCGTTTTTGCTACAGCGTTTACCTTTCTTACGTACAAATCAGATCTAATAGTCCTTTAAATGAAAGACCATTCATAGCCGATTATAGAGTTTGTGCTTCCGCGACTGGACATGTAACTGGTTTGTCTATGGTTTCTCTTTATACTGCCAAAGCTGAGAATTTTCTATACAGATCTGGCAGCATTTTTCAACAGGGGGGCAAGACGGTCAGAGACGGGTTTATTTAACTGCCTATTCATTAAAACTAAGGCTAGGCGCCCACTGGCTCTCCGTTTCGTATCCGTCTTGCCTTCCACAAGGCATTGTCTCCGTTTCGAAGCAAAGCCTTGTGGAAGCTAGGACGAAGACGTTACGAAGAGCAGTAAGCGCCTGGCTTAAGACCCCGGGCGAAGCTGGGTATTAAAGCTAGTTTTTAATAAAGAAATTTCGGGAAATCGAAAAGCGCGCGTCCGATGCGACACCTGGTGAGAAACCGGTGAGACACTCCCTGCTCGAGTTTTTTTGCAGACGATTTCAAAAGTTAGGCTAGTTCGCAAATCGCTCACTGTTGTCGTGCTGGCGCTGGCGAAACACCCTAAGATGGCGGTGAAAATTCAAACCCAAATACTTGGCGTTATTTTGCGTTTCAATTTTTTGGGTCAAAAACTCTTTTTTGAAGACAAAATAAGGTACATGTAAGTTTATTGAACGTCTTGTTGATCTTTTGACATGCAACTAAGGTGATATTTGGAAAAGCTTGGCCGTTCCAATTTAAATAAAACATCCTTCAAGGAAATCGCCAAGAAGTAAAAGTTTTCATTAAAGCACTATATATCAATAACTTGCTGGTCCTGGCTCTCGGAAATATTACTTCTTGGCGATTTCCTGGGAGGATGATTTGTTTAATCTAGGCGGCTATGATTTATTTAAGCGCCTATTCCGAACAATTTATCACCAAGCGCTCAGCCGGGAGTAGTGGCTCACTCCTGTAATCCCAGGCGTCCGGGAGGCAGTGTTTGTGGAAGGCCGTGTGAGGACGACTACCAATCCCCCAACGGGTGGTCGGGATACTTCCGCCACGGGTGTCCCCACGTATCCCCCCGTTGGCGTGGCCGTTACACATATCTTACCCAAGGTTTGTAGAGAAATGCACTATAGTTATTGTGTGTGTGCTGGTGTCTAAGGCCTCGGGTCGACACCGATATTTGTGTATCTCAAAAAAAAAATCACCAAGCGCTCTGTGTGCGATGGAGAAGTAAGCGATATAATAGAGTTTCACATGTTAAAATAAGAGTTAAATAAAAATTACTTTTGACAGTTAACAAATAAAAAACACAACAACATCCACTTCTTGTACAATAAAATTTTTATTTATAAAAACGACTAAATAACAACCTTTTATTGTACAAGAAGTGGATGTTGTTGTTTTTAAGTTAGTTAACAAATAAATCACTGCAATAAATTTGAAGAAATGAGCAAATTATAAAATTTTAATTTTTTGCGGAAATTAAAAACCAGTTTATTGACTTATTATAAGTGGTAATGATAACAACATAAACAATTTTCTTTAAGATTTATAGGACTAGCTCTCTTTTAACTGTATTTTTTTGAACAAGTTTGAGCAAAAATTAATGCCTTTTTCATAACATCTCTAGATACATTTTCAATTTTTTTCAAACACATTTTTTCTGTAACTAATCTTTTATGAGCAAGCCATGCGTGTTCATTTAACGCTTCCTCATTGTAGAAAGAACGGTAGCAATTTCCACAAATGCACTTTTTCACTGCAATTTTATGGCCAGTTTCATTTAGAGTACCTTCCAAAAGCCATCCATCACAATCGTCTACACTAGACAATGGTAACCGTTTTTGATTTTCCTTATTGACTGATGCTTGGTCATTCTTATTTTGTTCTGGTTCATTATGATCATTTTGGTTTTGTCCTTGTTGAGTATCTGCTCTCATTAATAAACGGGGGTTCCCCAACTTTAGGCCAGGCATTGGTTTTATATTTTGTGTCATAGGTTTACCAGCAGCTTGAATTGTAGAAGTACATGGGCTAACAAACCTGAAGACATTACTATTTGGATGAGAAACAGTTTGTCTGATATTTGTTTCTGATGTTTGTGGTGACACAGGTACATTGATTAGTGCAAGAAAACTAGCCGGAGAGTTAGAATTGTGAAAAACATTTGTGGCATTTTGATTTACATTACTCATGTTCAGAGCTGGAACAGCTATTAAAGAGTTGCTTATGGATTGATTTTGTGGCACAACACGTCCAGTGCCTGTTTTATTGATTGGGCATACAAAATTCAGCGTGGGTGTTAGATTTGGCCTCTTAGCTAGTGAATAATTCCATTTTGAGAGTTGTGTACCCAGAAATGAATTGTTGAGACTTGATTTAGCATTTTTTGGTGCACCCATAGCAGATGGTATACTATTCAGTACCATATTGTTTGAAGTTGCATTGTTATTTGGTGTTGAAAATCTTGTAGCATGGATATTTCCCACTGTTCTCTTCAAATGTCCAACATTGGATGCTAAATTTATTAACGTCTCAGAGCTAGTTAGTAAGCTTCTAGGAGCCCCAAAATTGGTTGGAAAGCTCTTATGTGTCTCACCACTGGTTGGCAAGCTTGTATTTGTTTCTAAACTAGTTATTTGTACTTTTGAAGCAGTAACATTAGATGATCCAGTGATTGGCTTATGAAGAGAAGAGTTTTTCTGTGCTGGCAATCCAACTTTTGATGCATTTACAGAATTGCATTTATTTACCATCTTGGGGGCCATAGCCACAAGTATTGCAGATTTCCTGGCAATATTACTGGAGGAAATAAATTTCTGTCTAACTCCAGAAATGGCGCCTTTTGGATACATAATAATTTTACCATTGACTATGTCTTTCACAGTTTCTCCTTCAGAAATCGGAGCTTCTTTGTCACTAGCGTTCTTTGGCTTGCTTATAGTATTCTGAGCCGCTTTGTGCAGTGTAATATCAGAACCTTCAATTTCCTTTTGTTTTTGGTAGCAAGGTGGACAAGCGTAAGTGACATCGTCTCCCGATGACAAGATAACCATTTTGTAGTCATCACAACTCTTATTGCATATGAAACATGTTGGTGGTGGTGGTTCGCCATAATTGGTACATTTTTTCTTCAAAGGTACAGTAATTTCACTACTACCCTGTCGTTTCGTGATTGTTTGACATTTGTGTTTAGATAGGCTATCTGCCCCTCTAAAAAACTTGTTGCACATTAAGCACTTCAAAACTGGTAAATTACGATTTACAAATGCTTCGAAATTTCCAGGAATAAGCTTAGGCTGACATTTACTATAGTGATCAGCAAGATCCATTACATCCTTAAAATGTGTGTCACATTTGGAGCAAGTTGACAGTAATATCTCATCTAACACCACAGTTGGCTTAGAACGAAAGTCAAATTGCTTGTTAGGGACATCAGATTCTAGAGTGCCCTCATCTGAATCATTACTTTCGCCTCCAGTGTTTTGAGTTGAAGTACAAGAGCTACTTGAGCTTTCCTCATCCTTCGGGTGATTTTCACTATTAGTCAAGTTTCTCTTGCCCTTTGATGTTGTTTGATGATCAAAGAGATTATTCTCACCACTGTTTCTGTTATCACTTCTTCCACTGGCTCTTTTGGATTCAAAACTTTTATTTTGTAAAACCTTGCACTGAGAACAATTTGGTCTACTTTTCTTCAGTCTGATACAACTTTTACACTTCAAATTTTGATTACCAGTACTGACAACTGTACTAAGGATAGCTTTTGGTTTATTAGAGCAGCTTCGGGTATGAACTCTAAATTTTAATGAATCATAAAACTTTGAATTGCACATTTTGCATTTGTAAAAATCTGGGAAAAGTAACTCCTCTGGTATTAAGCACTGCTTCTTATGAGAATTGTAAATGTCAATATCTGTAAAATTCATCCCACACAATTTACAGTAACCAAGAAAACACGAAGATGGAGGATGCTTTTGCGGACATACAAACTGGTGGTCATTTAGAAGATCTTGTCCTTCGAATAACAAAGAGCAAAATTCACACTTATATTCAGGGCTTATTACGGTGGTACAACTCATTGCACATACTACTTGATGTTCATTTCTATCTTCTTCATCGTCAAAAGATTGACTGCAAAACTCACAAGGATACGTCATTCGGGATATAAGGGGCATTTCCTCATACAAATCAATGAAATTTGTGGCATCTGATACATCAACATCCATAGACCTCTCTTCAGCTGAACCCTTGTTTTCAATGCTAGAATCTTTACTAGAGTCATTACATTTATCTTCAGTGGTAACATTACTGGTATCTTGGGCAACGTCAATACAGTCATTTTTATTCAATGAATTGCCGCCATCTTTGTCATCATTGCTAGTAAAATTAATGGAACCTAATGGTTTAGGCATAATTTCCTTTTCTGGTTGAGTATCACTATCTGTAGTCGTAACACTGCAACTCTTGTGGATTCGTCGCCTAGCTTCTTTCTTCTTACAAGACTGCTTATGCGTTTCCATGGTAATCTTTTCATCAAACTGAGCTTTACAATATTTACAAATCCAGCGGACAAATATGTCAGTGTTTGAATCAGATATTTCAGCGGATGCTAGATTAATAACTTCACTTTCATTAACTTGAGAGAAAGACCCACTTTCTTTTCTTGAGCAATGCCTTTTATGTAGTTTCATTTCAGATTGCTCACCAAAGGTCTTTTTACAATATTTGCATAACCATCTGATGACAATTGAATTTTCTTTCATATTATCATTATCAATAATTGATGATTGTGAATTTTCTTGAACATCTTCCATACCAGAGCTGGTTGTAGATTCAACAACAGCGGTGCTACACGTACTAGAGCATTCATTGTTGACTTCCAAAGAAAGGTTTTGAATGGAAAAACTATAAACATCAGCGTTTACTCCCTCTTTTAGGTCTTCATCTAAATCTTCATTCAACTCTAGTAACTCCATATTTTCAGGTTCCTTGTTATCTGAATTTGTGGTCGTTTCATTTACCAATTCATTTGAATCAGGCTGACTTTCTACTTCTTTCTCAATATCCTTCAGGCTATGAGTTTCAACGATTTCAATGCCCGTGGTATTTTCATTGTCATCTATGATGGGAGTTTCTTGAGAACTAAATATGCAACTCTCAATATGATCACACATGGCTTCTTCAGTTTCAAAACTTCTATTGCAAAAAGTACATGGATATTCTTTTATGTCAATAACTGGTGCTTCTCCAGGCAAAACTGGAGACTGATAACAATACAATATATTTGGTGCTGGAGTGGCAATGGGCACTTTGGGTAGGAATTCTGGTTCATTGCTCTGATGTTCCTCATATAGGTGTTGACTAAGATCACCCGTACTGTCAAACTCCAAATTGCAAAGGATGCAGAAACTATTGGGATATTTTGAACATGGGTTAAGCTCACTAATTTTTGATAAACAATCTTTGGAGCTCGAGTCCGGTAATGAGATAGCCAGAGTACTTGACTCAATTTTGGTCTCACAGTTGTGTTCTTTAAGCAAAAGTTGATCACTAAAAATTTTTAAGCAACTGGAGCAGTGTGTCTGTCCATTTTCGGTGTCATTACCGGACCAATCAATCTTTCTCAAGACATCCATAGTTACTTGACTGGATGCCTTTTTATTCGGCTTTCTCGCACAGACTTCCAAGTGAATGGGGTACTCTTTGGCAAAGGTAGTAAGATTCAAAACACTTTGTTCAACTATAATTGTCCTGCAATGCGGGCATCTGCCACACAAAACTGAATGTTCTAATCTGTGTGCTCTAAGGTCCCGCGATGTTGGAAATACTCTAGGACACGCTGAACAAGCAACAGCTCCTTTAGCATGATAAAAATTCATGTGTTCATTGAGGTTGCCTCTACTTTTAAATCTGAAAGCACATAAAGAGCAAACATACGGACGATCTGTGCCTGTATTTTCTTTTAGAGACAAAAACTGCTTATCATTTGAGCCACTGGTAATCTGCTCTTCCATTTTTAACCTGTTTTTCAAAAATATGCATTTTAAATAACATAGCGTACAACATAATCGTAAAATTATAGCCTTGTTTCACACACCCAATCAAACTACTCTAAAATGGCAATGCTCATCACGCCAGCTATTAAAAACTAATTCCAGCTTTAGAAACATACTGAAAACAATGAATTTTATAATTGTATATACTGTAATAACAAAATAAGTTTTGGAAAAAAATAGAATAGATTTTTGGTTTAATGTTTGTAGCATTTCAGATAAATTACATGTAAATACACTTAGAGAACATCCATTCATCTTTTGTGCATTAAAAACATCGCAGTGAAATTCACAACTATCTATTTTCTGAACAAGGAGTCTACAATGTTCCCTAAGGTTTCAGTTAAAATTTTCTAATTTATTTAAGGTTTTCCATTACTTTTATAAACTAATATTAAAAAATTATTAATTTTAAATTTTAACAAGGTGATTATCCCTTTTTCAACTGAAATAACTCCTGAGGTTATTTCCATGACTTTTCCTTTCCAACCCTTTCTGAGCTGAAAGTCACTCCTCTCATCTACTCATAAAAATTTCCCAATATTTTGGATATTCTATAACATCATGCTTATTAACAAAAAGGTAGTTGGTATCATATCTTAGCATTGCCTCCAAATTTAATAATCAAATCCATTCAAAATATAAGTTATGTATATTTTATTTTGGGTGAGGCCCTTAAAAACTGTATAGGACTGATAGTAATTTTGAAAACTTTTCTATAACATTTAAGAACCAAAAGTAAAATTTTCACTGATGCAGTAGAAAAATTAATAATTATGAAAATTTATCTGTTAACTGTCTGCATACCTAAGGTTAGGTACCTATTTTCCAGTTTTAGTTTGTCTTGTCTTATAATAATAATTAAAACAGTGGCGTAAATAGCACCCCCGCAGCGCGAGGGGGCCCCCAAACGTTTATTATTAAAATCGGTGCTATTTAAAAGGGCCCCGAGTCGTTTTTCACGGGGGGGCCCCGGAGTTCCTAGTTACGCCACTTAATTAAAATACTTTTAAAAATAAAATTTTAATTACTTGCCATTACATTTCAATAAGGAATATGTTACTGCCATATATAATGTTTCGAGCAAAAATTTTAAATAAAATTATCTATACAAAAATTTGTGTTCAGTACACTATATGAATTATTATAATGTAAGTGTAAAATCACTGCGACCCCTGGCGCTATAACTATGGCTTACGTGAGCTAATTCAAACTCGCCATCAATTTAGTAAAATTTGTTAATGTCATGTTCTTGGGCATATTTAAGCCCTCTTCACATTGGAATTTTTTTTAATAAAAACTCCAAAAATCACCATAGATTTTGGCTCAAAATTTATAAAAAAAAAAAACAAGTAATATAAGTGACATATATTTGGTTTTAAGGCTCTATGTCTTTACAGGTATTTTAAATAAAAAATTAAGTTTTTGGAATATAAGCAGAGATCACGATATTTTATTGACATCTGAAAATAAAATTGGTGTTCAACTGTGGGTTTTCAAGTAAAACCATTCTGAACATGGTTGAAATTGGGTTTTTTTTTTCACTGCTATTTGGCTTTTGGAGTTTATTTACACCTACAATTTTTTTTTAATTTGAATAAACTGTTGGTGCGATTGCCTACACTGGCATTACACTATACTCATATGGAAGCTAGTTGTTGCAGCTCCAGGGATCACTGCGGTTATGCACTTACATTGAAAAAATTTAAGGGTTCTGAAGTCTAAACCAAAGAATTATGCAATATAAAATTCTACTCTTAGATAAATTTTTCCCAAAATTTTGGCTCTGGAACTAGTAGCACAAAAATGAAGTTTTTTGGGAGAGGGGGGGTCAAAACTAAGGGAAAATTACGCCAAGGCTTAATATTGTTTAATAACATTCTACTGAATCAGTATGCTTTCTTAAAGAAATTGATGGTACATTAGTAACTCCCAAATAAAGCAAAACCCAACTTACTCATTGGATCAGAAATCCTCCTAAAATGTATATACTTGAAAAAGCTACTTATGATAATGAAAATCAATCCCTTTTCTTTATTTACAGGTCCTGGCACTGCTTTTCTTTATAAATCCGCGCATGAGCAGAACTACGGTCGCGATAATCGCGCGGACAGTTCAGTTCAGGTTTTAGCAGATCAGTTTGGAGACATGGAGGGTGGTTCAACAATAGAATATCAATTTAAAGAAAAAATTCATTTTAAATAATTTTTATTTGTAACTGAAAAAAGGTTAAGGTAAAAAACATATTGTATCTTAAATATTTAAGAACAATGTTTCAGTATAAAACAGTTTATTACAATGATAAATAGCTCATTTAACTTTAGTTTTTATCCAGCATTTGTTAAAGGTCGGCTGATTGTATTGTTTGTGGTCATAGCGGCTATTTCCCACCTATAATAAGTTCAGCATGTCATTTCATGAAAGGAAGAATTTGAGCTTTAACTTACCGGATATCACTGGGTAAATTGGATTGATCTAAATTATTGTCAATGACTAGAATTAGACAAAGTGTCTTTAGGGATGGAACTGTTTACAAAGAAAATAAATTGTTTAAAAAGTAACCAACACAGATAATTTCAGATAAATATTTGAAATAGGTCTTACAAAAATCCAAAACATGTAAATCCGAATGATCCATTAAGTTTGGATTAATTCCACCCATTAATGTCAAAACTAATGGAGTGAAAGATATCTCCCTTGGACTATTATAGAGGAGAAAGATGGAAAAAATACACCGCAAAGTTTAATGGTCACACTGATGAGAAAACAATTGTGTTAAATTACCTAGTTCCTCCAAATAAATATAGTTTTTTATCAATCAGGCAACAATGTTGCCTCCTCCTAGGGCAAGGACCTTTTCCCCTTACTTTTACTCGATACCATTTACAAGCATCTAGATAATTATATTACGTATCGAAGAGTTAGACTCATTTTTTCAGATTTCATGAGAAGTATCTAACTACACATTTTCTTTGTAACATCATTTTGATAAGCTATAACTGGCGAACAAGCTTTTTAAAATACCATAAATTGCCAAAATAGTGTTAATAAATTGGCATTGTTCTTTTTCTCGGGGTATGTATGATAAATAATTAATTCAGAGAAGAGGAGCATCCACTTTTACAAGACTTGCGCAGTCAGCCCATTTAAGTTAAGTGGATTCTTTACTTATTGTAATAAAACACAGGTGTAATGGAGAGTTAGATACTTTTTCCCAAAGTGGGTTCAATAAAAACTGTGATAGTAGGGTTAGTAAAAAAAGGAGATTACAATTAAAATATACAATAACCTGGATTATATCTGTAAATTTCTCCAAAGTGATGACCAGAAAGCTCATTATATCCCCCAAATATATATAAAGATGAATTGTAAACAACTGAAATTAAATATTTTGACCTGTTAGATTGTTATACATTGATAGTATAATTATATCGAAAGTTAAAATTTCAGCCAGAGATTCCAACAGTAGACCGGTTTCGCCATTTCGGGGCTCATCAGTACTGTGTAGGAACTCTGGCAATATCAGTAAAACTAATATACATCCAGAGTGCCCTATATGTGAGCGGTCCACTGAAATTTATAGTGAAATCCTTCACCAATTATTAGCATGGTGGTCGCTATACAGCAGACAACTTTTATGATCTGGTGTCCATTGAATTCCAACGTTGAGATAAATTATAT
Source organism: Leiobunum rupestre (assembly GCF_980474605.1). Taxonomy (NCBI): domain Eukaryota; kingdom Metazoa; phylum Arthropoda; class Arachnida; order Opiliones; family Sclerosomatidae; genus Leiobunum; species Leiobunum rupestre. The sequence continues at coordinate 38,868,187 of NC_143389.1, forward strand.
CGAAAGTTAAATAAGAAGAATAAATAAATAAATAAATTGCAGTGGACTGCTCACATATAGGGCACTCTGGATGTATATTAGATAGTATAATTCTTTAACTCGTATTAAAGTTTTGTAAATTATAACATAGAACCTATTAGCAGATAAATTGATCAAAAATAAAACATAAATCAAATGAGAACATTATAGAATTTCTACAAAAAAAAAGTTTATCTGAATTTCAAGTTATTTCCAACACAAAATATTGTACATTTTCTTCTCGATAGACTGGAAACGATGGTATTTTCTACAAAATTTAAATACTTCCAAAAAGTGGTTTTGATTTCTGCAAATCTCCTCAGAAGTTTCGATGCTAAACTTCAAGTGATGTTGGACTGACTAATTTCTAGTTTTTTGTGCAAATTGGTAAAAAACCAAACAGTCTTTTAAGCCAAGAAAACTATTATTCCCTTCATAGCTGGTTAATCTTTACAACCACCACTGTGATAGGTTTATTATTATATGTATATGCGGAGAATAACAGGTCCTATTCTTCTAATGCTTTTATTTCTATGAATAGTTATCAATCCAGTGTGGCTAAATAATGATCATAAAATAGATTATAATAAATAGTATTTTTTTTTAATTCGAGACCTTAACAAATTTTTGCTTATACCATTACTGTGCTAAGAGTGAAAAATAATTTCCATCATACCCAAAAACAAACTATCAACACCCTGGTCCTACTCCTTGACATGGCTCCCTGCAAAGCTGTGTATTACACCAAAAATGGTGGGTCATTTTAGATATGACTCCCAGTAGAAATGTAACTTATGGAAGGTATGTTAATGACACACAACTATAAATTTGTTTGTATTTATATCATCAAACTAACTCAGCATAATTATGCCAAACAAAGATATTCTTCGAGGCCGCAAGGAGTTTCCTGTTCCCAAACTTACACTCTGCAGTTTAATTAACTAATATAGATTTTAGTTAAAGTTATGGTGATAGCTTAGGGATTGTACAGGTCTTTTAAAGCAAGTTACGGCTTAATTATTTATTATTCAAAAAAGACTTCCATAAAATATTACTCCTTTTATAGACCCAAGACAAGTTTTTTTAATTTTATCACCTAATGATCAATTAATCAGTTTAACTGGTGAAAATTAATTGTAATTCTGCGAAAATACCAAACTTCCTATAAAATATGTTGATATATATTCAACTTATTTTTGTTCAAAAGAAAAGAGAATGAGTCAAAATAAATCAAGCTCTTTAGGAGGTACTAGACTAGTGCAGTCACTTGATTTTAATCCTTCCATCAGATGGTTCAAAAAGTTAACTGAAGAGTTTTCAACTCACACGCTGAATGGCTACGCCTCCCAATAGGTATGAAACCAGACACTTGAGGTTGATACCAAGTCATTGTTTTGGTATCCAAGTAAGATATTTGATTGCAATACACCTCAGCTCCTGAATGATATGGGCCATCACGGTCTCCTCTCCCACCAAATATATACATATGATTGCCAATTGCAGAAGCAGTATGAAAATCTCGCCAAGTCGGTGGCACACCCTATTTAAAGCATATTTTAAAACTCATTCAGGTGAAGAATAGAAAATGGATAAAAAGAGAAATACATACTCTTGTGGTAACATGCGTCCATTTAAAAGATTCTAAATTCAATGAGCAAACTTCTTGAGAAAACCAACCATACTCTTCATATCCTCCAAATATGTACATACACGTTTCAATTACGCAAGCCGAGTGACCATCTCTAGGATAAGGAGGGTTGCCTTCTATTGTGGGTTTTGACCATTTCAAAGTACCTTTTTGAATTACAACGAAACAGCATATTTATTACCTTATTCGAAAAATATTAAATCAAAGAAATGTAATATTGTTGAATTACCAGTATCAAAACAATAAAGAATATTACAGCCTGCCTCATCATTTCTTCCACCCCAAAGCAAGACACATTCGCCATACGCAACTACCGTATGTCCGTACCTTTCAAAAATTTTATAATTAAAATTTTGGTAAAAAAAGAAGAAAATATCCCAACCTACCTTTGAAATGGAACATTAGTGTGATCTGATTCATCAATTGGAACAACAGACCATCTTAATGTTACTATTGGTACAAAAATGTGACACTTTTAATCAAACCTATTTGTACAAAAAATTATTTATTCAAGGGGATTGTGATTTTATTTAATTGGTCTTAACATGTACTGCTATATGAATTTTAAGACTACTTCATTATGTTAAAAAAGTTAGGTTGTCTGCCATCAATTATGCATAGATCATATTCTTTTTGAACTTGAATTTAATTATTTTGGTCAGTTATGATAATTTGAAAATGTAATAGAAGTTTAATTTTCTTATTTTTATGGGAATTAAGTAAATATTTTATTGGCTATTAATTTGTTTCAGAAATGTTTTAAGTGAATATTGTAATGTTCATACAAACCACTATAGAAATTATATTTCCCTCAACGTTAATTTTTATGGAATCAGTTATAAACATCAACTCAAAATGTGTACCATTCAATAGTTATAAAGAGGAGTACCATAATAACCAAAATAAGTAAAGGGCCCATAAGATGTTTAAAAATTATATGGTTAAAATGTATAGGTTTTACTCTGCTTCTAAAATTAGGTGCTCAGTATTATTGAAAACTGCAATATCTTTCTCATTTTTTTTTGTAAAGGGGTTAACCATATCTTTAATCTGATATGTTCAAAATTTTTCTTAAAATATGGGTACTTACGTAATACACAAGAAAGTGGGCTAGCTATATTTAACTTTCCGTTAATTGATAATCTAGAGACACACTGAATACAGAACTCTTTCTATCATGTTATGAACTCCAATAGTCCTTATCTCAAAGTGTGATATGCATAATCTTATCCTTCCAAAGTGACATACTTTCTCTAGATTTACTATAACTCTAACATAAATAATAAAATACTATGCACAGTTTTTTTTTCATCTTAATTCCGGATTTATTTACTTACTAGGCATATAATCAGAAATACATGTATTTCTGATAAAATTGTATCATTTATTACATTCACAGCCTATTTTTTTAATTGTAATGGTGGAGTTAATTAATATTATAGCAGGAAATAGGAAAAACAATATTTCCCTAAAAGCCGCCAAAATGTGTAAAAAATCTACCTTAACTCCTTTTCAAATAATAATAATTGCACCGGCTTCAAATACTTCAAAACCAAGTAACCTCCTTTTCAGTGAAATCACTGTGCAAAATAAACTCAATAACTGTTGCTAGTATGTTCCACAATCCCCATGAGCTTAAAACTTACCCAATGCTCGTAAAAGCAAATTAAATACCTGAATTTAAAATATGTACATCAATTGGTCTGTGGATCTCGTAGTTTTCTCCAGTTTCGAAACCCCCGAAAGAATATATTTTATCTCCAATAGCAACTGCGGCATGGTTCACTCTTCGAGGGCCACCCTCCAGGGTCACAATCCAACGCATTTTTGATATGTAGTTCAAAATGTATTTCCACCGTATTGATGTAGTTCAATCTACAAAAATCTTTTGTTAACTTTAATACTTCAAAACCGGTTGATCTAAAGAAAGTGAATGAAACTTATTTTAAAACACATTCTTTATATCTACCTTTTAAGACCAAACACAGAGATCTTTTATGCTTACTTTGATATGTGTCATATGGATTTATAGTGAGTCAGAGTATTGTTTGAGAATCCCCTCTGCAGGGAGGTGATATATACAGGGAAGGTGACTAAAAAGGAGCCACGCGAATTGACCAATCGGAGCACGAGTTCGTTAACCAAGGCCTAATATGTTCTTAATTATAAGCCATTTGACAAATGCTTAGTTGTAAATAGCTGACATTTCAATTAAGAAGTTCGTGCTTTTTCATATCTAAGCTAAGCTAAATACTCCAGAAATTTCAGAAATAAAACGTAACATTTACATCGAAATCCGCAATAACTGGCAGAAGTCATACCGCAGTTAGCGTAACAATGCACGCAGATCGAATGAAAATTTAATCTGTTTACATACAAATGTTTTTCTTTCCAACGGTACTTCAGCGCCATCTATAATTTTAGCTATAAGTCCGGGGAAGCTTATATTTATTTCTTGTTGTCTGTCGGACTACAAAAGTATTATTAAAACCAACAAAAAAAACTTTATTAAAAAAATGAACAGTTTGAATTGTTTAAAACAAAATCATTTTGCTTTTAGGAATCTTGGTGACCGGGAATGTATTGAAAGAAATGCTGCCACAATAACGCAACTCTTTTCGGTAGAGTTATTCTAACATAGGCATAAAAATCTAAAATTAACAGTCGTCGAATTTTCCGCTAAAACATTATACCCAAAATAAATGACTTACCGAGATAGCTCTACAAGGAAACCTATCCGTTTCGGGACTATCACTTTCGATTTATTTCGCAGTATCGCATCCATGGTCGATTCTCCCATTTCTTTTAAGGTAGAAATAGGAAACAGAAAAGGAAACCTGTACGCATGATAAAAGGTTGCAACGCCGAGTTTAAAAAGCGCGGGTAGATATGAGCTGGACACAAACCTGGTTGAAGGATCATTAAGTAATCCTGAAGTGAAAGAACCAGGACATACTGTTGTCAAATGGATTCGATCAAGCAAGTTCTGTTCGAAGAGCTCCGCGGTAAGAGATTCCATAAGCCCAACGACTCCAAACTTGGAACTACAATAAGCAGCTGTCTTCGATCCGCCGACCAAGGCCGCTACGCTTGAAATAGCCACGATATGACCTCGTCCACGTTCGATCATACTTGGAAGAAATGCCTTTACCGTCTGTTACATTGGACAAAGTCATTTTAACTATACAGAAGGTTGAAAAACTCGAAATTAGCTGTAAGGAATGAATCTTTCCGCTTACCCAATAATGAGAGAGCAAATTAACCTCCAAAGTTTTTCTGATCTGATTACTATTCTGAAACATTAGAGGTTTTTGATAAAAAACGCCCGCGTTGTTGACCAGTATGTCGACCTGACCAACTTCCTCGAAGAGTTTTGCAGCCATTTTACCAACAAGCGTCTCATCAGTTACGTCGCATTCGTAAGCATAGGCTTCTCCGCCTGCACTTGTTATTTCTCGGGCCACAGAATTGACCGCGGTCTAAGAAAAAGCACAATTTGTAACTCAATTTCAGTATATATTTTCAATTTACTTAAAATTATCTTGTTGTCGCGGCAACGGCAGTAAAACCGATAGACGTCGAAAGCCTAAACTAGAGTCATAAGCACCCAAACAGAAAAGACTTTTGCACTTAATTTAAAGAAACGTGTAAGCAGACAAGATTTTAACACGATTTTTACCTGATTTCTACTCCAAAGAACGACTCTGGCCCCTAGTTTTCCGAATCTGATGGCTAATTCACGGCCCAATCCTCGGGAAGCTCCTGTTATTAAAACCACATTAGAAGAAACAGACTTTTTTCTGGGTGAAATCGCGTCAAAAAGTTCGCAGAATATTATATAAAACCCTTTCACTATGACGAAAAATAATTCCATAAAAACGGACTGTCTTTCGAATCTCATCTTCTATCCTTAATGTCAGACGAAAATTTGGAGTTATTACGAAACTTTAAAAAAACAAATCCCCTCTATTGTCAACACACCCGATGTTCAAACAGTTTCTATTCGAAACACACACTTTCTTTGGTAAACTATTCAAGTATTCTACCACGCGATGTTAGAAAAACGTTCTTCCGAGGGATTAATAATTTTACATTTGAAACTTGTTCCCTTTTGACCTATTTTTGGCTTGTACGATGAATAGGATTCGTTTAAAAGTATTAAATGTACGCGAATTTGTCTGCTACTTGTTATTGCGTTGAGGTCCGCGAAAAAAAGATAAAGAAAAAAAGAAGTAACTTTCGCTTTCTATTTGTTTCCTGGATAATATAAAGCATTCAAAGTTCTCGAAGCGCTTTTTTTTTGCCCCCGTTAACGGAAGTATTTTTAGGAAACTGGAAAATGCGGAAGTGATTTACGGGATTCAAAAACTAGTTTTCGAAAAATGTAGCATTTATCTCGGTTGATATCGATAAATAAAAGCAGAAGTTTATAATATATCTTTTACGAAAGAAGTATCCATCTACGCAGGTTCGGCGCGGTTTTCAATGGGGACGAATTTCCAGCCGAAACGGGGATTTGCACACCGCATCACGGATGCACATTTACCGGGTCTATTATTATACAGGGTGTCCACTAAAAAATGAACCAGGGCGAATATTTAAAAATCTGTTTTAGGTACGATTTTGAAATTTTCAAGTCGTATACAAGATGTAGGGGGAAACATACTGCGAAAATGTCGATGACCTTGAACCATGTCTTCAAGGTCATCTCAAATCTAACTCGAGAACCATAAGGGCAAATAGGTTTGACCTGATCGGATTTGACCAATAGGAAGCCGAGAAATGCTAGATGAAAAACAAGAAGGTCGTTAAGTTGATAACGTGTCGAAAGCGAGGTTCGGGAGCTGATAACTCTAAAGATACTAGTGTTAGAGTACTGAAATTTGCTATACATTCTCATCAGGATGGAGGGTCCTTAGTTTAAAAATTTCAATGGTCTTGAACCATGTCTTCAAGGTCATCCAAAAACTAACGCGAGAACCGTAAGTGTTAGAAAGTTGGTTCCAATTAGAAAAGTGTTCCACGTCACATTGTAGATCTAATTTGACCAATAGGAAGTCGAGGAACTGTTTTTCAAAATCACAAAGGTCGTTAAAATGAAAACTGAAAGGAAACGCCCATAACTCGAAACCAATTCGTGTTACATCGAAATTTGCTAGACAAACTCATTATGGTGGGCGTTTTTCAAGTTTGTAAAATTGGATGACCTTGAAGACGTGGTTTAAGGTGTGAAAACATTATCTCGTGATCCATTGGGTTTAGAAACTAGGTTTCAATAGGAAATTTGCTAATCACCACTTTCTCGTCTAAGTAGTTTTGAACCATGTCTTCAAAGACATTCAAAAATGACCTTGAGAAATAACTTGAAACTGAATTAGCTTGGAACCAACTTTCTAACACTTACGGTTCTCGCGTTAGTTTTTGGATGACCTTGAAGACATGGTTCAAGGTCATTGAAATTTTTAAACTAAGGACCCTCCATCCTGATGAGAATGTATAGCAAATTTCAGTACTCTAACACTAGTATCTTTAGAGTTATCAGCTCCCGAACCTCGCTTTCGACACGTTATCAACTTAACGACCTTCTTGTTTTTCATCTAGCATTTCTCGGCTTCCTATTGGTCAAATCCGATCAGGTCAAAGCTATTTGTACTTAAAAAGTCACGTGGAACACTTTTCTAATTGGAACCAATTTTGTTACACTTACGGTTATCGTGTTAGTTTTTGGATGACCTTGACGACATGGTGCAAGGTCATCGACATTTTCGCAGTAGGTTTCCCCCTACATCTGATATACGACTTGAAAATTTGAAAATCGTACCTAAAACAGATTTTGAGATATTCGCCCTGGTTCATTTTTTAGTGGACACCCTGTATATAGAGGCCTGCGCTGATCTGATATGGGTCGGCGGCGGCGTTTGACCCAAAATATACCGGCGGCGGCAGCTTACACCGGCGTTTAGGCCTACGGCGGCGGCGTCTTCGGCGTGGCCAAAATGACCGGCGGCGGCGGCGTACGCCGGCGTTTGTATAAATTTTAGAGCTATTTCTTGTAGTGACAGTTTAAAAAACGCGACCAGAAGGGCAAGGGCAAATACCAACTCGTACTAGTCCTTCCATGGACTAATTAATGTACTTCGCACAGGGACGCCCCGTTCCCGAATATTTGCTTCAAACGACAACCAAAATTATTCGCAGTTATGCCGGGTCGAAATTCGGTTTAAGGCTCGATATTGGCTTTTAATTTTTTTGGTCGTGCTCCACGATAACGCTCTGCAGTGGCGTAGACAAGGAGGGTTCAATGTCAACCCCCTGGGCCTACCTTGACTTTACTAATTTGACACCCCCTTCTCGACACCCCTCTTAAAATTAACATTCTTGGACCCCCTTTGACGAAATTCTGGCTACGCCACTGACGCTCTGAGCCTTCCAATCAGAAATATATCCGAGTAACGAATAATATCATTTTTGGTTATCATCGCACGGTGAACATACATATTGCTATTTTGATATGTTATGTTCCATTTAAAAATAATTTAAGGTATTATGATGTGATTTTATAAACGTATTGGACGTCTAAAATGCAGTATATCAAATGCTTCATTTATTGAATTTAAAGTAAAAAATTATTATCAGTCTCGGATTGGCCATAGAGGTAACCTGCCCGATGGCGTGGATCCCATGGACCGTTCATGAAGTGTGTCCCCGTAAACATGGTAGCGTTATAGTTGTTAAAAATGGGACCCTAAGTCTCCTAGCAACCAAAAAATATTAGACCCAGTCCGCCACTGATTATTATAATGCAATTTTAGAAAACATATCGATAAGCCAAGCAACATTTAAATTTAAAGATAATTAAAATGTGGATAAGCCTTGGTTATATTAGTGACTCTCTCTATAGTCAAGATAACAATGCTGGAATCTATTGACGCTAAGTGAAAATGCTATTACTCTGCGTCGACCGAAATCCGAAAACCAAAATTTGACGTTCGACGTCGTGTTCAAATGTAGTTATTTTCGCGTAAATGAAAACCAAGCTTAATATCCCAAAACAAGGCGGCCCAGGCCGTAATATTAGTTCCACATCAGTGTATTAGAGTGGACAAATATAGAGCTCTGACACTGGGCGCGGTCTAGCCAAATTACGTAGGTGTGACGTCATATTCTCAATTTGAAAACGAGCCTTGGAGGGCAAACAGGGTTTTGGCGGCATATAGAGCTTACAATAAAATTACTTATTTTCTTATTAATTTCGTGAAATTATCTATTTAACATGTTAAAAATAAATAATTTTTGCGCTTTTTACGATACGCGGAAATCGAGACGGCAGTAAGGTATATTTTTATGGCTTTCCATCATTAAACGAAAATAATAAGAACCAAGGCATAGTAAAACTCAAAAATAAGGAGGCAAAGGTGGTTTCAAGCTTTATAAAGGAAAGAACCAAGTAAAGACAAAATTAAAAGTGCAATAATATGTTCTCTTCATTTCATCACAGGTGAGTTTATATGTTTCTTTTAAAATTTAAGTAAATAATGGTAAATTAACAAATATTTGTTTCAGGAGCCCCTGCCAAATTGTTAGACCAAGATAACAGAGATTGGATCCAAAGTTTGAATTTGGGTTACAAATCTCAAAATTCCAATTAACATTTAAAGATTATGGATAGAAGAGAAAGATTACTGCGAAGATTAGAAATTACTAAATCAAAGACAAACACCCATGATACGCCTAAAGAGCCAAAAGACACCCGTATGGTTTCGGAAGAAGAGGTGGTTCTTGAAGATATCGTTTCTTTACCTGAACACGAAGAGTCTTCATCTATTGGTGCATTCAAGTTTGTTCTAACATTCAAGATGCTTCAACTCAATCGGATTTGTGTGAAAAAGATATAGTCAAAATTGAATAAGAAATCTTAGAAACCAAAACTTAATTCCAAAAACTACCGCGAAACTCAAAGCTGCAGCAATTACGGAAGAAAACTTTCTAGATTAATTGAAAGTGAAATATTATTACTGGCTTATCAAGTTGTGAAACTCTGATGATTGTATTCAACATTGTTAAACCAAATAAATCTGCTCTAGCAAAATTTGAACAAGTTATTATTTTTATTATGAAGTTGAGATTAAATCTGGACTTTTTAGATATAGCGTACAGGTTTAATGTTTCCAATCACACAGCATCAAGAATATTTCATTCAATTTTGGATGTATTTTCCCTTTCAACTTGGGCATCTTGTTATTTGCCCATCTAGAGATCAACTCTACAAAACTATGCCACGTTCATTTTTTAATGTGTTCGGGAATAAAGGAGCTGTTAAAATTGACTGTTTCCAGATTTTCATGGAAAAACCGTCTAATTTGTTAGCTAAAGGGCAGTTCTTAATTGGAGTAACCAATTTATGCTCTGTTTCATTTTTGTCCAAAGCATTTGGTGGAAGAGTGTCTCATAAACACTTGACTGAAAATTGTGGTATATTAAAAAATTTGGGGCCTGGACATTTAATACTTGCTGGTAAAACATAAATATTATCCTTCAAAATATCTGTTAAAACATTATATTTAATTATTCATAAATACGAGGATTCAGTAGGTTTCCATTGTGCTGAGGTGAAATTGCTTGCATTTAAAAATGGGGAAAAAACAGTTGTCAAAATAAAAATTGTACGCTTCTAAACTTTTATAAGCTTTCAATTCATCAAGCGTGTATGCACTTTTACGTAAAATTAAGTATGTAAATAAATCTAAATATGTAATTGGAAGCCACAGTCTGATATCAGTTATGTTGTCATTGGGCCTAACCCCAACTAAATATGTATCTTCACCATCTATTAAAGTAATTTTATTAGCATACCGCTTCCCCGCTGCTACGTCCGTAATACACGGACTTTTAAAATATTCACTTATTAGTAACTTTTGACTTATAACCAATTTTAAAACTGAAATAAATTAAAAATGACTAGCTATCTTCCATAGTTTTTCCCGCTGTAAAACCGTGCTTGTCCTCCAAGAGTTTGAAAAGTCGTCTGCTACAGTGGTTGTCATGGAAACGGAGGCGGAGCTTATGGCCAGTGTCAGAGCTCTATATACACCCTTAGTAGACACAGGTAGGCAAACTAATACAAAAGCTAATGAGGCTACGTGATTTATTATCTTTTTATAAATAAATTGCCACCCTAAGTTAAAGAGTGGATGCCGCCCACCATCAGCTGACCCGGGTGGGCAAACTAATAAAAAATCTGTTGGGCCCATGTGATTTCCTATTGTTTGAAATAAAATTCACCATCATATGTTAAAGAGTGGCCACCGCCCACCCTCATGAAATCAACTTTTTTTTCCGGTAACTCTCCCTTTAAGGGGGTTGGTCGGAGGGGGCGGAAATTAACGGCACTGCGTGCGCGTTAAAGAATTCTATCGAATGAGACCAACTGTTTTTTTTCGGTCACTCTCACTTTAATAAGAAAGTGCCACACTTATTTATTACTTCTGACCATACACGGTTTCGATAAGAAAGTGCCACACTTATTTATTACTTCTGACCATACACGGTTTCGATAAGAAAGTGCCACACTTATTTATTACTTCTGACCATACACGGTTTCGATAAGAAAGTGCCACACTTATTTATTACTACTGACCATACACGGTTTCGATAAGAAAGTGCCACACTTATTTATTACTTCTGACCATACACGGTTTCCATAAGAAAGTGCCACACTTATTTATTACTTCTGACCATACACGGTTTCGATAAGAAAGTGCCACACTTATTTATTACTTCTGACCATACACGGTTTCCATAAGAAAGTGCCACACTTATTTATAACTTCTGACCATACACGGTTTCGATAAGAAAGTGCACACTTATTTATTACTTCTGACCATACACGGTTTCCATAAGAAAGTGCCACACTTATTACTTCTGACCATACACGGTTTCGATAAGAAAGTGACACACTTATTTATTACTTCTGACCATACACGGTTTCGATAAGAAAGTGCCACATTTATTACTTCTGACCAAACACGGTTTCGATAAGAAAGTGCCACACTTATTACTTCTGACCAAACACGGTTTCGATAAGAAAGTGCCACACTTATTATTATTATATAACATTATATGCTCTCTGCTGCAATGTCTAACGGATCTATCTCTCCTGCCTTTACGGGCACTACTAGTTAACAATCTACTTGTACCGCTATAGAAAGTGCCACACTTATTTATTACTTCTGACCATACACGGTTTCGATAAGAAAGTGCCTCACTTCTTACTTTTGACCAAACACGGTTTCGATAAGAAAGTGCCACACTTATTATCCCCAGTCCGACCCGCAGACCGCACCGTCAGCGGGGGCTCGCGATTCAGGGGCGAGGGAGAAAATTGACGGGCGAAAAAGCCTATGTGATACGAAAAGAGAACGGAATATGGTTGTCCGCAAATCCCCAGCCCGACCCGCAGACCGCACCGTCAGCGGGGCTTCGCGATTCAGGGGCGAGGGAGAAAATTGACGGGCGAAAAAGCCTATGTGATACGAAAAGAGAACGGAATATGGCTGTCCGCAAATCCTCAGTCCGATCCGCAGACTGCACCGTCAGCGGCGCGCTCTCCTGCCTTTACGGGCACTACTAGTTAACAATCTACTTGTCCCGCTTTTGAGTAAACGCAAAATTTCGTCCCGCCCCCAATGGAAGAAAAAAACTGTTCAACGGTAAAATTTCAAACGAATGTTTATTGAAGACGGCGTGGCTAGGTTGGTAGGCCGTGGGAATTTTTAGAAATTGTGCGGCGAGCGGCTGTCTGTGTTCGAGCCCCAACCAGGCCAGCAATTTAAATTATATTAATAAATTATTTTTCGCAGCTCCATCTACCGTGTCGTCGCTTTTCCACAACAAACACACTAACACACAAACACACAAACAACAACACTTAACGACAATCCGTCCATAGCAATAGTCCCACTTCGATATATATATCTCGATGTGGAACTAAAAAGTGTATAAAGAAAAAAAGAAACGGCGGCGCGCCGTTCTTTGTATCGGCGGCGGTGGCTTGCGCCGATTTTCGAACAATCGGCGTTGGCGCGATCGGCGCGTTCAAAATTATCGGCGGCGGCGGCGTTTAGCGGCGGCGCAAGCCTCTACCTGTATATACAGGGTGTTAACTAAAAAACGATACAGAGCCAATTACTCAAAATGTGTTTTATGTAAGAATTTGAAATTTGCAGTTTACATAGAGGGTGCAGGGGGACAAATGTCAATGAAAATTTCAATGACCTTGAACCAGGTCTTCAAGGTCATTCAAATTTTATCTCGAGAACCATTAGGATTAGAATAATGGTTCCATTTAGAAAGCTGTTCTACGTTTAATTTTAAGTATAAAGAGCTTTGACCCGATCTTATTTGTCCAATGATAAACCGAGAAATGTTAGACCAAAAACCATAAAGTTGTGTGTGGTATTCTAATCAAGACACGACATTTAAGGGCTTATAAATCGAAAACTACCAGATCTAATGGATCAAAATTGTCGTGACACTCTAAACTGGGGGAGTTCGTAATTTGTAACTTATGATGACCTTGAAACATTAGTTCAATGTCATTCAAAATTTATCTCGAGAACCATTAGGATTAGGATAATGGTTCCAATTAGAAAAATGCCCGCCGAGGTTTTTTAAGTCAAATTACCTTTTACCCGAGGTAAATAACCAATAAAACTCAAAAATAAACGTTAATTAATTGATTTAAGACGTACCAAGTATTTTTATGAACTTTTTTTAGTTAAAATGTTTTAAACACAAAAGAAACTAAACAAGTAATTGAAATAAATAAGAAACTAATACACGATCGCAATGGAGGTATTTTTGAACACTTCATAAAATAAGTCTAGAATTTAATGGAGCTTGAAACATTACACTATTATTGTTATGTTCATTATTATTTGAAAGTTAATCTTCAGTTTTTTCATTATTTATTTAAATTATCTGTAAATAATTCTTACCACTTAGAAATAGCGTGACTAAAAATGTACGATATCATAACGATCGATTAACCTCTGAAAATATAATTAGCAATAAATACATTTGTGGTCAGGAGTACACCAATGTTTTATTTAATATATTCCAAAACTATTCGCTCGCTTTGGGACGAAAAGAGTACACCTTTTACCCCAAACTACCAACTTCTTCCATACAATAACAGCCAAACTGTATTTTGAAGTTGCTCGCTATTTCCTAAAAAATTACTCCAAAACTAGCGAATAGTTTTCACCTTAATAATATAAAGCAAGACAAAATCTTAAGAACTGGTCGGTGTAAACGAAGTACTTTTCTTTCGTCACAAGGTGAATACTTTTCGCTTGTTCTGGAACAAAAAGAGTACACCTTTCAAGCTAAATTGAACAATTCGATTGTTCTGGTGGAGATATTTACTCTCCACCGTGAACTATTCGTCAAGGTCAGGGTATTGGGGCTACACTTTCTACTCCTCCAGAAAAGGAGGTGTAAAGAGAGTAAACTGATAAAATCGTCTGCTTATCCAGATTCTATCTACTAAAATGGGGCAACCATTTTGGGAAAACATTTTTACGCCGCCACAGAATCGGAGCAAGGTAAAATGATGTTATGGGGTTACTCTTTTACCCTTTACCGAAAATTCCCAAAACAAGTGAAAAGTATCCACCTATTATCAAAAGTGAATAGGGGGAGAAAGTCTGGCACTTGGGTGCAACCAAAGACTATCTATTCTTTGGGTGCAACCGCACGACGTCTTATTTGAGGGGTAAAATTTTTGGGCTTCGGAAATGACTGCCCCCTCGCCTCTTTACAGGGACACAAAGGTATCGGTTGTACTCCGCCACGATGAAAAATAGTTATCTATAAAATACGTGAATATTAAACTTTTGCTTTCGATAATTTGGTTAATTTAGTTCCTAAATAAAGTAGATATATGATAGAAACTAAAATGCAACATTTAAAAAATAATAACACGTCTTTTGAAAAGTAATAAACCGTAACTAGTATAACGATCATTTAAATCGTGGAGAGCGTGGCGCCATCTAAGAGCAGAGATCGGGACTAATTGGTAAATCTACGATGTTAAGGCCTAACAATTTGCAAGTTTAACTGAAATAATAGCTATAGCTACGAGCTTTTTTGTTTATTTTACAATTGATATAGTAATTATTAATTAAAATCAACCGTTATCGAAGGAAATAATGGTCAGCATTTTGACAGAGAGACTATTTGAAATCGCGAGGCGGTGACATGGTTGCCAGGGAATAAAATTCAAAATTTTCATCTTGAGCGCGGACCGGAATACCACAAATGCACTACTTCGCGCGTAATGTGCTATCCTTATTAGTTAGAAATATCACGTGATCACTAGCTCTTCAAAAAGGGTGTCAAGCATGGTGGAAGGTAAAATCTGAAAGCAGTGATAGACTTTCTCCCCCTATTTACTTTTGCCCTTGGCTAATGATTATTATTATAGTAATGATGGTACTCTTTTGTCGCAGGTTCTAATAATTTAGGCAGAAACTTAGTCATTTTCATATTTCAGAAATTATTTAAATCTTCTTTTTTTTTAAATAAAAGTATGATTCAGTGGTGGGATTTAAACCAGAGCATTTCGTTAGATAAGAAATTATGCTACAACTAAAATGAGCAATGGAATGCCACTAACAATTTTAAGTGAATACTTTTTTCTTGTTCTGGAACAAACTAAAGGTGTACATTATTTATGCTATATTGCACTATTTCCTTGTTATGATGGAGATAATTACTCTGCTCTACACTAAGCATGTGCTATCCTTATTGGTTAGAAATATCACGTGATCACTAGCTCTTCAAAAAGGGTGTCAAGCATGGTGGAAGGTAAAATCTGAAGGCAGTGATAGACTTTCTCCCCCTATTTACTTTTGCTATTATAGATCGATACTTTCCGCTTTTTCTAGGATTTCGGAGTAGGGAAAACTAGATGTCACGGACATTTAAGAACACACAATACACCCGATGTATTAAATATATTAAAAATATTAAATTTAAATTTGAACAAATTTTCAATCATCTTGTACATTAACTAAACCGAAGAGGAATTTGATCGGAAATGAAATGAACTAAGCTAGGTAGCGAAACGCAAACACGTTAATTTAATTTTTATACAATCCGAATTTTTCGAGTTACCCGGGTTTTCGAAATAAGGTAGCGAAACGCGAATGAGTTAGATCGATTAGATGGTGATTGTATCAATTGGTACGAAATTCAAATACCACAATAGTGCGTACGTGGGTTGTTGGGTCCCGCGAATTGGCCAGAAATCTCACTTAAAATTTAAATTTCTTAATGCAACCGAAAACATAGTTCAGAAATGATCAGTACTAACTGAAAATATAATTTTCAACCAAGTCGGTCTTATTCTGTGACGTCATTTTATTCTTATGTATTTATTTACGGTACGGGGTAACGGGGGTATATAAATATTTAGTGCGTGATCCTGTGGTGGCGAATGGTTCGAGTTAGGGTAAAACGTTTCCCCAAAAAGGCTGGGTTTCGCAATTTTACCCGATTTTACCAGATTAATTCTGGATAAGCAGATTATTTTATCAGTTTATCTTTAGTCCTACTTTTAAGTAGGAGTAAAACGTGTAGCCCTAATACTCTTGACATTGACCAATAGTTCACGGTGTAGAGTAGGGATGGGTGAGTACTGATTTTGGGTATTCGATTAGAGTATCGACATATCCTTCTTGGTATCGAGTATCCAAATTTTCAGTTTTCGAGTCAAGTCTTTAAATTTTATCGAGTATTCGAGTATTTAGGCTTATATTGCGAGTACTCGAATAGTTAAGCTGATATTGCGAGTACTCGAATAGTAAGGCTTAATTATTGCCAGCCGAAAAAGACAAAAGAAAACTTGGAGGCGATCCTACTGTGACATAGACAAAACCGTAACCAGCGCCGTCAAAACACAATATTGTGTATGCGCATGGATGAAAGATAAGGATAGCCAACAACGCCTTTAAGGTATGATTGAAAAGTTATTTTTGAAAAACGACGCTATCGCCCTCTCTACTTATTCCGTGGAAACTCTCATCACTGCTGACATTTTTTCTGACGCCCCCAAGTGAAGAGGGGAAAAACTCCCGTGGTGCTCGGAAACGAATTCCCCCACAATTTATATCTCCACTCTCCAGTGCTTCTTCCTCCCTGGTTGCAAGCTCTCGAGTAATTTGAAAACTCGCGAGTAAGGATCTTTTTAAAATAGGGTTCCAGAGTACTCGAAAAGTTGGCTTGGAGTAGACACTCGATTTTTTTCGAGTCGAGTACTCTCACATGCTTAGTGTAGAGCAGAGTAATTCTCTCCATCATAAAAAGGAAATAGTGCAATATAGCATAAATAATGTACACCTTTAGTTTGTTCCAGAACAAGCAAAAAGTATTCACTTAAAATTGTTAGTGGCATTCCATTGCTCATTTTAGTCGTAGCATAATTTCTTATCTAACGAAATGCTCTGGTTCAAATCCCACCACTGAATCATACTTTTATTTAAAAAAAAGAAGATTTAAATAATTTCTGAAATATGAAAATGACTAAGTTTCTGCCTAAATTATTAGAACCTGCGACAAAAGAGTACCATCATTACTATAATAATAATCATTAGCGAAGGGCTTTGGCCAAGTTCGTATTTAAGGGGGGGTTTTGGGGGTTCAAACCCCCCTCCCGAAACGCTGATGACTGGGGGGGGGGGTGCCTAATAAAAGTCAGTTAAACTTCCGTCAGCACCCCCCCCTTGAAATTTTCCCTCAAAACCCCCCCCTGAAATAAAATCCTGGATACTAGGCTAAATCCAACCATGAATTTATTTAAAGGGTCACAGAATTGGTAACATTTTTGGGTTAGTGTTATCTAATCACGTTTTTGATAAGCTGTTAAGATATGACTTGGTCATGAGAATTTTTTAAATAAAAAAAAATCCAGTTTGGTTAAAACTAGTTAAATCCACTAATAAAAAAATGCTCATATTGTATTACTTCGCAAATGCTCAAAAAGTGGTTGAGAGTACTATTCAGCAAAGACACAATTAAAAGTCCAACGCTGAATTTTGTTCTTTACTGTCTTATCTTCTAGCCTGCCCAGCAAGTTCTGCTGCTATAGAAAGAATATTTTCAACCTACAGGCTAGTTTGGACGAAATTAAGGAATAAACTGTGTTATAAAAAGGTAGAAAAATTAGTAAAAATAACAATATTTTTTTTTTATAAACAAAAAGTGGTTTTAACTATTTAAACCATTCTGGCTGGTTCTTGCCAACCCTGGGCTGAGCTTATATAAGGAAATTATGTGTACCAAGGAAAACTGTGGTAGGCCAGATAATTTCTATAGAAAAGGGCATGGTTATAGATGAGATTTTGATTTAGTCATCTATACACCCTTACACACATGCGCGTAAGATTAAATGAAAAACTAAAAAACATAAAATAAACTTTAATAGCCATTAAAGGGATTTGTACAAATTTAAAAAAATTTAGTTATAAATTTTCAACACTATTGTTATATTTTTTTATTGAAACATTTGATAACTAAGTAATGAATCTTAGATATTATTGTTATTAGTAGACTTGTAAGGAATGCAGGTACGATTGCCTAGCTGGGTGTTCATCAGCCGGACGATTAATCGGGGTCCAAACTGGCTCGCCAACAAACAATCTCTTAGCTTTAATAAAGTTCTTCAAAAAGAAATGTTTCACATTAACAATGAGGATATAAGTTATTTTTAATTTTCCATAATCTACTTAAATTAACTACCTTGTTGTCTAGAGTAAATCTATGATAGATTCCAGCTGGTAGAACAATAAGATCACTTTTGACTGTTTCAACTCTAATCCATTTGTCATTTTTGTCCCTGACGTCAAAATAACCACTCCCATCCAAAATTAGTCGTATTTCCTCGTCACTGTGCAAGTGCTCCTCAAAGAAGTGTTTTATCTAAGAATATACCAATCCTCAATTAATGGTTAAATTTGGGTTTATCCTTACTAAGCAATTTTTTCACACCTTTTCTTCGTAATTTGGTAATTTGTCTTTAGTAACTTCTATTATATCTTCGTAGGTGTACCCCCTATCCTTTTTAATTTTCTCTAGCATTTCATCCACAGGAACATCTACATTTATCTGAAAAACATTTTTGATTAAAACATATAACAATGCATTTTCCATATAATCATAGCAATAATAACAATGGATAGAGGCTGATTCTTGTCACGGTGATAGATATAGATAAAAACTTTATTTTTAATAAAATTACTTTTAAACAGCATGAGTTGACTGTAACGACCAAAACTTATTTTTTCTATAATTATAATGAACTTATTTTTTTTCGAAATAACATCATACATGTCTATAAAATATTTCAGTTTTCTAGGAAGCACAGCAAGATATTAAAAAAAACTAGAAGGGTGTGGCAAAATATTTGTAAACTTTGAATAGTTTCCCTTGAAACTAATTTGCATTATCTCCCTCAGAAGTACTATCATAAATCAAATAATACATGACATTTGAGTAAATTTTTTACTACAGTCACAGTGACGCCAAAAATATTGAAATCACACTAGCTGATAGCTAGTAGTAGTGGAGGGTGTTTTTGCTTATGTGAACTATACTTCCGGGGGGGGGGGGGGGGGGGGCAATGCATCTGGAGATAGTTCACATAACAATACTGTTCTTTTGTTTTGAGAAAATTGAGAATTTCACTAATAGCCTTAATAGGGAGAAGGCCGCCTTGTATGGGTTTCCAAACTCTTGTTGCAAAACAGGCTTCATCTCACTATCACCTAGGAGGATCTAAGTGATATCAATTCAATTCAATTCAATTCAGTTTATTACCATAGTGTTTTCTAATACATTGTCATGATAGTCAACAATCATGGAACTAAGGTAGTTAGTTCTATGCACCAATAGACTCGGTTACATCAAAAGGAAATTAGAAAAAGTAGTCAGACTATTTTCTTTTGACTACATCATCTACCTGAGGGAAGTTTGAAGTTTAAACCAAAATTACATGATCTTAAACTTTAAAATTTTTTTTGTTAATTTAAAAAAAGACAAGGAAAATAAAAATCCTTAAATATCCCATATGGTAAACTGTACAGACCATTTTTTTAAAACTAAATATGAGGGGTAGAGTGAGTGACTTGTATACCCTTGAAGGCCGTGGCGTAGCTAAGACAACCGAGAAACTCTTTCTGAATTTTAGTCAGTATCTATCATATTATTTGATAGGAATTTAGCGGCCCCCTGAAGCCTTCCTGTATTGAGGGATCTGCGGGGCCTTATTAACGCCACTGCTTGAAGGTCAAAAAGCAATTATGAAATCTCCAAGAAAACATACCTTCCAATGCAAAACTCCACTTAATTTGTAAAGATCGTTAATGTCTACATATTTAGGAGGATTTAAATGATGTTCCAAACGTTGATCCTCTGAGGAATCATCCATAAACCACGCTCTGACCATAGTAAAAATAAATAATTAATCAAAATCTATTCGACTAATTAAAAAGCTATTAAGCAGACTATAGAGAACTAATATTAAATGACGTAATTAAAAAGAGTTTGTGCCAACTAGGAGCAACAAACACAAGGAGAACGCAGCTAGCCTTTAAACACGCTAACGAAGGGTTGTGTACGAATTTCATTGGACGAGCGTCACGAGCCTTTACGCTGAACGTTTTACGGGCGGGAGGGAAGACAATTTCCGAATTTTTCCCTTCCGACGGCAGCAGGCGCTCAAGCGTCTAGCCAATGAAAAACGTACACAAGAAAATCCACGACTTTTGCGTTCTCCTTGTGTGGGGTGTTGTGTTTGTTGCTCCTAGGTGCCAAGAAGAATAATCCAATGAGCGAATCACGACTGTTTTCGTCACATTCTTAGAACTTTCTAGTAATTTTCTGTTTTGGCTATAAACTTAGTACATTTGGCGGTTTTTTTTTAATTACATGACCGTGAAATGAGACTAAAATTTTACAAAAATTCTCCAAGGTATAATTTTTTCAATAAAATTAGTTTGGAAAGTTTTTGGCTTAAAGCAAAAATTTGGTGGTATTAAAAAATTTTTTACACAATAAATAACGCCGAAATTTGGCTGTTTTTGAAGATAGTTGGCTACCGCTGAGGTGTTTACGCGTCAAATAATCTCGTCACGACATCTGACTCAGACCACGGCCAACTTTGATTTCTCGCGCATCAACAGCGCGTGATCAAAGTTGGCCGTGCTCATACGCTCATAATCCTTATATAAAGCGCGAGGTCGCCATTGTTTGACATTGTTGAAATTGTTTAAAACGTATAAAGGAATTATTACTTTAGTTATTGCTGTTGAAATTACTACAATTAAAATCGAGTATAATATAACATTAGTTTTTATACAGGTAAATAAAATTATCCTAGCATTGATTAAATCGTTTCTGTAGGGTTAATTTTACCAACATTATGTCCTCTAAATGACCTTGATTATCTAAACGAAGCATTTGAAGTCTTAACCTCACTAATATTACTTTTTGTTCTCTTATAGTCAAAATGCAAATCTTTGTGAAAACTTTAACTGGAAAAACTATCACTTTGGAGGTGGAGCCAAGTGATACTATTGAAAATGTGAAGGCTAAGATTCAAGACAAGGAGGGCATTCCACCTGATCAACAGCGTCTTATCTTTGCTGGTAAACAACTTGAAGATGGTCGCACCTTGTCAGACTACAACATTCAAAAAGAATCCACCCTTCACCTGGTCTTGAGACTGAGAGGAGGAATGCAGATTTTTGTCAAAACCTTGACTGGCAAAACTATAACTTTGGAGGTAGAACCTAGTGACACTATTGAAAATGTCAAAGCTAAAATTCAAGATAAGGAAGGAATCCCTCCGGATCAGCAACGCCTGATCTTTGCTGGAAAGCAATTGGAAGATGGCCGTACTCTATCTGATTATAATATCCAGAAGGAGTCAACTTTGCATTTGGTTCTACGTCTCCGGGGAGGAATGCAGATCTTTGTCAAAACACTAACAGGCAAAACCATCACATTAGAAGTAGAACCGAGTGATACGATTGAGAATGTTAAAGCCAAGATACAAGATAAAGAAGGTATCCCACCGGATCAGCAACGCCTGATCTTTGCTGGAAAGCAATTGGAAGATGGCCGTACTCTATCTGATTATAATATCCAGAAGGAGTCAACTTTGCATTTGGTTCTACGTCTCAGGGGAGGAATGCAGATCTTTGTCAAAACACTAACAGGCAAAACCATCACATTAGAAGTAGAACCGAGTGATACGATTGAGAATGTTAAAGCCAAGATACAAGACAAAGAAGGTATCCCACCAGATCAGCAACGTCTCATTTTTGCTGGAAAACAATTGGAGGATGGAAGGACCCTATCAGATTACAATATCCAAAAAGAATCCACACTCCACTTGGTTCTACGTCTCAGAGGAGGAATGCAAATTTTTGTCAAAACTCTAACTGGGAAAACCATCACGTTGGAAGTTGAACCTAGTGACACTATTGAGAATGTTAAAGCCAAAATCCAAGATAAAGAAGGCATCCCTCCAGATCAACAACGCCTTATTTTTGCCGGGAAGCAGTTGGAAGACGGTAGAACTCTGTCGGATTATAACATTCAAAAGGAATCAACATTGCATCTAGTCCTGCGGTTGAGAGGAGGTATGCAAATATTTGTAAAAACTCTGACTGGGAAAACCATTACGTTGGAAGTAGAGCCAAGCGACACTATTGAAAATGTCAAAGCAAAGATACAAGATAAAGAAGGCATTCCTCCTGATCAACAACGTCTAATTTTTGCGGGAAAGCAACTAGAAGATGGAAGAACTTTGTCTGACTACAACATCCAGAAGGAATCGACTCTCCATCTAGTCCTAAGACTGCGAGGAGGGATGCAAATTTTTGTCAAAACCCTAACTGGAAAAACTATCACCTTGGAGGTTGAACCCAGTGACACCATCGAGAATGTCAAAGCAAAGATCCAAGACAAGGAAGGCATTCCACCCGATCAACAACGTTTGATTTTTGCTGGTAAACAACTAGAAGATGGGCGTACTCTATCAGACTATAATATCCAGAAGGAGTCTACCCTTCACTTGGTTCTACGCCTTCGGGGGGGAATGCAAATCTTTGTCAAAACTCTGACTGGTAAGACCATTACCTTGGAAGTTGAACCTAGTGATACGATAGAAAATGTCAAAGCCAAAATTCAAGATAAGGAGGGAATTCCCCCTGATCAACAACGTTTGATCTTTGCTGGAAAGCAGTTGGAAGATGGACGCACCCTTTCTGATTACAATATTCAGAAGGAATCAACACTCCACTTGGTACTGCGTCTTCGTGGAGGTGCTTAGTGAAGATTTAACTTCTCACTTTAAATGGTTTAGTTCATTCCAAAACAAAATTTTAAGTCTTTAAAAGTTAAAAAAAAAAATTGTATTACTGTATCGTAACTTGTGAACCAATAAAACTTAAAGCTGTTGCAATTAGAATTTAATTTGTTTCAACGTTTTAATTATCTAAAAACTAGTTACTATATCCACAATACATTTAGCAATGAAATCTTTAATTTCAAAGTCCTTAAGTTTAGTATTAGATAACCATTCTTCTAGAGTCAATTTCACATCATATAAATCAAACTTCGTCTTTAGTAAAAGATTTGGAGCTTGTTCAGGATACGGATTTGTTTTAAGGCTCTCAATTCTGCCGTGAAAAATTGTCATTTCAACTCTTAGCTCGTTAGAACCTTGCAAACTAGCCTCATTTGATTTTGGTAACAGAAAAGCCTTTTTCAAAGTGAACCTTGGAGTTTTACCAAAAATCCATTCCCACTTTCGCAGATTAGATTCAATTTGGCTGAGATTCTCATAGATGTTGTCTGAGGGATCAATGTAAGAAACTCCGCAATCCTTGAAGTAATCTCGAATTTTAAACTAGATGAATTTAAAAAAAAACCATATATTCACCTTATTATTTGACTGATAGACTTTAGCTATTTCTTTGAGAAGTTCATTAGTGTCTAGATGGGGGCAAACATCTTTTAAATTTTGAATGGATGCTCTAACACTTTGTGTTGCTTTGGATGTTACTTCTTTCTAATAAACAAAATTAGCATTATTATTTTAACCTAATATTTTTTGACTTACCATTTCTATATCTTGATGTAATGAGTTCCTCAAAGCAAATGAGTTAACATTTAACAATAATGTGCAATGATGATAAGCATTTTCTCGTCCTAATTTAGATGCAGTACCAGAAATCTATTAATCTTATATTGAGTTCAAATTAAACTTTAAAAGTTAATTGGAGAACTTTTGGGAAAGGATACTTTAAAGTTGTTCAAAAGCAAATCATGCCTTTCAGAAGGAATGACAGTAAGACCCCATTTCTTAAGTGCCTCAGATATCACTTCTAAATTTTTTATCCTATTATATTTACTTCGAGGCGTAAAAAATGATAGATTTAAATTTCCCATATCATGATAAACCGTTCCACCTCCACTATTACGGCGAGCTAAATCTATGTAGTTTTTTCTAATAAATTTAGTATTGCACTCCAACCAGGGATTTTGATGTTTACCAATTACAACAGCGGGCTTATTTTGCCACATCAATAAGAAACTTAAATCATTTTCTGTACATTTCAAATTATTATAAAACCATTCTTCAAAAGCTAAATTTGAATAAATGTTTCGTGATTTGGAAAATATAACTGAGCCAGAGTTTATCATGATTTGGCTAGTTTTATTGAAACTTTTTTAGAAAAGAAGAGTAGGATAAAACACTAAATCACAAAATTTGTCCCAATTTTCAAAAGCATCTGATTAGCTGCAGCTAAATGAGCTTCTCTGAGTCTTGTTTAAAATCCACATGGTTGCCAAGCAGTGGCGTAACTTGTAACTCCGGAGCCCCACCCCCCCGCGAAAAACCATAGAAATAGAAATTAGACTAGAAGCACGATTGGGCGGGGACGTACCAGCTAGAAGGCTGCCATCAGAGTGGAATCGCGATAGTCGCGCCATCTCATAGAAACAATTTAAACTAAATAAGTAAATATGGTCACGTGGAATAACATAAAACAGATCGTATTAAAAACTTTTTTTATTTATCTGACATTATATTAAGTTATTTAAACAGCTTTAGGAAAATCATAAAAATCTCAAGAATCTGCTATATCTACTTTGCGCAATCATTGTAAGTCTGAAATACCACAAATCATCACAGTTTAACTAAATTTTAATTATTTTAGTGTGGTTTAAAATATGTATACATGAGATTCCAAAATCTTGGTTTCAGTGTCTTTTAAACTATCATCAGTATTAGTCAAGTCAAATTGAGTGGTTTCCGGTAGTTCACTTTTTCCGTAAGTTTTCTGAAATAACCTCTGATAAATAGGGAAACTAAATAACAATTACTAAAATCAATAAATTGGCATACTCTAGAAGATGTAAATATGCTTTGTTCTGGAATAGATATTTTTGGGAGCTCTTTCAAATTCTTGTTTTAATAAAGAAATTATTCATATTTCAGTTAGTTTTTTATTTCAGAATGTATAGGGTAATTTTTACTTGTATCGGTACAGCATTTGCTTTCAAATTGTGCCTTCCATTTTGAAAGTAAATTTCATACGGCATAAAATGTTTACTACACACAAAGTCATATGAAGTAATTGAAGATGGAGTTCAATTTTCGCTATTTACCGCTAAAACCCATTTTCCTAGTAATTCAGCATTTTTCAGAGGAAATCTTAGTGTAAAAAAATCTCTTATTCCGAGATTATTATAAAATATTTACTATAATATTACATACTTATTAAATGATAATTTTATTTCTTTCCCAGATCTCTTTTTACAATGTGAAAAAGCGCAGTTTTTAACCATTTTTGCGGATATGCTTTTAGACGCAAAAATTTAAACACGAAAAGACCGCCGCTGCGCGCGACGTGATGCGCAGTGGATCGCCTTTTTTTCCCTCTTCGAAATTCGCGTCGTAGACAATGTTTAATGCGTTTGTCAGATGGCGCGTACATCGCGATTCCACCCTAATGTCAGCCTTCTAGCTCGCCTGTTTCCCTTGGGATTGGCGGAAAGGGCATGCTTCTAGTCTAATTTCTATTTCTAAGGGGAAATAAGGCGGTGGCAGTGGGCAAATGACCAGTTTAAAAATGGCCCGGACCAGTTTATTAATTAAATTGGAGGGGGGTTAGTGGTCCACTGGACCACTTAATTAATCCGATGTGTTTAAATTTTTTTAAGTGATTCTGCCATAGATATAAAAAATGTATATAAAGGTCTAGATAAATTTCGGGGCGTCTAAGCCTAACATAAAATACGGAATTGACACCTAGCAGACACCGAGGAAGGCACGTGACCAGCCTTGGAAATAAGGTTTTTTTTTTAAACTGGTCCTTATGACCAGTGACCCCCTAGCATATGAAATAATAAACTGGTCCTTACGACCAGTGACCCCCTAGCTTATGAATTATTAAACTGGTCTTATATAAAATGTGCCAATCAGCCTTGGAAATAAGGTTTTTTTTAAACTGGTCCTTATGACCAGTGACCCCCTAGCATATGAAATAATAAACTGGTCCTTATGACCAGTGACCCCCTAGCTTATGAATTATTAAACTGGTCTTATATAAAATGAAGTTAGATTATGTTGGTAACATTAACTTTGCATGAATTCAAAATAGTTAACTTTATTTTACGAGTACCACCAGAATAGTACAATATAGTACTATCTCGTTTAAGACTATTACCAGAGCCTAGAAGACCCTCGTAATTTACCGTATTACCTCTCTTTCTCTAGGCCCCGTAACTCCAGAGTCCCCGGTCCGTTACCGCGTAGCCAGGTACCTACCTTACTCGGGGGAAAGTGAGACTAGAGGATTGAGGGTTTGAGGCCAGAGGGGGGTTAGACAGTTCGACTCGTTCAAGGGATGTGAGCGAAGGGACTCTACATAAAACCTCGACGTGCGGCCCCGGCGGTAGTAATAGGAGTCGCTGTACATAGGGAAATCCAAATTGATATAAACCTTTAATTAATCTAATATTATTTGGAATTATTAAACTGGTCAACTTCTGTTTTTTTGATATTATTTCGAATTAATAAACTGGACACGGTGACCAGTGACCCCCCAAATTTTGAATAAATAAACTGGTCTGAACAATTAATTAACTGGTCTTTGACCACCTGACCACCGTTATTTCCAAGGCTGCACGTGACCAAGAGCGCGAGCTCTCTTAGCATTTTAGTACTAAGTGCTTGACCTTTCCGCAGGCGGAAGTCTTTAGACACCATCTGTTGGTGACTTTTAGTATAATTTCTAAGCAGGAGACAATGGCTCTCGCGACGATAGCACGAGCTTTCTTACCGATAGATAGCGCGTTTCTGCTAGCTGTCACCTCCGTATTCACTCCCTTTGAAATATTTTATCTAGACCTTTATATACGTTTCCTATATCTATGGATTCTGCTTGAATATTTGGAAATTGGTAGGTCAAATGTTATATTATTAGTCTTTGGATTTGAAGGTCTGTGTAACGGCGGCTGTGGCATATTTGTACACTCCAATTTGAAATAACTAGGGGTGTGCGAGTAGTGGTTTTGGGCAATCGAGTCGGGTATCGAGTACGATTTTTTTTCATCGAGTATTCCAGTCGAGTCGAGTACTTGACTAATTGATTAAGTCAAGTAATGCAGATAAAAACTCGAGTGATATTTTTAAAGAGTAGGGTTGTCGAGTATACTTGATTAGGAGCTGGTCTTTTGAGTAATTAGGAAATTAAAATTAAAATTAGCATAAACTAGTTTTCGATGCTGAAAAATATTCCTTTAATTTAAATGAACCACAGTTTCCAGAACTTAAGTAACCTCAGTGACTAGTGGGATATAACTAGACTTGTATTATATTAGCCTAATTACAGTAATTAATAGTAAAATAGTAAGAATAACCGCGCCGGTGCACAACGTATTAAAAACCGTGATCCATCCCCAAGGTCATTCAAAGCATTTGTTATTTGTACCACTTGTAGGTAACGTTTATTATTTCCACCCCAAAAAGTTGCAAAAACCCGTCTTTGAACTTACAGCAGCTTATTCGAGTAATCGGGTACCCAACTATTCATTTTTTTGGTACTCGATAATCGATGAGTGCTTTCCAAATACTTATTCGAGGTCGAGTTCGAGTACTAGATTTCACAAAAACGCGGAGTAATCGATGCTTGGAGGAATAAAACTTGTTTTATTCCTCCAAGATCGATGTTGCTCGAGTACTCGCACCATAGAAATAGAAATGAGACTAGAAGTGCGATTAGATTGTGGTGAGATGTAGGAGTAGGAAGGCGGCCATGAGAGTGGAATCGCCAGTATTCTTTGTGGGAGCACGCCATCTATTTTAAAAAATTATAAGTTTTAATTTTGTTTTAATAGATGGCGTACTTCTGCGTGGAATAGAAGTGATTCCACTCTCATGGAAGCCTTCTAGCATGCCCGTTTCCCTTGAGATTACCGGATAGCGCAGTGGTTCTACTGTAGAACTTCTAGTCTCATTTCTATTTCTATGACTCGCACAGCCCTAGAACTCACCCTATTAAAAACGGTTAAAAGATAAAACAAGAGGCTATTCCTCGGGCTATTCTAA
Source organism: Leiobunum rupestre (assembly GCF_980474605.1). Lineage (NCBI taxonomy): Eukaryota > Metazoa > Arthropoda > Arachnida > Opiliones > Sclerosomatidae > Leiobunum > Leiobunum rupestre. The sequence goes on from NC_143389.1 coordinate 38,896,539, forward strand.
TGTAGCAGACGACGTGCACTGGTCATGGTTCAGTTTATTCATTCTAGGCCAGGGGGTGTCTAGTCACCTGTCCACTTTCAAAAAAATTCTTGTTTCCCACCCTGGTTGAGCGTAACTCGTAAGCAGAATGATAATAGTAGCAGACTACACTTATACTTTCCCAAGTTGCGATTAAAAACCGTAGATAGTGTCCCGTTGTTCACAAAAATATTAACCATGATGTTTAACGGAGAAAGTTACAAAAGGAAACCAGAAAAGGGAGGAGCGTTAGTTCCTGTTTCTAAAAGACCAAGAAATGAATTAGTACAAATAGAAAATTTCGGTGTAAGTATAGTTCTGGTAAATTCTGGAACAATATCTAAGGCTTAACGGCTTTCAGAAAGGAAACACTGACAGTAGATACTGTAACATTGATCACCAGCTTGGTACAGTAATTTAAGGGTTTTAAAATTGATATGTAATTTTGCCCGAGGGGTAAGACACTCTGCGAACTCAGTGTACACTGCCGTACCTTTAACGAACTCGTTGTACAGATTGTCTTACCCCTCGATTTTGCCAATGGCCACCATTTTTTGATAGGGTGAAATTGTATAACGTCACTTAACGTCCGATTTCTACAGTTCTATTTGAAACCAATATCAAAAACCCACTAATCAATCATTAATCCCTTTAATTTGAACTTCACCTGCAAAGTCTGGGATCCTGGGTGATTAATTTTAGAGTAACTATGAATTTGACTCAACCTGAATTGGTTTTGGGGCGTTTTTTTTATCCCCTTGAACATGGCTAAAATCTCAAACCTAACAATCTTTTAAAACAAGCCATCCTTACCCGTATTTTTTTACCACTATCAGGCTCCACCTAGAACATCAAATCTTGAAGCTCCCATTATGCTTCTAACTGGACACATGGGCGAGATATACTGCTCAAAATTCCATCCAGATGGTACCTTGCTAGCTTCTTCTGGCTATGAAAGACAAATTTGTAAGACATTAGTAAATACATGTATACATAATAGCATAAACCTACCATAAGTAAAGGTCTACCATAGGGGCCCATGGTAATGGCGTTGCCCTGGAGAGAAGAAAATTAACGTACAACAATCTAAAATATTCTCTTACTTGGTAGAGCAGCCACGCTCGGGTTGATAAATGCCACTAAAACGCGTCTAAATCTCAAATTTAAAAAATAAATCCCTTCAGGAACATAACTCTTATTTCTAATAGCCAGATTGGAAACGTTCACACACGGCTTATGAAATGCATCCCAGTTCAACTGAGTTGAGGATGTAGCCACTAGGAGGTGCAGGTTTTGAATACCTACCTCTTAATAATGGATATGTGATTGTAATAAATTTGGCCTAGACCTTTGCTTATGGGGACCTTATGATAATAGAGATGTCAATCTCTAATATCTACCAAAAAATGTTCTATTAAGTCCTTTGGAATACTTACGGAGAATGTGAAAATTACGCTGTTTTAAGTGGCCATACTGGAGCAGTATTAGACCTTCATTTTTCTACTGATGGAAGGTATAATGGGATTTTCAAAATATATCAAAATGTAAAATCCTACTAAAAATATTTTGTTGTTAAGCAACCTTTTCACAGCCTCAACAGACAAGACTATTAGTATGTGGGACGTGGAAGTTGGTGCCAGGCTGAAAAAAATGAGGGGTCACACATCTTACGTTAATTGTTGTAATGTTGCCAGGAGAGGACCGCAGTTGATATGCAGTGGTAGTGATGACTGCACTATAAAGGTCAAATTACTTTTTTTTTATAATACGTTGTAACGGCATGATCAATAATATCTGTAGAATATTTAGTTATGGGATTCTCGAAAAAGAGGAGCTATTCAAAATTTCCAAGAAACATATCAAATCACTGCCATTACATTCAATGACACAGCTGAACAAGTCATTGTAGGAGGAATTGATAATACCATAAAAGTATATCACTAAGAATTCTTAATGGTAACTTAAGACATACATTCTTATTTTAATTGCATTGTCAAGGTATGGGACCTAAGAAAAAATGGAATACTGTACAAAATGATTGGGCATTTGGATACTGTTACTGGTAATTCGTTAGTCGTTACTAAATTACTTCCAACAGATAATCTTAAAAACAATTATTTTTAATAAGGTTTATCATTAAGTCCAGATGGTTCTTACGTTCTCTCTAATGCTATGGATAATACATGTAAATTTAATTTATTAAAGAGGTATGGTAGTACTGGATATGTTTTAAATAATTTTAATATTATAGTAAGGATATGGGATGTTAGGCCATTTGCTCCCCAAGAAAGATGTGTTAAAATTATGCAAGGACACCAACATAATTTTGAAAAGGTATGAAAGCTATATCTTTTAAAATGTTACGATGATGTTGCTAATAATTAGAAAATTTTATCTTGCAGAATCTCCTACGTTGCAGGTACTTTACTGGCTGACTATTTATGAAATGAATCTGAAGATTTAACTTACAAATTAATTTTAGTTGGTCAACTAATGGGAGCCGGGTCTCTGCTGGCTCGGCGGATCGGTTTGTTTATATCTGGGACACAACAAGTCGGAAGATTATTTACAAATTACCCGGTCACAATGGTTCAGTAAATGAAGTAGATTTCCATCCCAAAGAACCAATAAGTAAGTTATTTCCCCTTGAAGTGTGATTTGTGACAGTAAAATAATATACAAATTTTACTTTCAGTTTTATCTTGTTCAAGTGATAAACAATTATTTTTGGGAGAAATTGAATAAAAAACGTTTTTATGCTTTAACTTGTTTCTCTTTAATATTTGAAAGCAAACTAACAAACATTTTAAACATGAGCGAACAATTTTTTAAAGTATCAAAAATTTGCGCAGCAGTTAACATTTTTGGGCTATTTGCATAGACAAGTTACAAAAAAAATTAATACTGTTTGGGGATCACACCCTAAATGAAATGAGGCTACATTTTATAGTTACAAAAGGATTACACTGGCACATCCTTGAATTTTCTAAGTAAATCCAATACTATATGTCTGAAAATATAACACTGTGTTTGTAGACCCCTCTCTGATATGCCATTTAAACTTAGGTGTGAGAGAGCTCCTGAATTAGTTAATAAATATGAGGGTTTGCACAATCATATTTAAGGTGCATCACAGAATGGTGAGAACATTTTTCTATGTCACATTTACCAAATATTTTCCTTTAAGAAAAGTGCAAATTACAACAATAAAATTGCTTCTTAAGTTACAAATTTATTTGTCACGTTTACTATATATTCTCCTTAAAAAATTTATATTATTTAGTATTCAGAGGTTAGCTATTGGACCTCATATGTTTTGGGGTAAAAGTCATATTTCAGGGCCTAAATAGACGATTAAATTAATCTTATGAAAATGGTAACTGTTAAAAGTAATGTTTTTAATTTTGAAATGGGTAACACAATATATTTTCCATCGTACATTAAATTTATCTTTCAGATATTAAAATAGAGCAGTGTGGGTTTAGTTTTCTACTCATTTTTCATATCAACTATTGAACCTTTAAATTATTTAAAATAATTTTATTTTAAGGCCCATATCTGTGCACCTGACTAGTAATGTCACCCTTTCAAGTTTCAAATTTGGCTTTATACCTCAAAGTCGGGCCAAAATATTTTTCCAATTGTACCATCAGACCAGCTACCAACTTTTTCAAATAAGAAGTAGTGGCTTAGACAAGGGCAAATAGGTTTCTATATTCATATTAACCTTTGGCCTAGCTTTTACAGTATTAAAAGTTTCATAAACATTTAAACCACTGCTGGGCTCCCAGTGGTCCTATAATCCTTTAATTCTTAAATGTAAAACCTTAAAATTCCTTTTCTATGCTATGCTTCCGATATTCCTACACGTATATGTTTAGCATATTGTTTAAGTGATACCTATAAATGATACAAGACCAATGGTAATTATTTTTACTTCGGTATTTTTCTGCTAAGTCATGGCCATCACAATTATTGAGATTGTAACAGAGCGATTCCTGTTCAAGGACACAAATATTTAAAAGTTTCCTCTCAACTGCCTTAGGGTACTACAATTCTTTTGTAATCCTATAAAATAAATCTTTGATAACTTTTGAGATTTTTATCCTCTAATACCTGTATATTTTTGGGGACTATTGGCTGGGAGTCCTGCCCTTGGCAAATTTACCCACCCTTGGAGTACTCGCTCCATTAACTTCTGGCTGCGCCACTGTCAATAAATAGAAAATCCATACTCTCTTTATAGTTGGAAGAGTTTCTATTTTTCACCGAAACGTAGCAATATATTTTAATTAACATGGTATATGCGCAATTAAGTAGAGAAAAAAACATTCATTTAAGTATATGAAATACAATCATTCTTAAACATTCCTCAATTATGAATGATCTGATTCATTTACAGACAATCATTTAAAATATATCTTTTGTTTATGGAATGATATCATTCATTTCTTTCCTTAGCAAAAATATGCCATACTTTGATCCTATCCACTCTTAAATGGTGGTACTTCTTACGCAATACAAATCCTGCATTGTTTTTATAAAGCTTTTAGGCTCTAGGGTAAAAAACATTCCTACAAGGAATTTCTTAGGGTCTAATTGATAAATGAATTAAGTTACAAACAACCTAATGAAGACTACAAAACAAAACCAATTTCACCTTGAAAAGACCATTTAAACACATTTTATAATACAAAAGTGTTGCGGCCTTTTCTACTCCTACCACAAAGTTAAATTAAGATCTACCATAAATTCATGATACATATACCAATCTACTAATAAATTACTTTTTTGAAGTTTAAAGTCACTTCATCAAATTTCATCATTTTTTTTTAAATATAAACGCAAATTGGCAAATACGGGTATGCTTCTGCTTTAGGAATATTTAAAATTGTATTTGGTCAGCATAAAACGCTTGGATTTTGTTGAGCAATAAAATTTGATATCACAAACAAAACAAAAAACTTGAAACTTCACATTTAGAACTGGCTTCAAGTGAAACTTCATATAAAAATATGAATAACTGTCATTATTACGTATGTTAAATGCTAATGAATTAGAAGTACATATATTTGAAAAAACAAATTATCCCCTAATTATATATTTCAGTGACTATAGTTATATAACCCGATAGAAGAGTCAATATAGTTATTTTTTAATAGGAACCCAAACATAATATATTTTAAGTAGGACTCTGAATCAATTTTTATGCACTTACTCAAAAGTTACGACCAACAATCTGTTGGTTTACTATATAGACTAAATAAGTATAATTAAATTATTTCTAAATTAGTTTCCACTATATTATTTTATATTTAAAGATAATTCTAGCCCAGTTGCTTAAATAACATGCGTCTTTAGGGCCTGCCCTGAAAATTTTGTTTTGAGACCCCTTCTTATCACGGGAAAGTTTTTTTACATAATCTTTTTCGGGTTCCAGTGGCCACTATTAGAGTCAAAAATTTATATGTAACTAAAACTTAACTATCCTATTTTACTAGGATACTGCACAGTACAATTAAAATTAAAATAAAAGAGATTAATTAATAAAAAAAATTGGCACGCTACACAGCGCCCAACGACTAGTTTTGCCTCTTCAGACCTTATGAGGGTTCTGTAAGACACGACACTAGTCATGAGCTGTATAGCGTGTCAATGTTTTAATTAATAAACGTTTTACTGTGTAACTAAAGTAGTTTGTTTCTCTCTTTTATTTTAATTAAATTATACACAGGTGCTTTCTAATTATATTTAACTGCAAAGTATAATTGTACCAATATATTTACTATTGCTCTTTGACTATAATAATAATAGTTATAATTATAACTATCAAATTATAAATGAAGATCTCTATAAAGATATCATAGTACATCACAAAGAGTGTACATATAGATAAAGGATAAATAAAATAGGTAAAATCTGCCCGAAGTTTGTCCACATTGAGACTGACATATGTACCGAAATCTAGCTATATTTCTAATTTTCTATTAATACGAGTCAACAATCCTAAATATTTCTAAAATATCTTTATATAGCTTATCTTGATCTCACGTTTTCTCATAAAAAAGGAACATCAAAAACTATCTGATTTATGAATACTACCATGAATGTATTCATTAATAATTGAAGATATTCATGAAAATTATAAATGGCAATTATGAATATTTTATGGGCCTAACACATAACTCAAATGCTAGATAAGAGTTTACTTTATTTTGATGTTGTATAGCTTAAGTTTAAAGCCCAAAAGTTCCGTCAGAACAGCAGAAAATGCAGAAAGCACTACTACTTTTGTGACATTGTACAGATATGGGTTGGCACGTAAACCAGAAATTTTAAACGGCCCTTCCAGCTCCTAAGAAACAAAAAAAAAATTCAATGTTATTGCTATTGTCATCCTTGGATTTGTAGAAATGTAAAATTTGTAGGTTAAACAATTGACACAATTATATATAATTACCTTAAGCAAATCAATTGCTAGTTTCAGTACATTATTAGCCAACATCAACTCATCTTTTTTGTGTGGCTTTTGTTCCATATGTAGATAAAGATTAATCTATAACATAAATTATCATTCCAATCATACATTATTGCCTATAGCTACATTTAGGTATTTCAAACTAATCCTACTTGTTCAGTCGTTAGTGCAGACAAATTTCTGTATTTCTTATTAATTTTTGAACCAAGAATCATAAATCTCATGAGAAATAGCCCTAATGCTATACACCAAAAAACTATTTCCCAACAATACAATCTATCAACAAACTGCTGATTCCCTTTCAATAACTGTAAAAAGTCAAATCTAAGTATTACAATTGCACTTGATAATCTAACAATCTTGATAATTTATCTGTACCTGCACACAAAGAAATGATAAAAGACAAACGATCAACACAAAAGCGGTTGAAACAATTACATCCACAGATCGTTCTGGTCCATGCTTCTATAATTAGAACAAGATAATTTTAAGTGTACTATTCGGTAGAAATATAAAATATACACCACATTCCACAATTAATCTTACCTTTAAATATGACCTAACAGACAACCATGTTTTTATGTTCCTGACTTTATTTAAGCGAAAGTGAGGCAACTCAGACCTCCTTGCTCTTCTGGCAGAAGTCAAATGGCAAAAATGTTTAGCGTACAAAAAACGCTATAACAAAATTTTTGTTATTTTGGTAGTGTTTTACAATTTTTTCCTGGCTTACTTGTTTGAAGGTTCTTTCTGCCACAGCCAAAATAAAAAAATACATTGCACTGAGTGTAAAACGCTCCAGTAGTGCTCCAAAGACAACAATTTTGCTCCTACAATTGAAATTACAACTGCATAAATAATATTTTTCACTTGATTCAGATTTGTAGGTAAGTGTACCTAATAGATGACCCCAAAAGTGCTTCTTGAAATTTTTGTGCAAGTTTTGCGAGACCATTTGGAGTTGGAACAAAAAATAAGAGTACTTCAGATGCAACACCTTGAAGAGATTCATCCCTCAAAACGACGAAGTTCAGCCGAAACAAAACAGGCAACATTGCCAAAATAAGCGCGCAGAGAAGTCCAACAATTAAATATTCAGAGCTGTGTGATAATGAATCCACTTTGACAATGATGGCAGAACTAATGTCCAATACAGTTAAATCCACCTTCTTGCACTCATTTCTCTCCCATATTGTACAGCTCACTGATATATGTTGTTAACAGTCCAAATCGGACAATAAAATATGGCAGGATTTTTACAAGATGATGAAAAGGAAAAAAAGTAGGGCCGGAAGGGATCATGAATGTAAAGCACATAGCAAAACAAAAAAGAGAAAAAGACCCTGAAGCAAATTATTTAGCAGCATATGGACATTATCTTAAGAACATATGGGTTATGTTGTAGTTTTTTATATCACAAATTAAAAAACGTATGTATATGCCTATAATTTTACGGTATATTTTGACACTATAGAAATATTCCATTGTTGATCTGGTACCAATAAGACTTTCAAAAATGATTTTCACATAATGGGCTACTTAAATTATAAGGAATGAGCAATTAAAAATGTAAAGAACATGCAGCAAGCGAAAGATTCAAGATTGGGGATAATACCTTTCAATTAAATGCAAAGAGAACCTATAGAGAGTGCGGTAGGTTTTAAGCTTGAGTGAAAGAACAGAAAGAATTTTGCGCCCCAAAGAATGCAGGGGAAAAAAATGAAAACAAAAACTACCTTTCGATGGACACCTCCCTATGAAAAACAGGCAGAAATTAAAAATTACAAAAACAATTATAATTCCCTATCTAAGAAAAAAAAACACCCATGTTGTTTTATTGATATAAAAGTGGTAAAAGGTTGAAAAAAGGAAAATCACCAAACTTAAAATCTATAATAAGTAGCCCATATTCAGAAAAAGTAATTGAACATAGTCAAAAAAAATAATTATAAGAGGAAAAAAGGTGCATTCACATTTGAGCTAGAAGGAGATGGTGCGTATTTTGTGACTAATTAGCGCCAATTTAGCGGATGTAATTGCTTTAGAAAGTGCTATATTTACTAAAGAGCAAGCCTATCATTAAAGCAAAAGTTCAACCTTAAACTAATATTTAAAAATTTTAGCATTTAAATATTACTAGCTGCAAGATATTTCATAAATAATTAGTTAAACTAAAAAAAGAAAAATTATACGAACAAGTTTTCCCACAAAGAGAAGTTTAGAACAGAAAACCAAAATTGCTGACTTATTTTAAAGAAAATATACTACCAACTGGTATTACTCAGAAAGTACATCATTTGAATTAAAAAAATAAAATATCAGTCCACCTATACTCAGATAATTGTGTTTATAAGCAAGTGGTGGCTCTAGTACCTCGCTGTCTCAGTAGATGTCATTGTCCAATTGGTAGAGATTTTTAAACCCTACATATGGCAACTCAACTAAATAATTGTCTAATCGCAACAGGTCCTATTGAAAATTTACACAGATTCATTACTTTTATCAAATATTAAATATTTTTCAAAGAATCAAGAAATTTTCTTAGCCAGTGAAATTTCACACCACTTTACAAGGTCTTTTTCGTGTAATATGGAAAACGTTCCTATGTTTTTTAATTGTAGCCACCACAACCTTTAAGCTAACAATACACGTCCAAAATTCCAAAAACAAAATTGGTCTATCCCCTTTATATCAATACTCGTTTAATTCATTTTTTAAGCGATCCCTTGTACAAAGTTTAAACATGATAGCTTTCTTTTCTAAGGAGAGAAAATCCACTTGAATTTTTTTAGTATGCCTACCATCTCTCTTAGGATGTAAAGAAAAAAATTTATAAACACACGTTCAAGCAATGTCATGCTTCACACATTTCGTAAATATAATTTTTTTGGGTACCAGAAATAAGACAAATTATTGAAATAGGTACTATAGAATGAACTCTTATTTGCTTACTATACAGTCTGATATGACAAAGGTAAGTGTAAAAAAGATGACATTAAAAATAACTCACCTTTATCAGAACCACTATAGGGACTTAAAAACTGTCCATGAGCCTGTTGACAAAAAATTTGGACATCAGTAATTCATTACAATTAGTTAAAAGTAGTAATTTATACTTCATTGGTTTCTAGTGGGCTAGGTTGTTCTTCATAAGTTGAAACATTACCATCATCTTGGTCACTGCCAGCTGAATCGGTACTGTCACTGTTACAATCAGTGTTGGTAATAATAGGCCATTCAATATCTGACGTTTGAGGCTGAAATTCAAGGAAAATAATTTTACTATTTTGAAAAATTGGTCACTGACAACATTAATTTAGCGCCTACTTTATTTGGTGTCGTTGGTGTTGAATCTCCAGATTCGCAAGAGCTATATAGAGGGTCTGCTCGGTTAGGAGTCATTAATGGAACTCCTTGATTCATCCGGTTCATTTCTGTATTATTAATGGCGGTATTTAGAGGAATATTGTCCTCCTGAGAAATGATTCTTTTATTTAGAGAGCAGCCTTCAGATAATCTACGAAGTGTGTTATTGACAAAACCACTTCTATCTGCCAATTGGGAATGCATTCTCTCAGGTTTATTTCCAAAATCTGAAAATCTTCTCCAATAGAGTGGAAAAATTTGTCTTTCAGCGCTTGACCTAAGTTTGTTTCCATAAACTGAATTTCTTCGACGATGATTCGGTGTGCTATGGTAGGAATGATCTTGAGACTCTAACAGACTAGATTTTTTGGCAACAAAATATTCTTCACCAGAACTGGCTTCAGCTGTTTCCTTGCTTCCATTTTCATTTCTAAAATTACTATCACCTTTGTCATTCAAAAGTACTTCATCTTTAAGATTTGAAACATCACGGTTTCTACATGTTTGTTTTATTTGAATATCTAAGTAATTGGCACTGCACTGTGTATTTACACCTTGTTCATTGTTTTCATGATTTGAAATAACAGGAGCTTCCAAATCTTTCTTATGTGATAGAGTTGTTCTCTCACTCAATTCTGGATCATTATAAAAGCTCTCCCTCTCCATAGGGACATTTTTGATATCCGCTGAATTGCATGTATTTATATTTGTACAAAAGGTACCATTAGGTTTCTTATTTATGAGTATGTGTTCCACATTGTTTTGAGCATGTATATCATTCACTTGAGCAATATTGCAACTGTTTAAATCACTTTCCCCTTTGGAATCCCCCACTAAATTAGCTTTGTTGTTAGAATCAACTATTTCTATATGGTTTGTGGTATCAAGATCATTTTTGGTAGAGTTTTGTTCTGAATCAACAGAGTTTTTATTAAGTTTTTCTTCCGATGCTGTCTCAGGAGATGACTTTGAAGACTCTTTATTTTCTGGTACTATACGATATTTTCGTTTCAGCCTTTTCCTTTAAATAAAGGATTTATTTAATAAGGATTTGTAAAAGCAGGATTAGCCTTGAGTAGGTATCGGACATTAAATGAATACTAAATATGCAATCCTTAATTCATTAGAAAACTCCAAAATTGTTTTACGATTTTGAAAAAGTTTATATTTTAAAGTGTTAAAAATTACGGAGACATTGATTCAAGATTTTAAATCACGTCTTTGGGCTAAATAGTACAAACTACAAAGGTTTAAAAAACCTTTTATTAAAGAATATTGGAAAAACTTTTCTATCACACTTTCTCCTTTTCAACCCAAACAATTGTAACTATTCAAATATTAGTATAAGCATTTCTATGGAGTTTTAAAATGGATTTTTGGATATCTTTAATGGTTATGTATGAGCCCTAGCAAAAAAAAAGTGCTAGTTAAGTAATCGCTGTAGCGCAAAGAAACTACACGAACTGCAGCTCTGAGGTAGGTGATCTTCAAGAGTCCAAAATTAACAGCATCTCATTATGAAAAAAAGTTTTTTTAAAAATTGGATATTTGGTATTTAAAACTTATTTACAGTTTCCTAAAGATTTTAGAAATTGTGATATCCAATAAAATGATATTCAGATTTTCAAAATATTAAAATTGTTTTTTAAGATTTCTTAGATTCATTTTTTGAAATGTGTATGGGATTTTGGTCCGAGCCCTTAAAGTAAGTACAAATAACAATAATAAAAACCATGCCTTTTAGACCTGCACACTGATTTGTGACTATTTTTTGATGAAACAGTTGCCACAATTTGAGAATGGACTACTCCCAAGACAATCATCATTGCAACAGGAGTCATAACTTCATATGTAGAAACATCCTAATGTAAAAATAAATCTAAGCTTATAACCCATTGCTTATGGCCATAGCCCTAAAATAAAACTACAACGAATAGTTTTTTTGGTAGTACCTCAAAGTCATCATTTGCAGTAAAAAATAGGAACAATATCGCTATCTGGAGAAAATATAAAACTAAGATTCCAATACAAACAGACTTGGAGGTTTGTTTCTTCCACCTGCATATATGGTTAATGAAAACTATATTGTTTATATGAACATACGAGCTGAATATGCTTATATGATAGATATTTCAGTTTCAGAATGTTTGCCCTTTAGTGAAATTCAAGTGTGACGGCTCAAACTAATTATCAAAGTCATTTAAATCAATGTTAGGGGTATTAGGATTTCTTATAAAATTTTGGGCTGCTATCTACTCAAGTTCCATACTTCCAACGTCCCAAAAAGTCACCATCTCAGGTCTGTCCCCATGGGTGATTTTTGCTCTGGAAATGAAGGCTTCGTTCGGGGGGGGGGGGACACCAGAACTATTGGAAGCGGCCTTAAAGATCTATAGCCGTAAATAGCCTTTTCTTGGTTTAACCTTTAAACGTTACTTCATAAAATCATGAAAGAGGCGTACCATTAACTTTTTCTGAATTATCTAAAGGTTTATGTAGCACAAAGAAAGGACACTTGCCAAGTACAATATATGGGTAAAAGGAGAACACGTATAACTCCAATTGAGGTGGTTGCAATCCAACCATTCTGAGGTTTAGCTTTAGGAAATGTTGACCCTGTAAATATTCCACAAAAACTTTCACAAATAATATACATCTGATGTGTAAACTGTAAAATAGTTAATTTAGACTTTCTGACCTCTAACAAGGTCTACATCAATTAGTTCTGGTTTTAATTTAGCAGATTTTTTGGGCAATTCGTCGACATTCTGCAATAAGTGAAATATTGATAATGGCCTAAACGTTTTGTTGTACATTAGAGTTCTCAACATCTAAAATTATAAACTTACTCTCAAAATATGTTGTTCCACAGAACGTTCCCATAATTGTTTGTCATAAGCACCAATCTTAAATTTAACAACAAAAATGTAAGAACTTATTAATGTATGATGTTGAGTTTATACATAAGAAATTTAGCCTTCATTTTATATCAAGCAATTTCATATTCAGAAACCAAATTATCAAAAATTACAAAAACTATTAATTTAGGCCTTTAGATAATTAAAATAACTTTCCGCATTATAGATATTTATATAAATGAGTAAGATTATATAGCTGACATCGCATTTGTAATATTATTAGTGCATAGTTTACCTCCTTGTAAGAATATCATAATAAAAGAAGTTTACATATCTCTTTTGAAAGATTAAGCATCCATTTCCCTATTTTGTTAATGTTATTTGTTTGAAACATGTACCATGGCAGGGTCTCACTGACAATGTTTCAGAAGAAAAATAGTGCTGGGCTAATTTACTAAAATTATATGGATTTTACATTGTTAGAAATTATCTCTAATTTGGATGGAATTTGTAAGCAATGGCAACTTTTTTTTTCAAGTTTGTTTACCTGGAAAGAGGCAAAGACTGCCCCTCACACCAAGTCGTGCACAACAAAGAACAAGAAAAATATACACAAAGAGGGTGAAATTTACAAACAAACATGATTTAATAACTGAAAGAGCCTTTTTGTTATCATTTGTTGGGTCCATCTCTAAGGCCTAGATGGATACTTCTCTCATAAGAGATATAGTAAAAACTTAAGTCAACTCATGTATACATGAGGTATATGCCAGAAACTCAATCCAGTTATAGCAGATGATTGCAATGAGTTTTACACACATCCTTCATCCTTGGAAAAGTTGCAAATAAAAATTCGGTGGCCTAAAAACATTTGACGCTGTCGAAATTAAATATTTTCTCTTTTGTATATGCTCACAGTAGGAGTTTTTATAAAATACGGGAGGTCACATGTAATTTTTTTTTCTACTTCACTAGCTATAGTTACTGAAGATAGAGTGCTCATGATGGAGTTGATAAAGATTATGATTATGCCAATAATGTACTAAAAAGGTTAAGCTCATGAAACAGAGAAAACATTTTATACTTTTTTTTTGGGTAAATTTTATGGAAACACCTATTAATATTGTTATAATACAAATAGCTATATAGCTTCCTATCCTAACTTGTATTTATGTTTTTACATATATAAATTTCAATAAAACAAAACATTTTGAATACTAGCTACCAGCTTTAATGACATTTAGAAAACCTTTAAGGTAGTTCGTGTATACATTTGCAAGCTGGCACCTAAAGTTTTTATCGAAACACCACCACTGGAACTACAGCTGACTTATAAGCAGTTCATTCCTAATAAAACTAAATAGTATGACATAGAAGTAAAAAAATACCTTTTTCTGATACCAAAGTAGTGCTGCTCCTAATCCACGCATGGTTGTTAGTTTTGATTCTCTTAACTAAACACTATTATCATGTATTAGATGTGAAACATGTATCTATGGAAAAATTAATTAGCAGAGGTGAACATACAAGTTACATTGAAACATTGATACATATTTAAAAAACCTAGTTGATGTAGGCTAGGAGCAACAAACACAAGGAGAACGCAGGGTTGTGTGCGAATTTCATTGGACGAGTGTCACGAGCCTTTACGCTGAACGTTTTACGGGTGGGGGGGAAGACAATTTCAGAATTTACCCCTTCCAATGGCAGCAAGCGCTAAAGCGTCTAGCCAATGAAAAACGTACACAAGAAAATACACGACTTTTGACGGGTTGTGTTCTCCTTGTGTGGGGTGTTGTGTTTGTTGCTCCTAGATGTATAAAACTTGAGTTACACAGGTGAAGTGCAGACTTGTAGTTGTGACCAAATGGGATCCCGTAAAACAAAACTCTTTATTTTTATTAGCGTATTTAATCAAACTCACGTGAAAATAATCACCAAAATAACTGAGGTTCAATATAGCGACTCATCCTAATTGGTAAGCTCCTTATATTCACCACAAAAGTCACTTTGGGGAGCAACTAAGGATCAAGTAGGCGCCATGAAAAGTCAAGTCAGGAAATAAGGTGATGTAGTATTCTCAGATCTCTTGCAAACCATCTTAATATTTAAGTTACACAATAATTTGGTACAAGGTGATTGAATACCGTTTTCAAGTTCATATACTTATAATAAAAAAATTGTAGTTTTAGTTCCATGTTCCAATAAAATTTAAAGGGGGAAAAGTTGTTCGGCAACACTGCAGTTATTTGACTTTGACATTGCCAAGGCCCCCCAATAATAAAAACTATCTATAAAATTATTACTTTAGAATATGAATAAATATAGCATACCCAGGTACAAAACGACGTTTTAGTATTTTTACCGGAACATAACACAGCTTATACAAATAATCTGACCTCATTAACGGAAACAACAAGATTCCACCACGAACTACGTCCGCCGTCAAGTTTGGCGAAATACTAATGTCACCGTCAGGTGGCGGAGCTGTCTTTATCAGGGCCCTGCAGCAGCAGCGACCTTCTAAATACCAGGGGTACGTTCAGCAGAGCTCATCGGACTCACCGATTACTAATCGGTGACATCGGTTTCCTACTGTACGCTTTTTCGCGTTTCCGGTTTTGACGTCACGATAGTCATCGGTTACTCACCGAAGTCATCGGCTGGAAGAGTCGGTTTTTTCGATGACTGACGTCATTTCTGACGTAAAACTATTATAAAAGCTACGCCATTTTAAAAAATACCGATGACTGAATAAAAGCGTTCAGCAACTTACGACGTAATTATGACGAAAAAGCTCATCGGTGGAAAATATAAAATACATCGGGTTTTTTTCCGTTGACTGCTGCTGAACGTAGCCTAGGCTAAGACATGGCCGTCTCGAGATCTGCTTCGCGCTCATAGCGGCCCAGGCGATCGTACGAAAATCGCGTATGGGAAATTAGTTCAAAAACTTCTCACATCGTTTTCTGGCGCTAGTCTAGCCCCCCCTTGAGAAAATTCGCAGCCATGTTATCGAATGGGAGGAACTGCGCGGAACTTTGGAATTTCAATTATTATCGCGTAATGTGTAATTTTTTGTAAAATATTTTTTTAGTAATATGTAAGTTAATTAATAATAAAAAAGTTAAACACCTCTTGAGATTTTTTAACGCAAAGTAAAGTTTTGAAAAACGTTATTAAAATTTGGTCATTCTGGAGCCAGAAGTCGCCGTCGACGTTTTCTGTATATAAATGTAAACATAAACACGTGGTTCTCCTTACAGCTGTATTTTTGCTATGTAGTAACTTCCAGAGGCCTTTGTTTTGTATTAATGTTTAAAAATTTATTTTAATTAAAGTAGTGAAATAAATGAATTTTAATTAACTAACTGACACTTGGAAGATCACTATGAATGAAAATAGTGATGGAAACTTGGAAGGTACTTAAATCTGATAAATATAATAAACCTATGTGAATTTCCCACTGAATGATACACAACTAAAAATTTAGAAAACTAAAATTTACAACTTGAGTACTTTTCAAGAAAGAGGCTTATGCACAAGTTCTTTCACTTTCTCAAATTTTGCGGACAGAGTTTTGGTAATATTTGTGATAATTGGAAGTACGACCTTTCAACAAATTAAATCAGCAATTTCATTCGGTGATTATTATTCAAGTCACATTGGATGTAAGGGCATAGAGCAATTTTTGGCCACAAGTGGATTTCAATGTTTTTTTAAAATGGCAGATGAACCCGGAGATAGGGTACAGCTCTCTCTATGAATGTTGTTACTATAGCCATTAACATGATAAAGCTTTGCTGCGGATACCTAAGGTTTCCTCTGTCGGACAATTTTATCAATCCAACTAATGGTGAGTCAGAATTAGGCTGTGATACATTTTCAAGGCACAATTCGCAAAAATGTTTTTCCTCTAGGATTTGTACTACATAACCAGCCAAGTATGCGATACTTGCTAGCCGTAAGGTGCATCTCTGTGTATCTGGGTACTCATAACTTCAGATGGTAACGTAACTTCATTGCCGTTAAAAATAGTTGAAAATCCATCGAGTCTAGTATCAATCATGGCTGATAGATCTGTGAAGCTGTCTTGGGGAACGTTAGATGTTTTAGGTTTTGTTAATGATATAGTGCCTCTCTTAAGGTAGGATTCCAAACTGAATATAGTTTATCTTGCATCAAGCATGTCATTCCCTCCAGCCATTTTCCTGAGAATGCTGAAAAACATTTCAATAGCATTGCTCGTTAAATTTCTTGTCAAGACAAACTGGAAACCAGATTTAAGGAGGTATGACACGCAAGATATTGTAGACAATGAAGTTATTCTAATAGATATTATAGATTCATATGTTTCCTTTGTCAATATTTTCTTTAATTTGCGGATCTTTAGACCTTGATAGTAATCACTTTCCTTAAAATGTCCCACTACAAACAAATCTTGCGTGATGCGTAAGCTTCATTGACCCCAAAATCTTTTCTAGATATGTTCTTAGTCCATAATTTGCATAAACTTTCATCAACTGAAAACTGATGAAATTATACATTGATATTCTTCTTAGATTCACAGAATGGAACACAACAAATTTTTGTGGTGGGCATTTTTGCAAATTAAAAATAGGCAATATTTTAAAACTTAAGTTTGAGAAATGTGAACTTAATTTAAAGAATAATAAAGGTATTTATTAAATAATATGAATAATATTGTGGTTATTTATTTAAAATTCTGATAAAAAATGCGAATACTGGTTTGAAAATTGTGAAAAACAAAATAAACTTTGGTTAGGCTTAGCAATTAACTAATAAAACTCAATATAAGCATATTACTTTAATTAAATAAATGTTTTAAATGAAAACTTATTAGATAAAGATCAAATCATAAGATGTATATCCCAAACTTTCCAGAAGTTTTTGAAAAACAATGCAAAAAGGATTAACTAGTTGAATTTACCGCCATAGAAAACTATTAAATATCCCGCTAATTTTTTACATTTAAGGGGGGGCTCAGACAGCGCTCCTAGTGTTAAAAGAAGGTATTCGCGGAAATACATAGGAGAGGAAATCTTTGCCTGGGCCGCTATGAGCGCGAAGCAGATCTCGAGACGGCCATGGCTGAGAAATCCAGACCATTGAGTTTTTTAAATGACATTTTGAATATGCACCTATTCTCCGTTAAGTGTCTCTCTCTTGCGGTTTTTTTTGGTGATCATTTATAATTATTACCTCTCCGAGGGGACTTTGTACCCTAGGAGGGGTTATACAACCACCGTGTCTGTTTGTGGGTCTGTCTGTCAGGCCTGCGAACGCGTTCGCATTTTCGGGGCAAAGGTTAATCACTGCGTACGCAGTTTCTTGGCTCAATGCGTACGCAGTCGAATAACCGTTTTAGCAGTTTAAAGGTTGGCGTTAACGGATAAATTTGCGATTGCGTTGAGTTTGGTTGGTTGGTTTTTGTTTCGTTAACGCCTACCGTCGCGCCGGTTGTCATGGGTGTGTTTTTTCCAACTCCTTCTTATTAACTTTAGGGACGGACCGAGCGCTGAGTGTTATGGAAACCTCTCAACGTCCAATGGCAGGGTTTCCACCAATTGTTCACGCTATTCGTCTTAGTACCAATTTGCGATCGCATCGGGCGGGTTTCGAACCCGAGAACCCACAGCACCACCGACACGCATTACGCTTCATCGAAAATTAGACCTTCAGCTTTATCGGAAGCGTATTTAATAGAGTATGAAATTTTGGTTTAATTGATATAGAACAAGATTTCGTGTAAGATTCAAATTATTGCACCGAAGAAATTCTAATTTAGCGATTTCTCTATTGATTAAAAACAAATGCGCCACCCAGGTTTTGAACCCGGGCCGTTCAGTTAGGCAGTTGAGCGCTCTACCACAGAACCAACGATAACCCCTTAGCTATATTGCAAATAAGACACTCATCGTAATCATAATAGTTAATAAAGTTTTGAATTTTTTTACGAATAAAATTATGAAGGCCTAATCGGGTTTTTTTTACGAATAAAATTATGAAGGCCTAATCGGGGTTTTTTTACGAATGAAATTATGAAGGCCTAATCGGGTTTTTTTTACGAATAAAATTATGAAGGCTTAATCTGGTTTTTTTTACGAATGAAATTATGAAGGCCTAATCTGGTTTTTTTACGAATGAAATTATGAAGGCCTAATGTGGTTTTTTTACGAATAGAATGAAATTATGAAGACTTAATCTTGTTTAATATAACAAGTTGCTTAATTTCAATTTGGTACCCTATATATATATATATATATATATATATATATATATATATATATATATATATATAATATTTAAATTTACGGCCTGTTTTCTTTATTTTTGGTCAAATCGCCGTTATAACAGTTTTGTTTAAATACAGTTATAGTGGTGTGTGACGACACCTGGATATATCCTCCGAGGAGAGGTAATATTACGGGCTTGACCGACTTGTTTGTATAAACGTTGTATTTTTGTGGCAGGCGCTGTTCAATTCTTTAATATAAATTGACTTGCGCAATTTTGCACACGGTCTCTTCAATAAAAAGTATCATGCGCTCTTATCTTTAACAGTACAATAAAACCAAAAATATATATAAAGACATAACTAACATATTATCCCTTTATCCAGAAATTCGAAATTTTGGTTTGCCGCAGGAGAGCGACCTCATTTTAATTTTTGGAAATCTACGTTTCCAAAAAATTCTACCAGCTAGTCTCCAAGAAGGCGAAGTCAGCGGGAGTTCCGATCTCTCCAGCTCTGGACCGACGTTCACCACAGCAGTAGACAAAGCCAATCTCCTGGCGTCTACCTTCCGACGTACTTTTCCGGCGTATGATGCAGGAATACACCAGCTGTTGACCAAAGTCAAACCGCATAAAGCCCCTGGCCCTGACGGCATCCAGTCAATTGTATTGAGCCCGTGCGCCGATGCATTAGCGCGGCTCCACTTACGACCATTTTCCAGCTGTCTTATGACGCTGGTGCTATTCCGTGTGAGTGGAGTCGGACTAATGTCACGCCGATACCCAAGGGTGAAGATAAATCCGTTCCTACTGAGTACCGCCCAATTGCTCTTCTGTCCCAAGTTCTGAAAGCCGATGAGCGTCTGCCATTTCTACGCATTTCATCCAGCACAATCTGATGGAACCCAACTCCTATGCTCAGGCCCGTACACGGGGGGGGGGCGCCAGGGGATGCTCAGCGCCCCCAAATGAGTACTTGAGCATCCCCAATCTGACTGACCCAAAAAAAATCGATTGCTCAATTACCGAAAGATATGATCTAAAATATTTGTATATTAATCAAAAAGGAAAATTACTTTTACTAGAGAGCTAGTATCAGTAAATATTTGAAACCATTTTACTAAAGTTCATGAAAATTGCTTTCGCGGGTCTCACTGCACCTGAAAAACTTTTCAATTGTAGAAATATTGAACTAGCTGATCAAAGATGTTTCGACGGATATTTTAGGGCTACAACCGGATTAGTATATTTACTAATTTCATAGGTGGGGAGATAAAAATTACTCAAGGTATTGGCACCCCCAAAAAGAATTTGAGTGCCCCCGAGTTTTGGCGGCTGTGTACGGGCCTGCCTATGCTGCGTCGAGGACATAGACATAATAAAGAAATAGACCCAAGATTCTACGGGGGGGTAAATACGGGAGCGATTACTAGCAGATTGCCGGTATTTGTTCCGTATTCCTGTGGTACCACGTTTAAGCGACGCCTGTCGATTAGGCGAGAAAATAACAAAATCATACGAAATATTGTTGGCATGGACATCTTACCAGATCACCACGAACATGTTTGATCCTGAAGTTGGAATCGAACATCATCATTAAGAAAGTTATTAATTTATATTGCAAGCTCAGACTCCACAAATTAGCGAAGGACAAAAATCTAGAAATGAAGGGTCAAACCATCAGACTTAAATTGTCAAAGCTAATTTTATTTCAAGGACAATAGCTACATACCTTTAGTAGAATCATTATTAATCCAAGGTAGAATTATCCTTTTCATCAAAATTCCATTTACTTTTATTTATAATTTAGAATCTCAGAATATTCCCATAACAAGCCATAACCACAACAAACCCGATAGTTACTTAAGCCTTTGACAAAATATCATTTCGCAATTAGAATTTTTTGTTTTTAATTATAAGATCATCTGCTGCTTTTTATTTGGGTTTTGAGAGAATTAATTGACTTATTTAAAAATTATAATAAAAATTTACCTTATTTTAAATTCTCACAGCCAAAAAATTCGCGAATCACGTCAGAGTACCTAAAAGATTACAAACACGAACATGTGTGATGTGTCACGTGATGATTTTGTATTTTCTCGTCTAATCAACAGTCGTCACTTAAACGTGGTACCACAGGAATACGGAACAAATACCGGTTGTCTGCTAGTTATCGCTCCCGTATATTTTTGGCAAATCAAACTCCGCGTAAGGTGTCTATTTCTTTATTATGTCTATGGTGGAGGATTGGACCTCTGGCCTTGAGCAGGCTGGCCATGTCGACATCATCTTCCTTGACTTCCGCAAAGCATTTGATTCGGTCCCCCAGGAGCTTCTCAAGGCCAAGCTCCACTCTTATGGGGTCCGGGGTCCCACGCTTAACTGGCTTTCTGGTTATAATTACCTTGAAAATAGGGAGTTTCGGGTTGTTCTCCCCGGTGCCCCTTCCGTTTGGGTGTTTTCTCTCCAACTTCTTCTTATTGACTTTTGGGACGGTCCGAGTGCTGAGCGTTACGGTAAACGTCTCAACGTCCAACCAAATGGCAGGGTTTCCAACAAATGTTTACGGTATTCGTCTTAGTATCGAATTGAAATGGAAACAAATAAAAATAAAATAAAAAAATGTACATACAACCATACGTTTCAGGGTGGGCACGGCCTGACCGCCCCCCTCCCCCTGGTTACGGCCCTGCCCATAGGTTTTTGCTGGAGTTTTTCACATGAACCACTTCAACCTTTTTGGATTTTTATTTAATGAAAGTGTTAAGATTTTTTGAACTTTTAGTTTTGTTTTCATATTTACTTATTATAAGGAATATTTAAATGTCATTGTGAGGAAGATAAATAAGATTTCGTTTTGGTTCGCTTTGAAAATATTTAAGCCTAGGCCTGACATAGGCCTAACTTTTAAAATAGCAGGCAATGTCAAGGGCAGTTTTGGGAGAAGCAGTGACTGAAGGTCCTTAGTATTAACCCTTGTATTTAAAGGTTATTTCACATTTTAAGTAATTAATATTATATTTATTATTATGTTTGTAGAAACTTAGATAAACAAAAACCTTATGAAAGAGTAATTATATCCCAGAAAAAATACATTACACTAACGAATGACAATTATGACGAATTGACGACAGTCATTGTATTAAACAGCAACAATCATACTGATAATTGTCTTATTTTTCCAAACTTTACCTTCTATTTAATAATATGCTTTTTCTCTTAGAAGCTTAGCTAAGATAAATGCCTCGCACTCTGCTTAAATTTAACATTCCACTGTTAAACAACATAAGAGAAAGTACTCAACGACGACCGATATTCACAATGTTAAATAAAGTGTTTTTAAAAAAACGGATATTGCAGTAATTATAGTCCAGAGTTGTTGTTCCACTAGGCTCACTGAACTTCCTGAAGTAATTTTTACCAAATCATCAATTTGAAAGCCCGCCGTTTGTTATCATTTCAAATTGCCCCGAGGCTTAAGGAAACCCAAACTTTTACCTGTACAACGACACATTACCGTCCACCGCAAATCGTTTTCTACATGTGGAAATGAAACATCGAGGAGCCATAACAACAAACAACGCAATAGTTATCCAAAACGTTTGCATATAAGAGAAAAATCTTTACGAGTAAAGAAACAGTCTACCATGTTTAAAAAATACCTCGTTCACGGCCCCATGTACGCGCTCACGTGAGCGCTTGCAGAGGGCTGTGACTCGATTGACGTGGGCCAATCAAATGCGGATTCTTAAGGTGACGTAATCCATAATCGAATTATTTTTTTCAGTAACTCAAACTAGATGGCAACGAATCGTTGCCGTAGTCACTCTTTGAATCGTGATTGGCTGATGACGAAACCTCCGAAAATTTAATTGGCCCATTTTGTATTTATACGGAATCATTCTATGTTATAAGATTTCTATGGTTCTACCACAGAACTACCGATACGTGTTACGTTTCAAAGAAAATTATAAGCTCAGCTTAAGCGGAAGAGTATATTAATAGTTTTTAAAGTCTAAATTGTTTACGTATGAAAATTTAAAGGTCAAATTTTGTTTTAGCGCAGTCAGCAGATAAGATGGTTAAAGGGTAGAACGCGTGGGTGGCCAAAATTTTAATTATAATTAAAATAATTGAGACGTAACAACCGAGTTTAATTTATTCAGAATATTATAAATTAAGTAGTTACAACAGTGAGTTAGACGTACTAACACAATGCACAATTGTATTCAACCCTATTTACAGTACAAGTTTATCAGTGAAATATAATACGAAGCTAATTTTAATGAAAGAAATATCTACAGAGGGTATTTGTATTTTTCTCGCTTACGAAATACTTGCCGCATCTTTAACGCTCAGTTTATTTCAAGACTCGCCCTTGATGAAGATACCGTAGAATAGCTATATTCGACATCTGCAGGTAGTGGACGACTCGTAGACTTCCTGTTGACGTTGTGACACATACCACGTAAAAAAGACCAATGCCATCCAATTTCCAATATCATATAATGACTCGCACACCCAGGAAATCAATGACTGCATTAGGAATCGTAGATATCAAAATATCCACACCAAATGTATTAACAAGAAGCAAAAATCTTACCATTAACAAAGCACAGAAAGCTACTTGACTAAACGACAGCTCGTATATCAATAAACGTTAAACCAACGCCACCTTTAGATAAATAATAGCTTACTCACATTATAAAAAATAGCTTACTCACATTATAAATAATAGCTTACTCACATTATAAATAATATCATACAAAACTTCTAATTAAGATCTTAGACATTCTTACTAACCTTATTAAATATATTAAATGATTATGGTTGCGCCCAAGTTTTTGTGGAGAAAACTGGTTCCAGGTTTGAGACGTCCTAGTAATACACCCAATGACAAAAGAGGGCGCTTTTGGAAAAACCTTTTCCCAATTCCAAGAAACTGCGAACGCAGCGATTACAATAAACTGCGTACGGAGCGATTACATTTTGCTCCGAAAATGCGAACCCGTTCGCAGCCCGGACAGACAGACAGACACACACACCGACAGACACGGTGATTGTAATACGCCTCCTAGGGGACTTTGTCCCCTCGGAGATGTAAAAATTGATAGTTTGGTTTTTTATTTGCGGAACAATTTCCGACTGAACAAAACGATCCAGGCATATTTAAAGAATTTTACAAAAAAATAAATTGTCAAAATATCAAATGCAAACTGGTCAGTTTTTGCATCGTCCTCCACCAGTGTTGAAACGCGCGCTACTAGCTGGCGATACCGGTGGCGCCATCTATTATCCGGATCCTATAAGCATTTTCCCGCCAGAAAAATTATTATGGCTTTTTGAAAGAGAGACGTCTCTTTATACTATACACTCTCTGATGCCGGGAGTAGTGGCTCACTCCTGTAATCCCAGGCGTCCGGGAGGCAGAGTTTGTGGAAGGCCGTGTGAGGACGACTACCAATCCCCCAACGGGTGGTCGGGATACTTCCGCAAAGGGTGTCCCCACCCCTGTCCCCACGTGTCCCCCCATTGTCGTGGCCGTTACACATATCTCACCCTGATTAATCAGTTATTGTGTTTGTGCTGGTGTCTAAGGCCTCGGGTCGACACCGATGTTTGTGTATCTCAAGAAAAGAAAAATACACTCTCTGATATCAGCCTTGTCAAGAAATCATTCTTGGCCTTGTCGATTATCAAAGTTTTATATTGCCAACAACAAAACTATCGTTTTTAGTTCCACATCGATATATATATATATATCGAAGTGGGACTATTGGTATGGATGGATTGTCGTTAACAGACTTGGAAATAGTGATATTTTTTACGGGGGCCCTGAGGGCCCCCGACCCCCTTAAGTTTTTTTTTATTGAGAGCCACTGGCCCAGGGGGGGGGGGGGAATTGGGGAAAATTTAAAATTAGGTAGGGAAAATAGGAAAATAAAAATTGGTTACGTTACTTACATAACATTTATTAACTTTAAAACAAGCAAGTATATCATAATATCCCACATAATCATTTGTAACGCTAGATCCGAGGGGCTGATCACTCCGCGTAATCGGTGTACAGAGCCGTACCTTTGACTGTACTAATGGGATGACGCGTAATCTTTGAAGTCGCTGCCTTTGGCAGTGCTAATCTCAGCGTAATCCGGCGTAATCGGTGTACAGACTTTCTAAGGGTGGTTAGCCCCTCGGCTAGATCCCGCTCTCGTATAGGGTTTCAAAAACGGCGTACAAATCATGTTCCAGAAATTTGCGAAAAATGTTTAATAAATATTTTTCAATTAAATTGAGAGCCCTGGTGGCCCGCAACCCCCGTTCGAATGATTTATTTTAAGAGCCCACTGATTTTTATTAAGAGCCATTGGCCCCAAGACTCCCGCTAATTCCAAGTCTGGTCGTTAAGTGTTTGTTTGTCGTGGAAAAGCAACGACACGGTAGATGGAGCTGCGAAAAATAAATTTTATAAATTATTTTATTGGCGGCGCCGGGACTCGAACTCAGATAGCCGCTGGCCGCGTAATCTCTAGTACCGACGAATTTACCAACCAAGCCACGCCACTCTACGCAAATTATAATCGGAACTTCTAGTGGCTTTTAGCGACGCGGGGCAATTTGTCTAGTTAAGTTGTCGCAATTTCCGCGTTATTTTACTTATATTTACGGCGTTTTAGGGTCAAGTTAACCACAAACTTTGCCTCCCCCTGCCCCCAACCCAGTGGAATTCCACGAAGCGTGACATGGGCGTGGCGGGAAGTTTGAATTACAGTGTGGGGCTACTCAACTTTTCCCGATGGCCAGTTTCAGGTCTGTCAGGTAAACAGGGGGCACAATTTCGACCCCCCTTATCGAAACCGTGTATGGTCAGAAGTAATAAATAAGTGTGGCACTTTCTTATCGAAACCGTGTGTCGTCAGAAGTAACAAATAAGTGTGGCACTTTCTTATCAAAACCGTGTATGGTCAGAAGTAATAAGTAAGTGTGGCACTTTCTTATCGAAACCGTGTGTGGTCAGAAGTAATAAGTAAGTGTGGCACTTTCTTATCGAAACCGTGTATGGTCAGAAGTAATAAATAAGGGTGGCACTTTCTTATCGAAGTCGTTTATGTGTGGCACAAAATAATATTATCGCCTTCTTGACGAACTTGTATAGTTTGTATAGTTGGTCCAGAGATTTGGTCTCATTCGATAGAACTCTATGACGCGCACGCAGTGCCGTTAATTTCCGCCCCCTCCTAACAACCCCCTTAAAGGGAAAGTGACCGAAAAAAACAAGTTGGTGTCATTCGATAGAGCTCTTTGACGTAGCGATCGTACGGGGTGACATTTGAGTCGGGGTTGGGGTCCGGGTCGGGGAGAGAAAAAACCCCGAAAAACCGGGTCGGGTCGGGGTTTTTTGGAATTTTTATTATTAAGCATTTTCTAATTACAAAAGTGACGAGAGTAGTCGCTTCAACGGCCGACTATTTAAAAGTCAAAGTAAAACCATAAGTGTATAATATTGTTTCATAAGTGTGACACTTCCTATTCTTCACATGCAAAACTCT
Source organism: Leiobunum rupestre (assembly GCF_980474605.1). Classification (NCBI taxonomy): domain Eukaryota; kingdom Metazoa; phylum Arthropoda; class Arachnida; order Opiliones; family Sclerosomatidae; genus Leiobunum; species Leiobunum rupestre. The sequence continues at coordinate 38,923,067 of NC_143389.1, forward strand.
GTTTTCCTACCCTATACGAGAGCGGGATCTAGCCGAGGGGCTAACCACCCTTAGAAAGTCTGTACACCGATTACGCCGGATTACGCTGAGATTAGCACTGCCAAAGGCAGCGACTTCAAAGATTACGCGTAATCCCATTAGTACAGTCAAAGGTACGGCTCTGTACACCGATTACGCGGAGTGATCAGCCCCTCGAGCGCCTCTCTAGGAGGAGATTTTCTTCTTGCGATGAAGTCACTCCGTTACTAGCTCTCGGTAAAATATTCCCCAAAGTGACAAAATTATGGAGCAATATTATAGATTTATGCTAAAACCAAAAACTAAATCAAAACCTGGGTGAACGAGAGGCGAGCCTGGCGAGTGTTTCGCGACCTTTGTAAATTCGAACGAGAGAAGTCGCCGAGAGATTAGGCCACTGGCTTGCCCCTTCCTTCTCCGTTTTGGTTGTAGGCTGTAGCTAAGCACTCGCTCGGGCGTTTATTATTTGTTTTTATTTGGAAAACCCGACTAAAAAAAACCCGACCCAAAAATTTAACAACCCGACCCCACTCGACTCGGGTCGGGGTTGAAAACCCGGGGATCCCCAACTTACCGGGTCGGGGTCGGTGTCCCCGTACGATCACTACTTTGACGCGCACGCAGTGCCGTTCATTTCCGCCCCCTCCGACCAACCCCCTTAAAGGGAGAGTGATCGAAAAAACAATTTGGTCTCATAGAACAATAAAAGTAAAAGATTGGAATCGTCTACGCTCGCGTCTACTAGAAAGAGTGAGACCAAAAAATCCAAAGCAGTCGAACTTAGGGCGTGTTGCAAAAGTCTGCTTTGCTAGAATCAAACATGTTAAATTCAATGGGCTAGCACTTTGGCAACAGGCCCTTAAGCTGAAAAGTATGCGACCATGGGGACAGAATCTCCGTCTTGCCATATTACCATAAGTGGCATTACTCTAAGTACCCAAGACGCGCTGTTCTCTGGGACGTGTTCTCCCCCTTTTCGTGACGTCAGCACGTGAGGAGGTTCAGGGGGCCGTTGCGAGCGCGAAAAATCGAAGAGAGAAAGATTTGAATTTTATTTCTGCTAGTGGCGCCCACTAGTGTGCCAAACGGGAATTAACGGGGCGTAGGGCTAGGCCCACGCAGTATTTTTACCTACCTTGGGTTAGGCCGTTTCTCTTGTATAGGATATTTTGGGGGAAAGAATATTCAGAACTATCCCCCTCTCCGCGAATCGAGCCGAGCCTCGGGAATCGAGAGGAAATTCGAGAGACGTTCGTTTTTTCTTCCCAGTCGGCTTTCTAGTAACCGAGCACTAAAGCGTAAGCCTACGACGGAAATGGTAAGCATTCATTTTAGTAGCAGGTATAGATAGTACTATTTTAGAGAGAGAGAGTTTGGCACACGGACAAGCATGGCCCCCATAGAACCCGTTCGAAGTTGGGTACTTAGAGTAATACCACTTATGATATTACATAAATACATTTTTGCAATAATATGATTTATGCAGTTGTTAATAATCCATATTAAATATCTGCTCTAAGAAAATACCAATTTAATCACCGAGATAATATAAAATCACATGGCCTGAACAGCTTTTGTATTGGTTTGCTAACCCGCGTATCCTGAGGGTGGGCGGTGGCCACTCTTTAACATAGGATGGTAAATTATATATCAAACGATAGGAAATCACATGGCCTCAACAGCTTTTGTATTGGTTTGCCCACCCGCGTATCCTGAGGGTCGGTGGTTCTGTGGTAGAACGTCCGCCTGTCAAACAGGAGGTCTCGGGTTCAAATCCCACCCGACGCGATCGCAAATTAATACTAAGACGAATACCGTGTACAACTGGTGGAAACCCTGACATTGGACGTTGAGAGGTAGCATTACACTCAACACTCGGCCCGTCCCAAAGTCATTAAGAAGTTGAAGAGAAAACGCCCAGATAAACACAACAGACTCAACATGCACAACCATCAGAACACAAACACAACAAATTCAACATTCACAACCTACGCATAAACATTACAAAAACGTAATACACCAAACCGTCACGACGGTGAGCGAAAAAACACCATCCAAACCAAACCGCAAGTGAATCCGTTAACGCTCATCGTCACACGGTGGTTTTGCCAACCCTTCGAGAAACTGCGAACACAGAGATCTCGAGAAACTGCGTACGCAGCGATTACGCTTTGCACCGAAAATGCGAACGCGTTCGCAGGCCTGACAGACAGACCCACAGACAGACACGGTGGTTGTATAACTCCTCCTAGGGGACTTTGTCCCCTCGGAGAGGTAAAAATAGGCTAATAACATATTCAGCTGTGCCAACAATTTTTTAAGATAATGAACGTAAAAAAACCTCTTTTTGAACCACTTAAAATTGCTTCTTAATATACTGGAAATTAATAAATTATACACTTGGACGGTCGTCCAAGTGTATATGTAGCTAACAAGATTTTTAACATTAGATCGAGTCCTTCACGCTATGGGAGAAAATTAAAATTTTTGGGGCGAGATTTTGGAGAGTCAAGAGCTCTGTGACGTCACTTAACGTTAAATTATTTAGCCAGGGCTAGAGGAAAAATGGTTGGTCCGTTAAGGTTCAAATTTTAAACCAACGTTCTTTATTGAATTGTCTAAGGAAATTTTTAATTTTATTAAATTTAAATGCATTTAAGATATTTTAAATAAATTTTAAAGAAAATTATTGTGTATTATTAGAACCAGATGGCGATAGCGCTACTATGTCCAAAAAAGTTATCATTATTGTACAGACCTCTTATTATACGGTGTCTTTGCGCAATCGCGAAAAATAAAATGGCCGTTTTTGATGCACAAGCTCGTATTCAGTTAAGCCTTGGACAAATGTATAGTTATCGTAAAAGAAATAATCACCACTACAGATAGGCTAGCGCGGCCGAGAGGTTACGATCGTTGTTAGTGAAGTTAATAACATATGTATGTTCGAGCCTCGTCATGTTAAGAAGAAATATGTTATATTAAATATACAATTTGTTTGATGAAATTACCTAACTCTTTAATAAAAAAATTTAAACCTAGAAATTTTATATTATATAAGTTTAAATTTGCCCCTTAAATATAAATATTATTAAATATCATGTAAATTTTTTACAACTCAAACAGATGGCGCCTTAGTTTCAAAATAATAATAAAAAAATAAATGCCTTATAAAATATAAAAAACAACAACAGAGAACGACCAGAATTTTCTGCGAACAAAGGTTGAAGTGCTAGTGGTATATAATATCGCGTAATTCAATTTCTAAAGTTAGTCTCTGAGGATGAAATGCGAAGCGTTTCGAAACCGGTTAGACGCATCATTGTAGATAAACATTGATCTTTTTAAATATGCAAATTTAACGAAGTTAATCATTATTCTCACTGATAAATAATACAGTGTAATTTATAATATTGAATAATTATTATGAATGAATTTAAAACTAACAGTTGTAATCTTAAATTAAATAACTATAATATATTAATAATAATATATTTTCAATTTCTTTTCCCAATGTTTTAAAATTTAAATAAAAATTATTTTTTTTATTAATTTTAAGTTACAATATTATTATAGCAAGTGACGTAGCGAAGCGGGTCGTTGTTTGGTATATACTTTAAGTTACACCATTGTTCTACCAAACGAGTAAAACGACGTAGTGCAAAATGGTAATTAGGGAACTCATTTTTACAATCACCGTGTCCGTAGGTGTGTGCGTCTGTCTGTCTGGACTGCTAACGCATTCGCATTTTCGGAGTAAAGTGTAATTGTTAGTGTGACGGTGAGCGTTAACGGATTTATTTGCGGTTTGGTTTGGATGGTGTTTTTTCGCTCACCGTCGTGACGGTTTGGTGTATTACGTTTTTGTAATGTTTATGCGTAGGTTGTGAGTGTTGAATTTGTTGTGTTTGTGTTCTGATGGTTGTGCATGTTTAGTCTGTGGTGTTTATATGGGCGTTTTCTCTCCAACTTCTTCTTAATGGCTTTGGGACGGACCGAGTGCTGAGTGTAATGCTACCTCTCAACGTCCAATGGCAGGTTTTCCACCAGTTGTACACGGTATTCGTCTTAGTATCAATTCGCGATCGCATTGGGCGGGATTTGAACCCGAGACCTCCTGCTTGACAGGCGGACGTTCTACCACAGAACAACCGACACTTGTTACGCCTTATTGAAAATTAGACCTTCAGCTTTATCGGAAGCGTATTTAATAGATACGAAATTTCGGTTTAATTGAAATAGAATTGAAATTGAAATTATTGCATCGAAGAAATTCTAATTTAGCGTTTCTCTATTGATTAAAAACAAATGCGCCACCCAGGTTTCGAACCCAGACCATTCGGCTTGGCAGTCGAGCGCTCTACCACAGAACCACCGATAGCTGCTAAGGTTCACTGAAATTAAGACACGCATCGTAAGCATAATAGGTAATAAAGTCTTTTTTATTAATGAATTTATGAAGGCCTAATCTGGTTTTTTTACGAATGAAATTTTAAAGGTTAAATCTTGTTTTAGCGCAGTCAGCCGAGATAAGAGGGTTAAAGGTTAGACCCTGTGGGTGGTCCACTTTGTTAGTTTTTTGTTATTTATTTACGGGTATTCTTAACGACCTATATATAGTTGTGTTAATTCAAAGACGATAATTTAACGTTTATTGCTTTAAGAGCAAGGTGGTAAGGTTTTTGCTTCTTGTAAATATATTTGGTGTGGATATTTGGATATCTACGATTTCTAACGCAGTCAATGATTTCCTGGGTGTGCGAGTCATTATATGATATTGGAAATTGGACGGCATTCATTAAAATTTGCTTAGTATTATATTCAACTGATAAACATGTACTGTAAAAAGGGTTAAATTCAATTGTGCATTGTTTTAGTAAGTCTATCTCGCTGTTGTAACTACTTAATTTATAATATTCTGAATAAATTAAACTCGATTGTTTCGTCTCAATTATTTAAATTAAAATTAAAATTTTATACCGGGCAGGGTTTGAACCGAGAATACGTTTTTCGTAAATAACTCTGTATTGCGGAGATATCTTTGGGGGTCGTGTCGAGAAATTAATACCACTAGGGACCATTCTTCCGAGGAGAGGTATATTTTGGCTTGCCAACTTGTTTTAATTGCGTTAGTATCGACCGGGAATTTAACCCGAGCCCTCCTGCACGACAGGTGAGCGTTCTACCCCAGAACCACGGATGCATATTTACTATTATTATATAATCAGTCGTAAAATTGTATCTTTTTTTAATGACAAGAAATTAATTTTTAAACGACTGAATGTTACCCGCCAAGCGAGCTGCCATTTTCTTTCTCCTTCCCTCCGAAGACCGCACGCGGAGCAAGCGCACGCAGGGAACAGAGCGCTGTTATAGCGCGAACAGTGCGTGATTAAAGTCCAAAAACGTCACCGCGAAACAAAATGGCAGATCGCTTGGCGGGTAAATTTCACTCGTTCAAAAATTAATTTCTCGTCATTAAAAAAAGATACAATTTTACGACTGATATTTTTGAGTTTATTTAAACATGATCTTTCAAATAGATCCAAGTTTTACCCAACCTGGACTTTTACTTTAAGTATATTTTTATTTGATTGGAAAGGTAGACGAAATTCGTTTGAAAATGCAATTGCCCAAGTTCCAGAATCAAAATTTACGAGAAATATTTCGTAATATACTGCAATTTGGTTTGACGTTTTCAGCATAGAAATAAATTCTAAAATTTTGTTACCAGTTCTCGGCCTACAGGCTGAGAATAGAATGTAATATCTTTTGCGCTATGAAAATGTTTATTTTTGTTACGCATATCACGTTCGTGGTAGATGTTTTAAGCTTAATAAGATTGTTGTAGTTTAGGTTGGAACTAAATTCAAATAATCCAGTTCCAGGTCTGGTTTTCCTTTTCGGTGGGCAATAGGTTAGGTTAGGTTACTTTTATGAATTTAACATTAAGAAACGCCGGCAGGAGGCATGAGGTATAACTTTTGAAAGCAATACTTGGACGAAGCATTCCACGCTGAACGAGAAAATGATCCACGGCGAACGACAAAGCGTTCCACCGCGAACGACAAAACATTCTTATTTGAATAAAGAAGGTTTGTTCAATATTGAACCATCAACCATCGTTCTTTATCGGACGAATATTTTTGGTTCAAATTAGAACAATTTTTTTAACAGTGTATGGAATGAATTATCCAACAAAGATCTTCGTGGTCGTCTTTGGGCGTTCGGTTTGAAAGCTATTTTGCATTGAGAAATTGGAAGCTACGAAGCAGCCGATCGTTTAACCCATCAACATTTGTATGGGAAATCTGATTCGTTTGTATTTATCAATACTTCAACTAAAGAGCATCGAAAACACTTGCTAAAGCAACATAAAGATTTTCTAATTCTTAAAGAGAATGATCCCGAAAGCACAGGTATATTTATGAAACAACTGGTTGATGATATTTATCCTAATCGCCCGGATAGTCGTGTACAGTGAAGACACATGTTTGTATGACTGGTCGAGGTTCTACTATCGTGTTCCAATAGTCCAATAAAGCCTACCACAAAAAGACCGGCAGATTCTGCCGGTCTTTTTGTGGTAGGCTTTATTGGAACATCTGATGTACTAGAATGGATAAACAATAATGGCTTTGTTAAAATGAGGGTAAAAGCTTTTTTAATACAGCACCCACACCATGATCCATACAAATCTGAAACAGAGGCTGATAAATTTTACCATAGTATGTTAATGCTATTTTTACCTAGGAGGGGAGAGACTTCTTTATTAAGTAATTATACATATTTTAAAGACGCTCGATGTTGATTATTATTATTATTACTCTTTTGAAGCTCATTTGCCAATGTTGAAAGACATGATGAAGTATCATGTAAAGTTAAGTGCTTTACTAGAAGCTGAAAAATCTTTGGAAGAAGCGTTAGCTAAAAATACACCACATGTTGCTGAAAATAAATTCATGGAAGATGCTGCCGATAACCCTATTGAAGGCAGAGAAGTGATAGAATCCGAAAATGCAATGGAAGAAATTAAAGCAGCTCTTAATGAAAATTTTATATTAACTCCCGAAAGTCTAGTCAATGAGAAGATCAAAGAGTTATACTTGAGAATGTATCGCCACACTTTTGCGGTGCAAATCCTTCTGATGAAGGCTTATATATGTTTGTAAGTGGATATGGTGGCACTGGAAAAAGTTTTTAATAAAAACTCTGAGAAAAGTTATTTGCAGTCATCTTAAAAACAATTAAGCTGTAGCTTTAACAGCACCTACCGGGTTGGCTGCGTGTAATATAGGAGGTGTAACTCTGCACAGATTATTTATGTTACCCGTGCAACGAGGGAAAATAGCGAAATATCATAAGTTGGGTTCTGAAAGTTTGCAAGTAACGCGAAACACATTCAGCCTTGTGAAATTGTTAGTAATCGATGAAATATCAAGGGTCTCTTCGGCTTTGTTGAGCTATATTCATTTGAGACTTTGTGAAGTAACGGGCAAAGATAAACTATTTGGTGGTATTTCAATCTTAGCTTTAGGAGATTTGTTACAATTACAGCCTGTCAAGGGTGACCCAGTTTTTTCTACGCTAAGTCACCAAGAGGCGAGAAAACCTATTGGCTCAGTTGGCGAATTTAATTTATTCGAACAATATTTTAAGTTTGATGAATTGACAATTAACAAACGGCAAAAAAGGGGCCACGCTTATGGAGAAATGCTTGCTAGAATACGCGTGGGTGAAGTTACAGAACCAGATGTCAAAGTGTTGAACACACGTTTAATTCCCAAAGCAAGTAATGTGGAAATTATTGCAAACTATTATGATAAGTTATGCCAAGAAGGAAAAAGACCGGTTTGTTTGTTACCAACCAATAAAATGTGCGAAGCTATTAACAACATAATGCTTCAAAATCAATCCTATTTTGGAAATACTGAGTGTTGATAAAGTCCATGGACACCAAGAAATGCAAAACACGTTAAAGATCAGTTAAAGAAAATGGAGAAAAATGTTTCTGCTACAGCTGGTTTGGAGTTTAGACTTTTGCTTTGTATTGAGGAATCTAAATATAGAGAAAGGTCTTTTTAATGGAGCCATGGGTAGGGTGAAAAGCTTTATGGAGAACGCAGATGGCGTTATTCCAGAGTTGATGGTTTTATTCGATGGCCATGCTGTTCAAGAGAACATTGAATGAGTTAAGGTGAAGTTTGAAATTGTCACAAACGTTTTTATGCAAAGATTTCAATTTCTTGTGATTTTAGCGTACACCATTAAGAATTAGGAGTTAAAAAATTGGGTTGTCTCACTACAACCCAAATTTGGGTTAATAACAACCCAACATTAGTTAATTTTTAAAAATTGGGTAATTTTTTATGGGTTGTTATATTAAACCAAAATTAGGGTAAAAATTTGTGTTGAAATCCATATAGAAACTTTTCAACTCTCAATTGGTTACAAAATTTTCAACAATGGTTAGCTTAATCCGACCGATTCTCATATTTGTTTAAAAGTACATATTTTGTTAATATAATAATTTTAAAACAAATATTTTTAAAATACAAAAAAATTGCATAAAAACCTTAAACAATACAACGAAACGAACATAGAAATTTTCAGTATATGTACTCTCTTGGGGGAAATCGTTATTATTTGTAAATTTCAGAAAAATCGTGAAATTTTTCACGGTTTTAGAAATGTTTGTTCTTGAACGCTACGCGGTAGGCGAAAATTTTCAATAAGCAAGTTGTAGAGCATAATCGAAAACCTTTAATGGAATTGGTCTGGTGGAAATCGTACATTTAGTCACTGAAATAATTGGTCATGAAAAACAAACACGCTGGTACTAACACTTCTAAAGTCGTGAAAAATTTCATGATATTTCTGAACTTTACAAAAAAATAACGATCTCCCCCGAGAGAGTACTGAATATTTCAAATTTCTAGAAAGTATAGATTTTGAGAAACTGAACGGTTTAAAATGCACAATCCAATTAAAGGATTCGTTTAATCATTAAGTGTTTTAACTCTATATCTATAATTTATATCATTTAAATTAACCGCGCAAGAAATTCCTAGACAGCGCCATTTAGCGTAATCATTATCACCATCACCAAACTTTACAGATCATTAGTAAAATAATGTCGAAATGTATGTAATAATACAATATGAATTGCAAATTATTTATTAAAGGAATTTAAAAATTGGGGGTAGTCGTTTAGTAAGCTATATTTTGTTTCGACATATATTTCACTCAATTTGAAAAATAACAATATACTACTATCGTAGTTTTCAACAAGCTCTCTATAGTTAAATTATTTTTTGACGATCATTCTTCCTGAATTCGTCGAAAATGTGCACACGTGTTCTCACAAAAGCGAGCTTGATATCGCTACTAGCGACAAAAAAAAAAGAAATACGTAATCCACCATAACGATTTTTGGTACGCACTCCCTTTAAATTATTTTAAATAATTTATTCCGACTTCTTAGTTCCACATCGAGATATATATATATCGAAGTGGGACTATTGCTATGGACGGATTGTCGTTAAGTGTTGTGTGTTTGTTTGTTTGTTTGGTGTGGAAAGCAACGACACGGCAGATGGCGCTGCGAAAATAATTTGCAGCTTTGGCGAAACCAGGACTCGAACTCACAGTTAAAAACTCCGAATAATGACGCCTTTACGCTCTCGGCCACTGGAAGCTTCCCAAAATACGTTCGGAACTTCTACTGTATTCTCGTCAGTTGGGGGGAGTTGGCTAGTTAAGTTGTCGAAATTCTCGTCCGTTTTTGCGCCTTATTTTACGTATATTTTCGGAATTTAAGGTCAAGTGAACCTCAAACTTCGCGTCGAGTGGTGGGTGGTGGGTGGTGGGTGGTGGGTGGTGGGTGGTGGGCATACTCGCTTAAGATGCCTCGCTCGAAAGTGAGTACTCGAATAAACGAGCTCGAAAATTTTAAATGTTCGGGTGGTGAGCAGTGGTAGGTGGGCACACTCGCTTAAGATGCCTCGCTCTAAAGTGAGTACTCGAATAAACGAGCTCGAAAATTTTAAATGTTAGGGTGGTGAGCAGTGGTAGGTGGGCATACTCGCTTAAGATGCCTCGCTCGAAAGTGAGTACTCGAATAAACGAGCTCGAAAATTTTAAATGCCCTCTTCCCCATATGTACTTATAAATGCTCTAAAAGCCCCCCAATGAGATACTTATTTTCTTATTTAAATAAATCAACAAGAGACATTAAAAAACTTCATCACTCGTTACACCAAACAAAAGGTTCAAGACAAACTACGAGTTCAATCCACACTGACGAACTTCCTTTTGGGTAATAAGAGCAATAGAACCATAGAGAAACAATTATAAATTGAAATAACTATCGGGAGAAGGTATTATATTATTAAGAACACGCGTACGCTTAAAAAGTTAAAGCATTGAAGACTCTATTTCCCTTCACACACTTACGTACCGCCATTATTAATTATTGGACTCCCATACTCATCCAAAAACTAGAGGCATTCGGGCATATGTTGTTTTATATCTATGAAGGTAAATTTTTATTTCGATAATCTTTGCCGTATACCATTCGCAAAACTTAGGTATATTAACTTACAAGTTCACGTAAAGACTACCCGTTTATAGCTCTACCACAAATAGATCGAAATTTAAAATATAGCTTTTTGTCAAATTACCTTGCAAGTTAAGTCAATAAATGACCTCAACAGCTTATGAATTGGTTTGCCCACCCATGTATCCGGAGGTGGGCGGTGGCCTCTCTTTAACATAGGATGGTAAATAGTATATCTCACTATAGGAAATCACATGGGCTCAACAGTTTTTATATTAGTTTGCCCACCCGGGTCTCCTGATGGTGGGCGGCATCCACCCTTTCACTTAGGGTGGCAATTTATATATCCAACGATAAGAAATCATAAAGCCTCAAAAGCTTTGTATTCGTTTGCCTACCTGTGTCTACTAAGGGTGTATGGCTTTGCCCATTCGAATACACTGATGTGGAACTAATATTACGGCCTGGGCCGACTTTTTTAAATGTTCGATATTATTTGAGATATTTCGGTAGCTTCAAAATAAAATTGAGTGTCAGAAAGTGAACTGTAAACCTAATTATAAATAAAACGAAGACAAACCCTTTCATCACGTGTTCCTAAAAGTGAAGTTAGCAAGTAGAACAAATGGCTAAAATTAGACTCTATTAATTAGTTATGATTTATTTTATTTTAGGGTTAATTAAAGGAATCACATGGTTTTAGGTTTCAGCTTTATTTTTGCCTATTTTTTGAAAGATCCTGCAGTTATTTCCCTTTTAGATTAGAAATATAATATTATATTTTTAATTTTGTTAACGGAAACAGATAGTTTCATTTATTCTATGTTACACTGATATCAACATGATTTATACAATTCTTTTAGATGATAAATAATTTATGAAAGTTAGTTCTAGAATTCCTGTTATATAGGACAATTTCAAAGGAAGTTAAAGCAAATTGTAATTTTTCTATTGGAAACGGTCGGAAATATGTCGAAAAAAAATAGAGGTAACGAAACCAGTTTCTCGGTCGGGACCAAGGGGTGATTATTCCTCGTTTCGGTTTGTCTCTCCATCAGAAAATCGAGAGCTCCTCTAGTCGCAGTCGCGTGTGACGTAGTTGGATCCCTTCTTCGAAGCGCCTACGATCTAGACACAATAATGAGGCGTCTTACAATCTCAAAACCATGTATAAACTATGTCTGTCATTTTAAAAACTTCAATCTTTTTTTATAAGAGTTTAGGACTATAAAGGAACTTATGGCACACCGTTCAGGACAAAATTCAACCAAAAATATTTATATATTTTTTGGAAATATAAAGGTGTTTTTAAAATATAAAGGCGTTTTTGAAATATAAATTACTTTTCAAAATATAAGGCGAATTCGTCTAAGACATTCGAGGCCAGTTTAAGAAATGTACTACCTACCTGGAAGGTACAAACGCACTATAGTAACACTGGAAGGTACAAACGCACTATAGTAACACTGGAAGGTACAAACGCACTATAGTAACACATACCTCACAGGCAGTGGCGTAGACAAGGGGGATTCCGTGTTACCGCCCCCATTAGGCCTACGTTTGACTGTACTAAATTATCACCCCTCCTCAACCCCCTTTGACGAATTTCTGACTACGCCACTGCTTACAGCCTACAAGGATAGTTTTTTGTTTATTTCCTGCAACTTGTATTAGGAGACAGCAAATAAACCAAAACTTTCTTCTACAATGCAAGAAAAATGGAGTACACCCTAAATCATTTCTCCTAAGCATACCAATGGAAAAAGGACAAAACCAGAGACCCTATATTTTAAAAACACCTTTCTATTTTAAAAGTGTCTTTATATTTTAAAAACGACTTTATATTTAAAAAAATACCCCCATATTTACAAAAAAATCTCAATTTTTTTATTGAGTTTTGTCCTGAACAGCGTGCCATAGGAACTCTTATTTAATTACATCTAAATAATCCAAAGTTATATTTTCATAAAAACACTTTAATATAGACTAAATCCAATAATAGTTCTCAAGTACAGAAATATTTATCACACAGGCATATAAAATGATAAAACACCTTTCAATTAAATTATTAATACTAGTTAAGTGACACCTTTCAATATATTAACGCTTTTAATATTTTATACATACACTATTCAGTAACTATATAACGTAATGTGATACCTTTATTATATAAAATTATAGATTTTTACTTTTAAGTATTTTAAAGTATATTAATTATACATATTCAAAATTTACATTAACAATCAACTAGAACTTTAATTACCAATTTTATAATATAACAACTTAAATTTAAAATTTTAACATTAACAGAAATCTATACATTCCTGTTACTTTAGTAAATTTTAAATTTGTACATATTTAAACTTTAAATAACACGCTACTAATACTTTATCACTTTCTTTATACTATATTTCATTTCTTGTTCTTTTTTGAAGGAATGGCAGTGGGTATTCAGAGCCTCTTTGTATTGGGTTCATCAATTCTACTCTCAGATCTCTTGGATAATCTTCTTCATAGAAATGTTCTGAGCAAATCCTTGCATATTTCACATTTATTTTGTCTTGGGAACGTCCACAAGCGGTTATCCATTTTTGCCTTATAGTTATTTGAGATGGGAATAGATGGTATGACAAATTCTTCTTTCGGGTGACAATTAAGGAATTATTGCACCCGAGAACCGAGCATTTTAATCCGGGCATTACTGTATTATGTTGAGTTCATGACAACTTGACAAGCCTTTATTAACAAAATTCAAAATAACCGCCTTTAAAATATTAAAAGTTAAGCCTCGGCTATAAAATTCATGGTTTAAAATAGTCAAAAATACTATTATTATATAACTATACCATTTAACACTAGTAAAAATGTAATACTGTAATGGATCAAATTTATGGGTAAACGATTAATGCTTACCTGAATTTTAATCCACAAAGGAATTTTATAAAAAGGCGGACGCGGGCTGCCGGCCGAAGAGGAATGTTTACAGTCAGCTCTCCCGCTCGGCTGTCTTCCCACCGCGGAGTTTCTGAGTTACGCGACGCCTGTTTATTTTCGTTGTAGATCGTTCGCTGGGATCCAGCTACGTCACACACCGGGAAAAAACCGTGTTTTCCCCCCGTTTTTTTCTCTGCAGATATCTCTATTCCCGACCCCGCGTTATACGCTAACCTTATACACAGTATTTTTACCAACCTTGGGTCGGGACAGCGGCGTCAACTTTCGTGCTACAATCTGGAGCTCAAGGAAAAGAGTGAACTTGACGCAAATGTCTTCGTCAAGAATTCAACGATAGGAACGATACACTCATGCGGCTGTGGGGGACCAAAGAATTCGGCAGAGACCACGAAAGAATTAGCTTGGTTGGAATAGTGGCGTATTCCTTAACTATCGTACAACAATATGGAGCTCAAGGACAAGAACTAACTTGATATATTAATCTTCGTTAATAGTTCAACGATAGAAACCAAACAGTCATGCGTCTTGGGGACCAAAGAATTCGGCAGAAACCACAAAAGAATTTTCTACGGCGGAATAGTGACGTATTCCTTAACTATCGTACAACAATCTGGAGCCCAAGGACAAGAACTAACTTGACATATTTATCTTCGTCAAGAGTTCAACGATAGAAACCAAACACACATGCGGCTGAGGGGGACCAAAGAATTCGGCAGAAACCACGAAAGAATTAATAACAGAATATTACGCGAAATTGATTATATTTATCAGTTTTCTTTATTATAGTATTTTAGAAAACGTAGCTCAAAAGTAAGCAAATGACCAACCTTCAGTTACATTGATCACGATTTAAGATGCAGCTCTTATATTTGATAGATATTCTATTGCAAATTTCAGGCAAATTAATATCCAGTTCTAATATATACATTGAATGTATTGAAAATTTAGGATATTTCCGAAAAGAGGCATCTGCAATTTGTATAAATATTGTAAAAGCTACAAAAAATCATAGGGTTTATTGAAAATGTGGTTTATTTTTTTACATAATTGATATACAGGGTGTCTTCATTTGATCGGCCCAGGCATTTTTCTCAAAAACTATACATTCTAGAAATGTGCAATTTTCAGTATATACTCTCTCGGTGGAGATCTCTGTTATTTGTTAATTTCGGAATAATCGTGAAATTTTTCACGGATTCAGAATTTCTAGCTTTTGAACGCTAGGTGGACTAATAGGTGGTAGACGAAAAGTTTCATTGAGTAAATTGTAGAGCATACTCGAAAACCTTTAATGGAGTTGGTATGGTCAAAATCGTACATTTTGTCACTGAAATAATAGTTCATGGAAAATAACAAGTTGGTACTACCCAAATGTTTTTACGCCTCATGTTATTGTAATGATTGTCTATGAAAAATGAACATGTTTTGAGCCAAATCATTGTTTTACTTTTAAAAATTACGTGTTAGAACCAGAGATGGGCAAAAATTGCGAGCGCTCATATTTGAAAATCCTTTGCAGTGAGCGAGCACTGTAGATTAGAAGTCAGCTAATCTTGTTCAGAGTTAGGGCAAAACTGAGCCAGCTCAGTAGGAGCACCGAGAAATTATCTCAGTCGTTGATCGCTCACGGCGCTTTGAGCGAGATCGGCCGATCGACGCGCTAGCATGCTCACTTCTGAGCGCCGCGTCGTCTAGCGGCCAAATAGTTTGTTCAATAAAAAGCGCTGCCGTAAAGTCGAAAGAGATCTACCCGAGCGATTGAATTCATTTTTTAAGGCTGACGGATCTCAATCACGGTGAGCGACCGGATGGTTTTTTCAACCACAACCGCTCACTCGGCGGGAGGTCTACGTGTCCAAATTATTAATTTTTTTATCATAATAACTTATTTTTTAATTGTTATAATCAGTGACGGGATGAATATTTTTCTTTAATTTCTCATCGATTTTTGTGTTCTAAAAATTAAATAAAAAGCGGAACAGATGGTGCCCAATACTAACCGCAAAAATTAAAAAATATTATAAAGGAATGCGAAAAACAATTGGATAAAATAAATAATTAGACTTTCATATCTATATGGCACTATTTTATAAAAGATATTGACCGACTAACCCCTTCTAGATTGAATTCTACCGTTGTAAGTAACAGGTTCATCAAAATCTGGGGTGCAAACATTTTTCTCTCGATATTAATTAATCCTGGTTTTATACTGGAAAATTATTTGGGTTTTTAGTCATTCCGCCGGATACGTCACATGACCCCTTAAGAAACCAAATTATTGTTAGAATTGTTTTTATTGTTTACGGATCTAATCAGTGGCGTACATAAGGGGTTGGATTGGGGGGGAGTAGTGTATCAAAACTGACTTGAGTGCACACCACCGGAGGTCCTTATCATATTGCCCTACGCCAGAGTCCACAGACCGAACAGGTGACAAATCCAGCATGGGTAGTAGCATGCATGTATTCATTTCAACCATGAATATCGAACTGCATTAAGAATAGTGCTCGGAATTCGCGTAACTTTTGTTCATTTGATAAAGTCTATTGAATATCCATCGGATATATCCATATGGACAAAATAGGCCTTTCTTTATCTACAAATAAAAATATTCGAAATCCAAAGTGAAACGTATAATTGTATACTTTTTTTATCCGAACCCTCTTATCAACGAATAATCTTAACCAGAGATAGTAACCGTCGCTTATGTTCAATAACCATCCGTGAATAAATTGTCAAAAATTAAACGAATAACTCATGAATATGATTAACCAATTCCGAGCTCTAATTAAGAAGTCTGGCCTCAGTCGCTAGGATGGGAGTAGCTTAGTTATTATGACGGTGGTCACGCGCCACCGCTCAAAAATTGTAAGAATATTAATAATAATTTAGTGTATTTATGATTATCAAGTAATTTGGATAGAGTACAGTTATTTTTCTAAGAATCACGAGTCATTTTCTTCGCCAGTCAAATCGCGCAATTCCGGAAACGTTTTGTGGATCAACTCAACGACAAACGCCTGTCTTCTGATTGGCTCAAGTGATTGCGTAAAACGCAGAAAGGCACCGCCCATCCCAGATGGCAGAAAGGGTAATGATGTAGTTCGATATTCATGGTTGAAATGAATACATTCATGGTAGTAGTACCCTACTACTGATGGTCGCAACTGTGACGCAAGAAACTCAACCCAGCAGAAGGTGCAGCAATGGGTGGACCAATTCCCACTTCGCTCACAGCAGTGGGAGTAAGAGTGGATGCTGTAGCAACTCCTGCCGACACCCTACCTACGTAGGTATAGAACAACACCCTTCAGAAAAGCTCCTAACGGGGAACGATGGGCACAATGCGGTCCACATAACCCGGCACAGCGGGCATTGGAGATCCCGGTCTGCCCCAAAAAGCCGGGAACAGGACCACTGCGCCACATACGCAGGCCCGACGCCCCACAACAGGCTACCCAATCCTCCGAGGCGGCCAGTTTGCACGGTACCTCTCCGTTAGCCTGAGCCGAGACTCAGTTTCCAGCCCATACCTGACCGAAGTCGGAGGTGTATATAGGACCATTTGATCAGAGTAAACATCTCACAGTACGCCTCCGCCCTTATGGGCTACAAGAGCTGAACCCCGACTCCCCAGTAAAGCCACCAGTTATTGCACACTCCAACCCTTAAGGGGGAGTAGCTGTTTTACCAAGTCTACCCGGATATTTTTCAAGTTACAAACTAGACCTCAGTTTACCGACTATCCAAAACTTTGGGGGGAACCTCGCACATCCCCTAAGGGACGCCTCTTTAAATAACGATTATAATATAATAACTTAATTTAAGGCGTTTGCAATTATTTAAAGCCTTCAATATGTTTTCCCAATTCTAATACGTTAAGTCTAGCAGGCTGCCCACAAAGTTGAAATGTTTGGTTTCAGCGTTTTATACAGGGCGTCTCAATTTGCTCGATCAGGCCATTTTTCTCAAAATGTATTTATGCTAGGGTTCTGAAATTTTCAGGGTTTATTTGTTAGGTATGGAAGGCTTTGGTTACTAAATTTCAGAAAAATCAAACGATTTTGTGCCGTTTTGGAAAATTTATTTTTTCACCGGTAGGTGTCACGCAAAATGTTTCAATAGAAAAGTTGTAGGGCATAGTCGAAAGTGTAAAAATAATTTTGGTTCGGTTGAAAAAGACCTATTTTTCACTGAGTTTGGAGGTCGGGGGAAAAACAAGTTGTTCTAGCAGGCAATAGCCTTTAACGAATTGTAGGTAATATGCATTACAGTTATAAGATTTCGAAAAATAAATAAATCATAATTAGCCCAAGTGACAAATGTTTTTTAATGACTTCTACAAAATGTTTTCAAAAATGCCACCTTCTGATGCAATGCACAAATATGCACGATGTTGCATATTGCGAAATGCTCCCCGAACCATTTCTGGAGTCACCCGGCGACATGCTTCGATGATTCTTTGTCGTAAATCTTCAACGCTCGTCACAGGTGTTTGGTATACGTAGTCCTTTACGAATCCCCAAAGAAAAAAGTCGAGTGGTGTTAGATCAGGGGATCTTGCAGGCCAACGAACAGGACCAGTTCTTCCGATCCATCTTCCAGGAAACTCGTCGTTTAAATATGCTACCACGTCACGATATTGATGAGGTGGCGCCCCATCTTGCTGGAACCAGATGCGTCTGTACTCGGCCAGAGGAATGTCGTCCAACACGTTGGATATTTCATTTTGAAGGAACTCCAAGTAGTTTTGACCGTTCAGACGATTTGGCAGGAAGAACGGGCCAATAATTCTGTCACCTAACAGACCAGCCCACAGTAGCGGTGCTAAGGGTGGGCTGAAGTGGGCTTTAGCCCCCCTGCATTTCTGAGAGGGGCCACATATTTATATTAAAAGGGCCACATATTTATATTTAAGAGGCCACATATTTGAAATTTCTTTATGTTTTTATTGCCAAGTAAAGTTTTTCGGGGGGAAAAATCTTTAAAAATCAATTCGTTTACTCAAAAAGATAGATTCGGGAGGCGAAGGGAGCGGAAATGGAGATAAAGTTTAATGAACAATTGAAAGAAAAGAAAGGGGCTTGAGGGAATTTCGGGAAATACCCCAGCGGGCATGCACGTCAATGCTCGGAATCCGACGCTCGGATACAAGCTCAGAAGGGGGTCCAGTAAACGCGACGATAGCCACAACAATAAAACGACCTTGCTCTTCTCGCTTCCTGGAAAATTCTGCGGTTTTTCGATTTAACCACTTTTGCAAAATATGGTCAATGCCAGGCTCGACCGCTAAGCTGCTTTTTTTTTTAAACATTTCTTTCCATTTCGTCTTGAGCTCCAGAACGAGTCAGGTCTATTTCGAAAGTCTTCCTCGAATTTTAAGTCTTTAGTCTTTCTGTTCTATTATTTTGGCAAGAGCGGACTTCTACCTCCTCGAGGTTTAAAGAAGCCCTAATGCGCTTGTTTAAAATAAAAAGTTTTTATTCACTATAAGCACTTAAACAAAGTTACATAGAAATAAAAGAAATTAGCACAAGGTTGCCAGGTAATCGGCAAGCGAAGCACCCGGGGGGAACGAGTTAAGAACTGATGCTGCGTTCCCTCTTTGAACCGCAATAGCAATTCTTTGCGTGAGAAATTCCACCGATCGCGGCTCGCCGGTAACCTCACGAATTCGACGCCCGATGGCATGTATGAACGCCAAACCGTCCCGACCGAAGGAGCCGAGGGTTTCGATGGCGACGGCCTTAAACTTGTATCCACTCTCGAGGCCCTCGTATTTGACTTTCTTCTTTTGTTCAGCCTGGGTAGCCGCCCAGATAGGGGCTGAGGAAGAAGAGGCCAAATACGAGGACGCTAGAGGGTCGGTACAGGTGAAGTCCCAGACGAGGGATTTCCCGCCCGACCAAGGGACCAGGGTTAATCCGTCTGGGCGTTTTCCGTCATCACGCGAAAGACCCGGCGGCTCCAGGATGCACGGAACTCCAGCGAAGACCAGGGCGCGTTTTAAAAGGTCGTTCACAGCACCGTGACGGGAAAGTCGACCCGCGCTACGCTTACAGCTAAGACCATGGGTGCCGAAAGAGTCAACAGCACTTCCACAATTACACGAATGCGGCACACAGATGCGGGCGCCCAGGCGAAGGCCGACGGCGATTCGAAATGAATCGTCGTTTAAGAGGGTGCCAAGAGAGGGCGAGGGGAGCGCGTTCAACCAGCATCCCGACTCCTTAGATTTTACCGAGTGCAGTCTTGCCTTGTCCCTATCAGTGACAGCGCAGTCTCACAGGAAAGCGGACGACTTTTCGACAAATGGGCTCTCCCACACTTTTTGATGGGGCCAGTGGTCAGAGGGCGGTAAATTTGCGTCTGTCCTGAGCTTCCACTGTGTTAAGGCATCATGAAACGCGGGATCTGAAGAGACGGAAATTGACGCGGGTAGAATGTCGCGCACCAGGCCGACTACGCTGGAGGCCGAAGCCAGGAATGCTGGCAGGGATAAAGTAGCCGCGTGTCGAACTCCAAGACCGCCCGCTGCCACCGGAAGCGAGGATTGTATCCAAGGAGCGTCGTCCATCAAAGTATTTGTGACGTCTTGCAGCGCAACACGTAGGGTATCGTCGAACGACTGAAGCCCGTCCTCGAATCGCCAGACAGGGGAGCTACGTAGAAGATACGAGAGCTTAGGAATAGCCAACGAGTTCTTTAAGAGGAAGAAGCCGTGATGAGCCGATATGTCTTTGAGGTTCCCGACCATTGTTTTTAGCGCCGCAATCTTACTCGTGATGCAAGAGGAAATAGCTTCGTCCGAAAGGGGCGCACCGAGAAGGACTTAATCGGAGCGAGCGACTGTTGAGATACCAGTGGCTGCCGATTCGAAAAGGGACTGAAAGTAAGCTTGATCAAATAAACCCAGATTCAGGATAAGAAGCTCGCACTTCTAAGGGTTTAGTGCCAGACCGATGTCCGATGAAAGTTCTTGCACGAGGTTTAAGTCTTCGAGGACCACTTCGGGGCTGTCACCGAGTGAAGAATCGTCTAAATACCAGATATTCAGCTCTGACTTCATGCGGGAAGCTACACGCTGCACGATGAGACAAAATAAGGCTGGGCCCAATGGATCCCCTTGTTGAATACCTCTGTCAGAGGGAATGTGCGATTCGCCATAGGTGAGATGAGAGGACCCCTTGTAGCACTGACGTAAAAACGGAAAGAGATCGGGGAGCTCCTCATACACGCTGTGGAGGAAACGATCCCTACGAACCATGTTGAAAGCGTTGCAGAAATCAACTTTCAGCAAGACCTTGGTCTCCTGGTGAGGGTAGTTGACATAAATGCGGGCCGCGTGGGCTGCGGCTTCAGCCCCTCCGCGAGAACCAAAACCCAACTGCACTGGACGAAGCAAAGGGCCAAGAGTTGGCATAATATGGGAGCAGGCCAACTTGGCGACCAGCCGACGTATGGTATTGCCAACCGCTATTGGACGAACGTCGCCGTCTTTCTTTTTAAGGGCGCATAAAGAGGCACGATATAGGATGGGGCAGATATCCGCAGGAACACGGCCCGCGAGCATGAGGTTGCAGAGGTGTGTTAGGGATTTGAGAAGAGAATCACCCACCGCCCCAGCGCCGGGACCAATCAAATCTTTTAAGTGTTGAGGACTCAAAGAATCCAACCCTCCAGCTGAACCGGATGGAAAAGACATTAAGGCCCTACGGACATCAGCTTCCGCAACGGTTAGACTCGTAAGGAAAGACAAGTCGTCAGGTTCAAAAGAAAAGTCTTGATGCTCCTCTCCGGAGGGGTGTTTGCTTTTAACGATTTCTAAAGTAGCGGCGTCATTAGGTGCGAATGAGTCACCCGAGCAGACGACACGCACCGCGCCAGTAATATCCCCCTCGGCGAGTTTAGCTTCGACGATTCGGCCGATACCCTGACGTTTTAACTTCCTAATATTTTAGCAAGAGCGGACTTCTACCTCCTCGAGGTTTAAAGAAGACCTAATGCGCTTGTTTAAAATAAAATATAAACACTTAGCTAAATGACTAGTTGATAGTTTAATTTTATTTCAAATTATTTCAACAGCCTTTTAAAGGCTAATTAACTATTAATAATTAATTTTTACAAAAAGCATTTTTCAGGGCTAGCTAACTATTAGTAGATATATATTTTCCAAACCGCCTTTGTCAAGGCAAATTACTATTGTTAGTTATTTTTCTAATATCTTAGAAACTTAGTCTTATTATTTACTAAGATAAATATTCCTCGAGAATTAGAAGGATTTTAGAGATACATTTTAGATATTTATATCCGGTAAATTTAACTATTTAAGTATTGACAAATTAAAAAAAATTGTAGAAATGAGTGGGAGAAAATTTCCGTCCGGAAACCAAAGTGGCAAAAAGCGAAAAGCCAGTCAAGAATTTTTAAATTCTCAAAAAGGGGCTCTAAATAAGTACTTCAAAACATCAATTCCAGTCTTAGAACAAACTCAATTAAATGCAATTGCGAACAAACTTGACTTACCAACCACTACTGAATCTTTAAAAAATCAACTTTCCCACAACGAAAACAAATCGCTAGAATCCGAACCAAAACAAAATAGTACTGACGATAAAATAAGCTTATTGAAGGACGCTATAGGGGTTCATGTTGAAAGTAATCTTTCAACTAATAAATCGAACGATGTTATAAATAAACATTCTATGTTGCAAACGAGTCAAAATGTTTTCGATAAAGTTGTAGAAGGCATTGAAGAATCAGTTATTGATAATATCTTAATAGGAGCTCCTAGTGAAAGTGAATCAAACAATTCAAATGACATTGCACTTTCATTTGTCGCTTCCAGGAATTCCCGAGAACTCCATGAGAATAGCAGTATCGTGCACCATTTAACTCCTGCTCTATCTGATTTAAATGCAACTCAAATTATTCCTGACATTAGTATCGACATGGATTCTCCACTCGCTCAACCAAGGCTCTTATCATTTCCCCAAACGATTATTAGGGGTCAAAAACGAAGTTTCAATAATATTTATTATGTAAAATATCCCTTTTTGGAATATTCTGTAGAAAAGGACATGGTATACTGTTTTTGCTGCCGTCATTTTCCAAGCAGTGGTAAAAAAACATATTTCACAACTGGTTTTAAAAATTGGAAAAATATGAATGAGAAATTTCACGAACATTTTACTTCCGAGAAATCGACCCACCAATTAGCGGAAACGAAGTACATACTTTTTTTACAGTCTAAGAAACGAGAAGCTATAACTTCACAGATAAATAAGCAACACCGTTTAGATCCTATTCGAAACAGAGAAGTTTTATCCGCCCATGTGCAAATTGTTTTAACATGCGCTCAACAGGATATCGCGTTAAGAGGGCATCGAGAGAACGACGATCAGCAAAATCGTGGAAATTTCATTGAAATCCTAGAATTGTTAAAGCGCATTTCACCTGACTTAAAGAAAAAAGTAGATAGCATGCCCAATGTAGCAAAATATACCCACGGATCAATACAAAACGAGCTTATTAACACTAGTAGTGCACTTGTTCAAAGAATGATTATTCAGGATATTAATGATTCGGGTGGTTTTTACGCAATAATTGCTGACGAAACTAGGGATAAAGGCGGTGTAGAACAACTAAGTGTTTGTGTTCGATTTACCACCACTAAGGGAGAGGTTCTTGAAAGGTTTTTGTCTTTTGTTGATTTACATAAATTTGACGCTGAATCTTTATCTTCCGCGATTATTAATATTCTTTTATCAAATGGGTTAAAAATATCAAACTGTGTAGCGCAAACATATGACGGAGCGAGTGTAATGAGTGGAAGTAAGTCGGGAGTGAACATTAGGATTAAGGATGCTGTGGGTGGGATGTGTCCATATGTGCACTGTTACGCCCATCGCCTAAATTTAGTTTTGGTGGATACCTGTAAGAATGTACCAATAATTCGTGGAACACTTGGTTTGTTACAGGCAATTTATACATTTCAAAGTAATTCGTCACTTCGAAGTGAGTATTTTCAAGAGGCCCAAAAAGAGCTTGAATACGATGTAATATTAAAATTACCCCAGAGTTGTAACACTAGATGGTCCAGTAAAAAAATTTATACATTTTTTTAGAACTAGATATAATGCTGTAGTTTTAGATTTAGAAAACTTAATTGAAAGTGGCAAATCTGAGGAAGCAGCCGAATGTAGAGGGTACCATTCCCAGCTTCAAAATTTCAGCATTTTATTAATGGTCGTAGCATTAGATGAGATTTTAGGCGTAACAAATGTGTTGTCTGAATATTTGCAAAATCCAAAAGTAGTTATAACTCAAGCCGTAGCAATTTGCGGTGCCACAATAAAAAAGTTAGAAACAGACCGAAATTCTGAAAGATTCGATCAAATTTGGGATGTTGCGAAACAATTAGCTCTCTCAGCCTCAATTCCAGTACCAGAAAAGAATAGTTCCGTCAAAGTACCCATGAAAAGAAAAATTATTCAAAACAAAAGGTTAAAAGGTACCATAATAACGGGTACTAGGAAGTCGGGAAACGGAGTTCAAAACTATTGGCGACCAACTTAAAGCAACTTATTTTGAAATTTTAGATAGATTCGTATTAGAAATGAAAAAAAGATTGTTAGAAAATTGTTCTATTTATGAAGAACTTTGCGCATCAGACCCAAATTCGAGCGAGTTTTTGAACGTTGAAAAAATTACTGCGTTTTGTCAAAACTACAAAAGATTTAATTTTGAAATGGAGTCTCTGAAAAATCATGTCAACGTTGCTAAAATGTTATTTAGTTTGCAAACGCAGCTTGAAACCAATGAATATCTTAAACCTCAAAATTTGCAAAATGTTTCCGATTGCTATAAATATTTATTGACATACGAGCAGACATTCCCAGATCTCGTAAAATATTTCCAAGTTGTATTATGCATACCTGTTGCTAATACTATTTCAGAGCGTAGTTTTAGTACACTTAATAGACTCGAATCATTTTTAAGAACAACAATGTCTGAAAATCGATTAACAAATTTAGCCTTGCTCTCTATAAATAGAGATTTATCTAATAGGTTAAGAGACAATCCTTTGTTGGTTGTTGACGAGTTTAGTAAAAAAAAAGAGAAGAGTGCAATTTATACTTTTAGTTAAATTTTCAAATTTTTAAATATGTAGAAGCTATAAGAGACATATTGGAGGGCAAGCCACAGCTGCCACCAAATTATAAGGGGTAACTAAAATGTTAAGGGCCACAAAATTCTTAGGGGCCACAAAATGTTTAGCCCACCCGTGAAAAAACCTTAACGCCGCTACTGAGAAAACATCGTGCGGTGGAAGAGTCTCGTGTAAGAAACCGAGATGGTCACTTACATCCTAAGGACTGACAAGTTGTGACAACTCTCCGCGAGTTGAATCGGAACACATTTTAAACTTTATTTTTGTTTCTGAAGGTAGTTTTGTTCGAATTTGAGACCCAAACCTTGCCCAAACGTGCTTTGGCTCGTATATACAGCCGTAAAGATAATCTTTAGACGAATTTCCGGTTTCGAATCCTCCGATTACGCAATCACCCCACGACAGACCATCATTAATATCATTAACCGACGTTTTTCAGTGTCATACTTATGGTTATTATGTTAGTTATGATATTATATTAAATGGTATATTTTATTTTTTAAAATAAAAATATTTTGGTACGACCTTAAAGCAAAGAGTGTTTATGTAGTCTCAGGGGATTTTAGCGTATTTTACAATTGTTCTCTTTCTGTAAAATGAATAGCATCGCTCTTCGCTTAATAAAGCCCCAAAATTTGTCATAATTTAGAAAAAAGGCTCCGTTGAAAATTCGTAGTTTTTAGGTTTGGCCCGAGGGGCAGTTCACTCCCATGATTAAACCTGCACTCTTGGTTGATTGAATCTGATTAAATTTGATGTCTGTAGCTTTGGCTGTTTTAAATTTAATCCGATTAAATTTGATGTCTGTAGCTTTGGCTGTTTTAAATTTAATCCGATTAAATTTAATGTCTGTAGCTTTGGCTGTATTAAATTTAATCCAATTAAATTTTTAACCTTGATTACTTCTGCACTCTACGAAGAAGTGAACTGCCCCTCGGTTTGGCCTCGGATTTGGCCCCGTTGGGCGCATTTCATTTCGCCGTCTAGCTTACCTGCAAAAAGTTCCGATTCCTCGTCTGCTTTTATTTTTTGTTGACGTGCTTCGGTAAAGCTAAATTGTATCCAAAAAATTCGAAATTCGATTTCAAAGAACAAAATGAGCATAAATGTTTAAAAAAATTAAGACCCGATGCAATGAAGTGAATTAACGACTACAGGCCAGCTCTTATTTTAAAGGAGTCGGATTCTACCTAACCTAACGTACATAATCTCAGAGTGTTATATTATTTTAGGAACGTGTGAAAATTATGAGAGACGTCACACTGATACTACTCTATTTCCCATTTTCTGTATTTCTGCTTGAAATACTTTAACACAGTAATAATAATCTAAACTATCACTAACGCTCGCGGCTCCCATTTCAAGTGAAAATGGACTGCAATTTCTTGAAAACAATATAATACCCACGGCCAACTTTGATCACGGGCTGTTCGCGCTACTACGGCCAACACATTCGTCCAAATTCCGCGAGCAAGGATTTTCCCCCTATAAACTGTACTATAATGTGTAGGAGGTCAGCGCCACGCTCGGTGGTTATATTGTCTTCAATGTAAAAACTATACTAAAAATAATAATCCGCTAGGGGCGCTGACGTCATACACATCTTTTGCTCATAGGTTAACACAGAAACGTCAACGAATGAGATGGCCGCTGTAGCGCGAGAGATGCGCGAGAAATCAAAGTTGGCCGTTTAATAACTTACGAAAGTTAGTTCCGCCATTTAGATCCCCAGATTTAATTTTCATAAACCATGGTACGGATACTAACAAGGAGAGCACAAGGTTTTTTTTTTATTTTGTTTAAAGTCGGGCGTAATGTAGACCAATATGAAATTTGGAATTTCCCAAAATGAAACGTTGCACTATCCATAGTCCTAGTCGATAATTCAAAATAACGGTCAAAAACGCCGCCGATCAGTTTAGTTAAATATTTTCGACGGCGTAATCGTCGGCCATTTTCGGTATGGAGATACAGGCATAGAAATCGAATAACAAACTAGAACGCTTAATCGAATGGCTGACAAGGTACCGATTAGATTCTTGGCTAAAACGACAGTAACGCCATCTGCGCTGCCTAAAGAGGCGCGCTCGCGCGTAACTTGGTTAAAAGGTTCCCCCCACCCCATTGAAATTAATGTAAAGTTGGCGATAATTAAACGTTAATTAACCTACCAAATGATATAAGAAATATTCCACTGACAATTTTTCCCGTTTATATGAACTTAAATGTAATATAAAATCGTCTTGAAAAATCGTTTATCGCTTTATAACATTCAAAAATAATATTTTTCCCGCACCATGTAGATATCCGAGTATCTGCTCGTCTAGGTAAAGTTTGTGTTGTCAACCCGCGTATTAGAAAGAAAAATGAGATTTTAGAAAGTAGGTTGTAATTCGGAACGATATTAATACTTTTCACGAATTTTGTCATCGGTGAATTATAAATATGACTTGAAATAAGTTTCAAGGTTTATTTAAAAGCTAGTTTCATAACTTTTCATCCATTGATTCGTTCAGAATGTATCTTTAAAGTAGACGAAAATTTTAAGGCGCGGAATCTTGCCCAGTCTTAAGCCTCGGTTTAATCTACTGCGTATTTTGAAACGGAAAAACCCGATTACTATCGTCAAATCTTGGTTAAATGATGGCGAACGCTCCTTGTTATACGCGCGTTGACAACGCAAACTTATTATATTATTAATGTTAATAATTTTAATATTATTTTTGAATTTTATAAAGCAATAAACGGTTTTTCAAGACGATTTTATATTACATTTAAGTTCATATAAACGGGAAAATTTGTATGTTGAATATTTCTTATATCATTTGGTAGGTTGATTCGCTCGCGTTCTACATGTCGAACAGTCTCATCGGTGCCGTGTTTTCTTTTCAAAGCATTGATACTGGTCTTTTGGATTTATTCCTTACGGCAGTCAATATGAACTTAAATTGAAGTGACCCATTATTCCGACTTTTCCATCATTTTGTCTCACACATCCTTCACAATAGCTTCATTTTCAAGCGATTTATTGCAAAAATAACAAGAGTTAGCTGGGTGGTAAATTTCAAACGCGGTTACATGAAGAGCGGCGGATGCGTTTTAAGTCAACGAAGGCGCAAAGTTGTAAGACGCGTTTCAGGTACAACGTTAAAACCGCGATTACGACACAACGATTGCTCGTATGTAAAATGTTCATAGAACATTTTTTGTGGGAAATAGCCGGACCTTAATGTTCATACTTGGGTTTATAGCCGTACATACAATACTAACGTAAATATTCGCGATAAACCATTACTGTGCACCGGTTTTCCCCATAACCATTGCTCGTAAAACAACTATTTCTAACAGTAACCTGTGAAAAGATATGTTTTTGTTTGCGTAATTACTCCTTAAATATTTAATTACGGAATTTTGAACCATTCTTCATTTTTTATTTAAAAACTATCTTTCTATGATTTGAAAGAAACGCGTTTTCTAGTGCGTTCTTAGCGATTGGAAATTATGGTAAAAAGAAAACTATTTCTAACACTAACCTGTGAAAATATGTTTTCTTTTGAGTATGTACTCTTACACGATTTGATTACTTTAATTAAACATAAGTTAAAGATGTAAAAAAAACCGCGTTAGCGTCGAGCTAAAGTCGGCCATTTAATTTTAGGCGAAATAGAGTGTTAGTTCACCAGTTTGGCACCGATGGCGTTACTTTCGTTGCCAGCCAAACGAAAAGCATGGGCCAAAGGCAGGGTTTTTTAAAAGTTCTAATCGGAACCCGCGACAAAATTTAAAAAATCGTTCTAGTTTGTTATCCGATTTCTATGGATACAGGCTGGAAGGCAGGCAAGGCTGCCAGATTTCGATAGACCGAAAACGGCCAACTCTCTCAACTGTTTTCGTTTTCAAAACGAAAATTTTGCGGCGTAGCTATCGACTAATTGGTTTTGCCATGACAACCGAAAATGCTTTGACCACTTAAAACAGAAATTAATTTTTTTCCTTATTTTACCCAAAAATATTTACAACTTTAACCCAAAAAGTTCCAATCATAGAAATCTCATAGGTAACTAGAATGCTGCCGTGTAACTGGCAAATGGCCCAAACGCCGTGGCAGACGACGCCAGATATCAGCCAATCAGAGCTCAAAGAGCGGTTCTGCCAAGAATTTAATGTCACCGGAGAGAATGACGTCACCTATCTCCCGCTATAGTAACGGAACCAAGGAGGATTATTATCCTCCTTGGCGGAACCACTCTACGGCCTCTCATTGGCTGAAGGTTCAAGGCGAACTGGCGTCAAGCTCGGCTGTAGGCGGCAGCATTCTAGTTACCTATGAGATTTCTATGGTTCCAATTTACCCAAAATTGATGAAATTTATCTAAACGTGGTCGAAATTACCCATTTCGTGATTTTCAATTTTTTTTTTTAAATTTTCGTAGGTGGTAAAACCGAAAACATTCCATGCTTTTGAAAATGGAGATTTTTTTGTTTAAAGTGGTCAAAACATTTTCAGCTTCCATGGCAAATCGAAAGGGAAGTGCAACGTCTCCTTTTGGGAAATTTCATATCTCAGATAGGTCTACATTATATACGCCCGACTTTGAACAAAATCGGCAATTAATGCCCAGTTTGTAACTGGAACCTACCCTTATTAGAGACTCTTATATTGGGATAATTACTTAGGGGGAATGAACTAGCGGCGACGTGGAACCTAATCATCGCCGATTAAGTTCTATTTCGTCGCTAGTTCAATTCGCCACGTAATTATTCTAATTGTACTGGCCTAGCTAGTACCAAAATATTTTTATTGTTAAAAACTTGTTATTAAAATAAGCTGATTACCACTCAACTGAATAAAATATATGATTTAATCATAATTAACATAATAATCATAAGTATCACCGAATGACGTCGGTTAATGATATTAATGATGATCTGTCGCGGGATGATTGTGTAATCGGAGGATTAGAAACTGCAAATTCGTCGAAAAAATGATACCTACGTATTACATACCAGCCAAAGCGCTTCCTTCAAACACCAGGGTAATGTTTAAAATTTGTCCCGATTTAATTTACAAAAATTTGTTCGTCCATAGGATGAATGGTAATTGCCGAGACAGACTATCACTATAACTAGCGGGCATTGGGAGAAGGACGTGTCATACTTATAGTCATTATGTATTAATATAAAATTGCAATTATAATTATAAACTAAAATTATGTTACGTTTTTAAGGCTAATATACTTCTCAATAATAATATGGTAGATAACTATACTACGTTCTAAAGTATTACTCGTTATGTTAAAATGTAGCTTTTTTCGCTCGGCTTTTTTGTAATTTAGGTCGCCATTTACCAAAATGGCGATTTTTTTCTCTTCTTTAAACGTGTGTTAGACAAGAATTCGTAGAAGAGCGCTTCATACTATTTAAACCATAGATATAGGAAACGTATATAAAGGTCTAGATAAAATATTTAAAAGGGAGTGAATACGGAGGTGACAGCTAGCAGAAACGCGTAATTTCTGCATAGGCGCTATCTATCGGTAAGAAAGCTCGTGCTATCGTCGCGAGAGCCATTGTCTCCTGCTTAAAAATTATACTAAAAGTCACCAACAGATGGTATCTAAAGACTACGGCCTGCGGAAAGGTCAAGCACTTAGTACTAAAATGCTAAGAGACCACGCCCTCTTGGTCACGTGCCTTCCTCGGTGTCTGCTAGGTGTCAATTCCGTATTTTATGTTAGGCTTAGACGCCCCGAAATTTTTCTAGACCTTTATATACATTTCTTATATCTATGATTTATAGTATGTGGAAACTTTGGATTTCACGAAATTTATCGATTGACCCTGTTTCAATGCATGTTTCCCACCTTCCGGTTTGCCTGTACTATAAAGGTACGATTCTCAGGAGCCACGGCAGTCTGCCCGCGCGATTTAAAAAAGTCGTAGTTATTTAAAATTATTTATCTTCCTCAATTTATATTGTCTTAACATATTCTACTTACAAAACATTGACATTTTTTGTAAGAATTTTTTTTCGAAAGCTGTTTTATTCAGTAACCGCGGAAGTACTCCATGACTAGCTCCTCCTAGGCGCTTACGACTAAAGCATAAAGAACCCTACATTACCAATTTACCATGCAAAATGGGGGTGCATTTGGCCCTACCTGCCCCCAATTCCGCGGCTCCGGCTTTTATTTAATTATGTAGCTGACATGGATATTGAAAGCTTAATATGTGTTTTATATTAAAAATTCATTCTTCTGTCCCCTTCTGACAGAGGACGGAAAACACAACGCCATCTACATTATAGAATTTGTATTGTAACAATAAAATATGCTACCAAACAATTTTATTATACTGTAATAAAACATCATATTTAATTACGACCAAAAATTAACTTTAGTCAAGATTATTTAATTTAAATAATCTTGATTTAGCCACAATCGGGAGTGACACGTAGGAGGTTTATCTCTGCATAGTGTAACTATATAAATACATTTCGGAGAAATGGGACTTCGGTGATATGAGCTTTCGGAGTAAAAGCAAGAATAAGGAAATTCGTTGATACGATATGGGAATTCGGAGAATTCGGAGATGTGAGGTCACTAAATACATTTCGGAAAAATGGGACTTCGGAGATATGAACTTTCGGAGTAAAAGCAATACGGAATTATTTCAATTCGGAGAAAAGAGAATTCGGAGATATGGGAATTCGGAGAAAGGATAATTCGGCGATGTGAGGTCGACCCATAGATATAAGAAACGTATATAAAGGTCTAGATAAAATATTTCAAAGGGAGTGAATACGGAGGTGACAGCTAGCAGAAACGCTTAATTTCTGCAGGCTATCCTTATAGCGCGCTATCTATCGGTAAGAAAGCTCGTGCTATCGTCGCGAGAGCCATTGTCACCTGCTTAAAAATGATACTAAAGGTCACCAACAGATGGTGTCTAAAATGCTAAGAGAACTCGCGCTCTTGGTCACGTGCCTTCCTCGGTGTCTGCTAGGTGTCAACTCCGTATTTTATGTTAGGCTTAGACGCCCCAAAATTTATCTAGACCTTTATATACATTTCTTATATCTATGGGTCGACCCGTTATAACCCGCCCCCCCCCCCTTAGACTTTCTATATCTACGTGGTACCAAGCGATTCTTTCTTGAAATTTATAACAGAATTAAATCAGGTTTTAGACGCAAGTTTTAATTCGCTCTAGGGCTGTCCGAGTACTCGATCGTCATCGAGTACCCGAACTCGTAACTCGATTAAGAAAAATGCAATACTCGTCGATTATCGAGTATCGAAAATTTACGCCCTCTGGTACTTGAATACTCGAATAAGCCGCCTTTGTTGAATTCGTCGGGTTATTATTTTCCTATCATGCTCGGGTACTCGACTATTCGACGAGTATTTTACTATTTTGTGTTTACGCCGCAATATTTTCAACTCGACGCTCTTTGATATTACTATTAGAATAGGTTTGTAACTGAAAGAGAGGGAAAAGGGAAGGGAGCGAAACAATGATCGAACCGTAAAGACCGTTTAACACCCACGGTACCCACCCACCCCCCCCCCTTTTTCCCATGACCTTGAGAGAAAGTACAGTCGACTTTCGACAATCTTTAAGTAGTGCAGCAGCGCGATTTTGAAATTCCTCGTTCGACTAGTGTTAAGTTTTAGTTTTGCTTTTGAGCGTCACTCGCAGGGCCGGCTCAAGAAATTTTTTCACCCGGGCAAGGGGGGTGCGTCTTCCATATTAGTGTTATGACATCCAGGTCCGCGGAATCTGGGATTCATATTGCCGTCTCCTTCGAAGTCAGCAACAGGTCGGAGAATAGTGTGGTGATTTGGATGATTGTCAGGATATAACATTTGAAACAACCGACTTGTTAAACGTGCGTGACCCTCAATGGGTTAGAGTGTGCAATAACTGGTGGCTTTACCGGGGAGTCGGGGTCCGGCTTTTGTAACCCATAAGGGTGGTGGCGCACTGGGAGATGTTAGCTCTGATCAAATGGTCCTATCTCCACCTCCGACTTCGGTCAGGTTTGGGCTGGATACTGAGCTTCGGCTCAGAGGGTCCGTGCAAACTGGCCGCTGTGCCGGGTTACTTGGGCTGCTGTGTGCTCGTCGTTCCCCTTTAGGAGCTCTCTCCAAATTGTTTGACTTTTTACCTACGTAGGTAGGGTGTCGGCTGGAGTTGCTACAGGATCCACCCATTGCTGCACCTTCTGCTGGGTTGAGTGGTTTGCGTCAAAGGTGCGACCATCGGTAGTAGGGTACTACTACCCATGCTGGATTTGTCACCTGTCCGGGCTAGGTGGACGTTGGCGTAGGGCACTATGATGATAGACCTCCGGTGGTATAGTCTTTGTTACTAGGTACACCGGGCTATAAATTCTGACACACTGTTAAACGTGCGTTTCGATGACCATCACCGTAGTATAACTCAACCATCCTGGACCACTGTTCATACTTTTTTTACTGGACTATGTAGAGATAATGTTTTCAAACAAAGCGGTGGCACTTGAAATACTAAAACGGATCCAAATTTTAAAGAATCAGAAGTGCAAAAAAAAAGCCCTAAAACCCACTTTTCTTGTTTAATAAAAAACTTTTTGTCCATAGAAAACAAACGTGTGTGGGGTCCTACTGTAATTCCTTATAACTTTTGATTTGGCTCAAAACATGTTCATTTTTCACAGACAATCATTACAATAACATGAGGCGTAAAACATTTGGGTAGTACCAACTTGTTATTTTTCATGACCTATTATTTCAGTGACAAAATGTACGATTTTGACTATACCAACTGCATTAGACGTTTTCGAGTATGCTCTACAACTTACTCATTGAAACTTTTCGTCTACCACCTAGCGTTCAAAAACTACAAATTCTAAAACCGTTAAGTATTTCACGATTTTTCAGCCGCCCCTGTGTCTAACACATTGGCTTTTCTTCTCTTTGAGTTTGGATGGCGGTTTCGACGCCGTTAGGCTTAGGTTACTTAGGTATCAATTTAGTTGTTTAAATGTTTAAATTTAATCAGTCAACTTATCTATGAATTACTTAGTTTTAAATCGTTAATTCGTTTAATACAGTTATGAATGATCATATATCAAGTTTAATGCAGTTATGAATGATCATATATCAAGTTTAATACAGTTATGAAAGATCATATATCAAGTTTAATACAGTTATGAATTATCATATATCAAGTTTAATACAGTTATGAATTATCATATATCAAGTTTAATACAGTTATGAATGATCATATATCAAGTTTAATACAGTTATGAATGATCATATATCAAGTTTAATACAGTTATGAATAACCAAATATACCGTTATCAATAGTTAAAGAAAAATACCCGAACGATTTTATTAACTACTCGACTACTCGAATAAGGAATTTTTTGGCTTAATCGATTACTCGACTACCCGACTCGACAAAAATACTACCCGACTCGATACTCGACGAAAAAAATTTCAGATACTCGGTACCAGACTTGATTGCCTAAAACCACTACGCGCACAGCCCTAATTTGCTTTCTTACGTGACAAACGTTAAAGGGAATTGCAACGATTCATCAAGCAGCTAATTGATAAGGACTGGTATCATGATTCTGAAACTGTCTTTGAAAACATGATACATTTCTTTATTGGGTTTTGCATACAAAGTGTCCTCAAAAAACTATATATAGACCACGATTCTACATTAAATCACAGAAAACTTATTAGACAGAAAACTGTTAAAAATACGTAGAAAAAAACAATTTATCTGAAACATTTTTCTCAATATTTATACATTTGATAATTATATTGCATACTTTATTCCCCTCCAAATTAAATTAAATTTTATTTTACCTTCTCTAAATCAGAGATGGACGAAACTCTGAGGGAATCTTGAGAGAGTGAATGAAGGGTCCCTCCTTCCCTCTCCCTCTCTCTATTGAAGGCCGTTACCAGAGGGTGAATTTTCCACGCTTTGCAATCTCCCTCTTTCAAAAGAGGGACCCTCTGGAAGAGGAAATGGAGCGTCCCTCTTTCCCTCTCCCCCTCGTTTTTAGCGCTCACTTTGGAGAGTTAATTTTCCACTCTTTCGATGCTCTTCGCGATCTCCCTCTTTCAAAAGAGGGACCCTCTGGAAGAGTAAATGGAGCGTCCCTCTTTCCTTCTTTTTAGCGCGGTGAGTGCGCGGCGCCGTTAGGCACCAATGTATAGTCTGCGAGCAATTTTTAATTAACTTTTTAAATAATGCTTGGTGGTTAATAATTTTTGCAACATGGGAATCTCCTTAGAAAGTACTTTAAGGGAGGTGGGGAAAGGGGAACAAAGGGAGTGGCGGGACTATTTTTCCAATCTACCGAGTTATATAAACTAATAGAAAGGTTAAGCAGAGCGCTCTCGTCATTGATCCAAGATTTATGGCTACTATCCTCACTGACCATTTCATCTCTGTTTCATCTACTGTCAATCAATCATTTTCGCCCTCTACTGTGCCTCCCACCCCTGGCAGTGCCCAGCCTTCTCTCGACTCGATGTACACAAACAACTGTTGTCGTTGAACTTTACCCAATCTGCTGGCCCCAATGGGCTACACCCGTTCCTGCTTAAACTCCTAGCCAATGCGCTCGCCTCTCCGTTATGCATCATGTACACTCCGATTCATAAAGCTGGTGCCCGTGACAACCCCGCCAATTACCGCACTATAATTGCCAACACCTGTCACGTTGCTCGAATTGGAGAACGCTTCGTTGATAAACTCACCTGCGCCTTCCTGGAAGACACCAGTTTTCTCCATCCCTCTCAACATGGATTTCGCCGCCAAACATTCTTGCACCACAAATTTCTTGTCTGCCCCATCCTGAATTGATTGCTGCTCTGCAGAAAGCTGGTATTACGGGAACTGTTCTCACATGGCTCTCCAACTTCGTCTCCGGTCGTCGGCATTCTGTTGTCCTTCAGGGGTATGCTTCACCACTAGGCTGGGGCGAAAAACCAACATTGTGCGTCCGGGAAACGCCTGGGTGCGGAAAAGTGGCCCAGTCCAATCCGAAACTCAGCGCACTTTGAAATTTTGAAATCGGATAATATCTTCAGTCTGTTCTTTGAGGGTGAAATCTCGAAATTTCACTAAAAAACACTAAAATTTAAGGTTTTGCAAAAATGGGCTTAAAATCGATACCGATACCTTCCAAGGGTGACTTTACGATGAAAAGTCATCAGAGGGTACTTAGAGGTCCGTACCGAGTCGCCAAAGTCACCCCATGCCAATCCTCATGGAGGGGGAAATGGCTCAAAATTGCATATTTTCGAGTAAAACGCTTAAATACTTGTGCAGCTCCTAGCTCACTGAGTTCTACTACTTCGAGTGACCCAGAGCCCACCACGTGGAGGTGGCTGCACATCGGGCTCCACCCACGCCCTACCCAACCAACCAACCATATGTAGAACGTGCTTATTTAAGTCTCAGATTCATTAATTTCACCCACAAAGTCTTTCTTAGTGTCAAATAATTTGACAGTCTTTCGAGAAAGAAGTGTGGCGCGTATCTGTCGGTCCCGAGCGTCGGGACCGATGCCTTGTCTGGACACCTCTGTTACCAGTCTAACAGTTCTTTCCACCGCTACTGTGTGACAAGGGAAAGATGTAAAGTCCCAGTCTGGTACCAAGTCATCGGCCATAGATAGCTTAGCGGTAAGTTCATCCTCTGTTATAAGAGTTAAAACTGGAGGTACGGTAAGTGAAACATCTGTCTGTTCCCAATCAATCATTTCTGTGTAATCATTAGCTCCAAAATTAATTTTTGGCACAATATTGTATCTAACAGTTGTCTGTTGCTTATGTTTTGCTTCCAGGATTTTGGTGAGTGCGTTTTGGCGAACGGTAAGCCTAGGGTCGGTTACCATTCCAAGAAGTATATTTTCTGGCATGGCGGAGAAGCCGTTTCTCTGAATGGAAGTGTTTACCACATTGCGGTACTTCAGAGGAAGAAACCTTGACAATTTGATTGCTTGGAAGAGGTGCCGACTCACATCAGCGATAGACTTATCCCGTCTGATGTGGAACCACTGAGGTACGTATACTGTGAGTAAGTATTCAACTAATACTTTCAGATTCTTTGTGGGTCTTTTTGTTGATATGTATAATCTCAGAATTCTATTTGCAGTTGTAAGCCAGCGAGCCATGTTGATGGGGCCTATCTTCCGGGAGGCCAGCTCAGGAGAGCACGCTCCGGACCGTATGGCATCTGATATCTCATAAAGATACCTTTGATCTGAGCTGAGATCAGTGGGCTCAATCTCAGGTAAGTCACTTGCAACTTGTTTAAACTTTACAACATCCAGGGTCTCACAAGTTGAAAGTTGTCCCCCTATTGGCCCTGAGTATTTGTTCGGACCAGAGGTAGGTCCGTCAATAAATACGAAAAGACTTCTGAACGGTAGCTCATTGAAATGTAATAGACAGACAACCCATTGCAAGGGACGATCAAGTCGTTCCTCTAGTAGACGAATAATTCCTCCCTTCCAGCCCGTATTCGTATTTGTACCGTCACAGCCCACGACTACCACTGCATCGAAGCCTCCATTCAGTTCTGTTACGTAATTATAAATAGAATCACACTCATCTTGGGCATGGCTCGATGGTGTGACGACATGGCCTACGTATTTAGAACCTGGTTCGGCCACCAAAGATATGTGTTCCTCCTTAATAAATCCGGAGGCTGTCAATGTTTCGTCTTTTCGACTATCAAAGTATAAGCCACGAATAGAATCCTCATGGCGTGATTCATCCTTCAACTTGGAGCCTGTTTTAATTTTCTCGCGCCTTATCTTACTTTTATCTATGACTAGACACTCAGGTACTTTTTGAGAAATACCCGGGGAGATCATACCTGCTCGATTGGCAGCGAGGAGTACAGACGAGCTTAAATGTGCCGCAGCCCGTTGACTTATACCATATCTTTGAGCAACTACTGCGGCTTCAGATAAGTCAAGTCTGGCCTGCGATGATTTTTTCTGCACAAGTCTGCGTGGTATGTCGTGAAAATCGTCATCATTGGTAGAAGCATCAACCTTTACCTTAATTTCAGGAGGAGGATTATCACCTTCACCTTCCTCAAAGAAGGAATCTAAATCTATATCCATATCAATCGTAGAGGAAGATGTGGAGGCCGATCCAGTAGGAAGGCTTTCCCAACCCTCTCCCCGTTCAAGTCTGCCTCTTTTTGCATTACGTTCTGCTCTCTTTTTTCCTTTTTTTGTTTCAGAGACATCTACTCTGGCGATTCCCATGAGTCTTTTACCTCTTTGGTCAAGATAAAAGGCATGCTCTATGGCTGGAACCTTCTTTTCCTTGGGACAGGAGCACCTAGACAAGTCAACGCACTTACAAGCGGCTATGTTAAATAATTCAGAGCAGTACTCTTTGAAGGCGGCGATTTTCTCATCCTTATTACTTTGGGAAGTTGTTTTACTCTTCAATAAATTTTTCAACGTAGTGTATTTTTTATGAAGATTTGTGAGACATTCCTTAATGCGCTGCTCTGAGACCGTTGGAATAGAAGCAGATTCCCAAATATCTATTAGTTTGGAACGGACTTCGTCGGCAATGTCTCCGAACGAAGGCTCCTTGTCTTTTTCTGAAAGACAGCCCTTTTGCCTT
Organism: Leiobunum rupestre; assembly: GCF_980474605.1. NCBI lineage: Eukaryota > Metazoa > Arthropoda > Arachnida > Opiliones > Sclerosomatidae > Leiobunum > Leiobunum rupestre. The sequence continues at coordinate 38,961,435 of NC_143389.1, forward strand.
CGAACCTCCTGACAACATCGCAGAACGTCAGCCCTCGTTGGCAAAAAGTTCGGACCAAAATCTTTTGGAGGACCAAATATAGGGCACTTCACAAAGTCTCTCTTTGCGAATTTCGACATGCTGTGGCATAGAAACCAAAGAGGGGAGTGCTTGCAGGCAGAACCAGAATCTCTACCACCAAAAGAACCAATGACGATACAATGAGAAGAAGAAACTATAACGTCGACTAGCACCTGCGAGTGAACGAACATTAGGCGTGAGCCGACAGTACGAGCCATGACAGGTTCTGACAAGTCTCGACAACGCTCGACCAGAGGGAGGGGAGAAGGAGAGCGGCGACCGGGGGGGGGGGGGTCCAGCTTCAGTGTAGAGGTGACACAGACGCTCGTGTGCTCGTAGACAGACATGACCCAGGGACTGCACAAGTATTTAAGCGTTTTACTCGAAAATACGCAATTTTGAGCGATTTCCCCCTCCATGAGGATTGGCATGGGGTGACTTTGGCGACTCGGTACGGACCTCTAAGTACCCTCTGATGACTTTTCATCGTAAAATCACCCTTGGAAGGTATCGGTATCGATTTTAAGCCCATTTTTTCAAAACCTAAAATTTTAGTGTTTTTTAGTGAAATTTCGAGATTTCACCCTCAAAGAACAGACTGAAGATATTATCCGATTTCAAAATTTCAAAGTGCGCTGAGTTTCGGATTGGACTGGGCCACTTTTCCGCACCCAGGCGTTTCCTCGACGCACAATGTTGGTTTTTCGCCCCAGCCTATTCACCACCTCAAACTCCTCTCACAGGGGTTCCCCAGGGGAGTGTGCTTGGACCGATCCTTTTCACCGTTTTCATCAATTCCATGCCGCAGGCGGTCCAGCACTCTCAACTCTACTTATTTGCCAACGACTCAAAATTAGCAAACCAGGTTTCGACCACATTGGATCAACAGCTATGATCAACAGCGCCTCAGTCAAGACCTCCAAAAGACAAAATGAAATTCAATGTCTCTAAATGTGGAGTACACCACCTTGGGCGTGCTAACCCATGTGCTACGTACTTTTTGAGTGGTTCTTCTATCCCGGAGCTTGGGTGGACTACTCCCCATAGAAATCGGATAACAAACTAGAACGATTTTTGAAATTTTATCGCGTGGTCCGATTAGAACTTTTAAGAAACCATGCCTTCGGCCCATGTTTTTCGTTTGGCTGGCGACGAAAGTTACGCCATCTGCGCCACACTGGTGAACTAACACTCTATTTCGCCTAAGATTAAATGGCCGACTTTAGCTCGACGCTAACGCGGTTTTTTTGACATCTTTAAGGCGATTTATGTTTAATTAAAGTTGAAGAATGGCTCAAAATTTCGTAATATATCATGTAAGAGTAAATACACAAAAGAAAACTGGTTTTGAAGCACACTGTAAGTCTGGATTTTAAGTTACCCCTATGCCTCCCCCTGTTGTGAGTGATGGATCCCTTTAATGTGGAGCCCACCCCTTCAAGGTGACCGGGATAACCTTACAAAAGCCCACAACCGTTTCACTAAGGGCCTCGAGTGCCTTCCTCCGGTTGCGTGGAATGAGGCCCTCAAGCTGGACTCCCTGCTTCTCAGACATGCGGTTAATGACCTGGTGTGTATCTGGAGCATGTGGCCGGTCAGTCTGTTCACCAGTTGTCCGCTGTCTTCAAATTAGACACTCTACGCAAGACCAGGGTCATATGCAGCAAAGATATTCAAACCACGGGCCCGGACCACGGACCACAGCTATTTCTGGAACTCCCTCCCCGCAGATGTTCTTTCCGCTCAATCTCGTTGGACTTTTCGCTGCCGCACTCGGGAGTTTCTCCTTTCTACCGTTTAATTCTGTGTGTGTATTTTTTTTTTTTTACTTTTTGTAGTAGTTTGTCGATGGTTCAATATTATGAAAAGTTACCACTAGCGACATCGCGTCAAAGATAATATAACTACGTACCCTAGATTGGAAATCAAGCTCCTTGCACGTAATGCAGGCTCTTACTGAGTTCCCGACATCTAGTTAAAAAGTTTTAGTGAAAATTGCGCCGTGTTTTTTGACTTGCGGTTTTCAAGATACCAGATATTTTTAAGTTATATGGTTTTAAAACCATAATGGATCATGCCTGTAGCTCTAAAAAAAATTCTAAACGAAAGAAAACTAAAGGTGAGTAATATAATTTTGGGTTATCTATTGAAATTCCTTATAAAAAAAACATCGCCATGGCAACGGGCGTTACGCCTAACGCTTGTCCGTCGCTTTCATCCAACGATAAAAATGTAAACGATTTTGCTTCCGGTTCCTCAACCAACCCTACTCGACCGAACGATGACCAATCTCCGCGTTTGTATTCTTCAACTCTAAACCCGTCCCGTTCTACGACAAATGTTCGTCGCCGTTTCACTTTTCGTTCCTCCGCCTCATCATATTCTCAATCTCGCAACGGTCACCGCGCTCAAGTTCCAGCAAATCACGGCCTCGTCATTGATGCTTCCATCTATACCTACTCGACGCAAGACTATATCAACGTTATCAAAAAAGACGTACCTCCTCAACAGTTTCACTCATTCTCACGCGTGCAAGGTCAATTTCAAATTTATTTTAATGATTCGTCCTGGGCCATGCAACTCATTACCGATGGTCTTTCGATGCCTGATAAAGTCCACGTTCCATGCCATCCAGTTGGGCAACCGCCCACTCGCGTCACTGTTTCGGATGTTCCGTCCAGTTTCGAAAACGGTCACCTCCGAGAAATAATGTCCGAATACGGCCAAGTGATAGGACCGATAAAAACTTTAAGAGCGTCCTTTTCTGATCCAGACCTTCCACCCATGTTAAGTTTCCGCCGTCAAGTCAATATGAAGTTTGCCTCTTCCGCAGCCCGTGACGCACTGCCAGATCGTGTTTTCGTGGACTTCGACGATTCGCCATTAACGTTTTTCATCTCTACTTCCATCAAATGTCATCATTGCGGCGTTACCGGTCATGTCCGCGGAAACTGCCCGCAACTCGTTATTCCCGAACTCGACACACAGGACCCCTCGAAGGATGTGCCTCGCACCACATCTGAAGAGGCAACCACCGATTTTGATATGCCTCCGATTACGCCAGATTTGGAGCCTGTTCTACCCAATCTTTCATCTGATCCATCAAAATCATCCGAAAACACACTCAAGGTTCCCACTTCCACCGATTTTGATATGTCACCGATTTTGCCAGTTTTAAATCCAGCTTTTCTCAATTCTTTCAAAGAATTGCCCAAAAAACCAAAAAATACCGAATTCATCACACCAAAACTAACATCCCGTAAAACCAAACGACCATCCGGGTCCCAACTTTCTCAATCGTCGCCAAAAAAACTTACTCCAACAGAACTTACGGTACTCACTCCTAAGGCTAAGGCCCACTCCGACACAAATTCAGAGGTCAGTCACTTTTCCGACATCAATATGGATGATTTCATGGATGCCAGCGATTCAGATCCGCTCGCCGACTTTCTATCACAATCCGATCTCGCCGCTCTTTTCGATATTACTTACAAATCCAAAATTCCAATTCTTCAACACATTCGTACCTTTACAAATAATATCACGGCCTTGTTAGTTCAACTTAACGTCATTCGACACCACGGTCCTACCCATGCAAGCAGTGCCCTTTCAAATTTCTCCGCGGGTGCCATCTACCAATGGGAGCGCAATGGTTTTTAAAGTAATTTTTTACGTATGCAATTTTAAAGGTCAAATCTTGTTTTAGCGCAGCAGGGCCGGATTAACCAATAGGCCGAATAGGCCTGGGCCTAGGGCACCAAGCCTACAAGGGGCACCAAGAGGGTTCGAAAAAAATAAAAGTACAAAACTTAAATCATTTGCTTTTCACAAAATATTTTCCGGAGTAATTTTAGTAAATGCGTCCACCCTTATGAACCAAAAACGTTTGACTGTCACATTCTCTGACGGACTGCCGTCTAGCCCCTGACGACATGCTAAATCTGGCAGCAAAATGAATTTTCCTTCCATTTCTCAATTAAAAATTGAGGAAGCGCCTAGCTCGCTTCGCTCGCTATAGGGAGCTAACACTACGACATGTTGTGACGTCATCCATGCTTTTCCCTATTGAAAAAAAAAATTCCAACCAAGATGGCCGCCATGGCTAATGCTAGGACTGCCCACCGGGACTGTTATCTCCCTATTGAAAGGGGGCACCAGAAATTAACTTAGGCCTAGGGCCCCATGAAGTCTTAATCCGGCCCTGTAGCGCAGTCAGCCGAGATAAGAGGGTTAAAGGGTAGACCCTGTGGGTGGTCCACTTTGTTAGTTTTTTGTTATTAATTTACGGGTTTTCTTATCGACCTATATATAGTTGTGTTAATGCAAAAGCGATAATTTAACGTTTATTGCTTTAAGAAATGTCGGTTAGTCAAGTGGTTCTCTGTGCTTTGTTGATGGTAAGGTTTTTGCTTCTTGTAAATACATTTGGTGTGGATATTTGGATATCTACGATTTCTAACGCAGTCAATGATTTCCTGGGTGTGCGAGTCATTATATGATATTGGAAATTGGACGGTATTGGTCTTTTTCATGCGGTATGTGTCACAACGTCAACTGGAAGTCTACGAGTGTTGAAATAAAATGAGCGTTAAAGATGCGGCAAGTATTTCGTAAGCGAGAAAAATACAAATACCATCTGTAGATATTTCTTTCATTAAAATTTGCTTCGTATTATATTCAACTGATAAACTTGTACTGTAAAAAGGGTTAAGTTCAATTGTGCATTGTTATAGTACGTCTAACTCACTGTTGTAACTACTTAATTTATAATATTTTGAATAAATTAAAATCGGTTGTTTCGTCTCATTTATTTGAATAATTAAAATTTTATACCGGGCGGGATGGAACCGGGGTTACGTTTTAAGTAAATAACTCTGAATTGTGGAGATATATCTTTAAGGGTCATCTCGAGAAATTAATACCACTAGGGACAATTCTTCCGAGGAGAGGTATATTTTGGCAAGCTTGCCAACTTGTTTCTTTGAGTAAACAGTAAACACGATAAAGAAAATCTTTACGCCCAGGAACTAGCATTTTGTAAAAATATTTTCGTTTAAAGAAGGCTAGTTCCGGGGCCATTGTTCAACATTAAAAGTTCAAGCGAAATTTCGCAGAGGACGGCGTGGCTCGGTTGGTATAGACGTCGGTTTTGGAGGTTACGCAGCCAGCAGCTATCTGGGTTCGAATCCCGGTGTCGCCTTTACTGTTTATTCTTACCCTCGACTCCTGCCTTCCACTCCTTACCCGTTTCGCTGTTTGTCGTGTAGCATTGCGCTATATTCGATCGCTAAGACCCGATTTTACACTTCAAATTTGCAAAAACATCGCGTTTCGACACTTTTGTATACAATACGGTCTAGCAGGGGCGTAGGAACGTTCTAGAAGTTGGAGGGGGCAAAGAGAAACCAAAAGGGGTCTGGAGAATGGTTTTGAATTTTTAATGGAGTGTAGCTTCTCCGAATGCATTTGTAAATTTTACTACTATATACATTGGCGGGAAAAGACTAAAATTTAAACACAGTTGAGGTTCTATAAACTTTATATGCTTTTAAAATGATAATTTGAGCCTTGCGAAGATTTCAACTGACCAAAAAGTTGGAGGGGGCAATAACATTAGTTGCCCCTCCCAGTAAAATCCTAGGGAGGCGCATTGCCCCCCTTGCCCCCCCCCTGGTTCCTACGCCCCTGCGGTCTAGAGAACAAACTACTTATCGTAGGTGAAATCGGAAAACACCATTCGATTTCTGACATTTCAATCCTCAGACTTTGCTATATTTCAAGTCAATTCCAGTTAATTGAGCGTAGCTCTCACTGTGGAAACTGGCAGAAAAAGTGGCTGTCCGGTCCTAGAGAAGCTATTGGATGAAACGAAAAGGGGCGTTTCGGAAAACGACTCGAGAGGGAAAGAGTGGTTAATCGGTCGTGTTGGGGGGAAAACGACTCCAGAAGAGCCGGCGCCAGAAAATTGCTGTCTGACGGAGCCACGAGAGGGGAAACAAGTGGGCCCGGCAGTCCCAAATAATAGTTTCACTCGAGCAAAGCTTTACGAACACACGAATAGTAGTATAACCGGTAACGGAAACATGAACAAATAAAATAAACGGTCGAGAAAAACCGCTCGAAATATTTTTGTGGGTAATATGGGAACCGCTCGAAATATGTTTGTGGGAAATATAGGGGTGACAATTTCAAAAATTACCCAGAGTGGTTGGGCTAAAGGGTTAAAAAACCAACAGAAGCGATTTCACCACGTTTAGAGATGCACTTACGAAAACCCATGCCGCCCCCTCCCCTCCCTTCACACCTAGGGGCTCAGGGAAGGTGATAGCATAGTTCCCAAATTCCACAGAATGGCTGGGCTCCGAAGAGTCGCCAACAATAGATAGGAGCGCTCCCCCACCCGAATGGAAGTGCGTGGCAAGCGCTGTTGCGGAAACAGTGTGCGAACGAAAACGCCAAAACGCTAGAGACGGAAACGCCAGAAGATCGCCGAATCCCGATTGCCTGACTTGCAAGGTTGTTAGTTGTCTAAACCGCGTGAATTTTAGGGATGAAAAGCTGGTATAACTATAGCAGCATATGGCTAGCTTTCTACGGCCTTTCCCTCTCTGGTTTAAAGCGCGAGCGTAGGAGGATTCTACCGTGGCGTAAGAGAACGACGTTATTGCGGACGGTGAGAATCCTACCGTGGCGTTCGAAAACGGCGTGTTAGCGAACGGCGGCGTCGGTGGCGGGGATCCGTAGCGGCTACGGGAGTTTTACTCTAGCCTATACTAGGCTCGTGTAAAACTAAAAAGACTCAACAGCTGACAATGACCGAAAAACACAAAACGTTTAAATGAGTTTTGAAATTTATATTTTTATTGACCGAAAAACATAAAACGTTTAAATGAATTTTTAAATTTATATTTTTATTGACCGAAAAAAACAAAACGTTTAAATGAGTTTTGAAATTTATATTTTTATTTAAAAAAAAACAACACGTTTAAAAATTTACTTTGAAATTTTACGTAAAAGAACATTTAAACAATTTGCCACGTCGACGTCGACCTCAGATTCCACACCGGCAAGTCGTTCCCCGCATCTTATAACTGTTTCTCCACTCATTAACGCAAACGAATTGAAATAAAGAGTAATCTTTAAAAACTAAATTATTTATCTCGCTTTCCTTTCTCTACTTGAGTTTAATTAATCTAAGCCTAATTAACCACCGGATTTGCATCTCGCTCCGCTCAAGTATTTGTTGAAAATTCCGTTTTCGGTTTTTGCAACGTCCTAGTTTTAGTTAGTAAATCATCGAATACAAATTCAGTTAATAATTTATCAGCTCTAAAAACAACCGGCTAGAGATAGAGCGAGCTTTTCGGGACGGGAGAAAGGGGAAGACGCGGGGGTGGAATACTTGTCTAAGAGGGAAAAAGGGCCGTGATTGGCCCTTTCGCTTTTAGCACGCCAGTCGCAGAGTTGCCATAAGTGATTATTTAGTTTTAAAATCTGATAGTGCAACATTCAAGGTATTTATAATTATATTTATTTTCCAAAAATTACTTTGGTATGTTAAGCCTTGGTACAATTATTACATAATTAAAAAGGCTTCAGTAAAATTGCAAATAAATAAAATAGGAGTCGAGATGGAATTTTTTTGGTGATACCGTGATTTCCGTAAATTCTACCCTACATAGCGCTTATTTTTAGAACTGACAAGGAAACGGTAAAGTAGGACTCTTGAATGAGCTTATATTGGTAGTTAGACTATAGTATATATATTATTTCAAATATTTTGAAAACGACTACCGCAAACTGCGTAAATTACTTGGTATACGTTTATGCTTAGACTATACTAAATATAAATTACTTGGTATACGTTTATGCTTAGACTATACTAAATATCATGTTAATCCAAATCTGAGATTAATAAAAACGAAGTTGAATTATGATTATTTCATTACGTAACTTCGAATTAATCAATTACTTAAACAAATAGTCGACATTAATATCAAAATTTTAGCACAATGAAAAAGAGAGCATACGCGGACGCACGAGTCCTCCAGGAATCAGCCCAAGTAGTGGTCCGGACCTTGCTGCACACTGACTTCAGTTCGGAGAGTGTCACGGGGAGAAAGATATCCAATTTAGATGGACGCGGAAGACCGGTGACTCCCGCAAGTCCATCCGCCGTTTCGTTGCCCTCCACTCCTACATGAGCCGGGCACCACAGGAGAGTCACCGAGTAATGGTACTTGTCGCAGAGATCGTGAATTGCCGTGACCACCGGGTCAGTAGAGCGCTTATGGAGCATGGTGAGGGCACTCATAGAATCCGAGCAGACGATCACCGAGCTGTGAAGATGAGCAGACGCATAGGAAAGAGCTAGTTGTATGGCGAGTAGCTCGATCCTGTTGATGGGATGACCGGAATCGACATTAGAACGGGCTCCAGCCCCTAGAGATGGAATTGCGAAAGCGGCGCCGGCGATTCCCGGGTCCGAAGCGAGAGAACCGTCAGTGTAGATAATGGTCGCATCCTTGGCGAGAGTGTCAAGCGTCGTGAGGAAAGATTGCCTCAGCGCGTCCAAGCAGAGGTCGCAACCAGCGGGAGAGGACCTTTACCGTGGGCGGTTCCCAAAAAGGAGATGGGGTGGGTGGGATGTGACTCCTGGAGGTATGAAAGAGCCAGGAAAGATTATGCTCTCTGGTTAAGTGCCACGCACGAAGCAAGAAAGGGAGCCGGTCCGGTGCGAAGTGATGTTCAAGGACTTCCAAAGTGGCGAGATTGTCGCGGAGGAGAGTGGGGTAAAATTCTGGCGTGTCGGCTGCTCCACATGGCGCGAGAGTGTGAAGGTCCAGGATGGAACGACGAACGCTCAAAGGAGGAATTGCCACCTCCGCTTCCATAAGTACTATGGGCGGGGAGTGCGGGACTCCCAGGATGACTCGAAGAGCAGTGATCTGTACTTTATCCAAAATGGCCAGAAGGGTGGCGGAAGCGGACGCATAGAGTGGGCTGGAGTTTCATGTGAAATGCCATTACCGTACTGCAAGCCAGAGAACGGGTTTTGGGGGAAAGACATTTCTACTGTAGAGCTACGTGCAGTACGTCTATGGCGACTGCCTGTGGAGGAAATCGTGGTAGAGATCCTTGATGGGGGAAAACGCGCGTAAAAGAGTGTATAGGGATCCTGAGCTTCTCTTCAATTCCCGTATGGTTCAAAAACCGTTTACGAAATTTTAACATTACGGGAATAGAGTGTTGTCGTTTGAAACCCTGCGACGTCACCATTGTAATTTGCCTATAGTGTGTATTCTTCTGACGTATTAGTCTAAGCCACGCCTTATACGAATGACGTTTGATGACGTTGAACGACCGAATTTTTTTATCGCGAGTTGTGCCGGTGGCCATTTTGTCTAACACAATTTTAAAAGTTTAGCTGTGTTTCTAAGCCTTGGTAGATAACTAGTGAAAATGTCTAAATGTGCAATACAAGGTTGTGGTAATAGAAATATTTTTCGCATATACCTAATTTTATCACTCCCAGAAATGCCCTCGGCATATCCAGCACAAAATTTATCCTTCTCGTTATTTAAATTAATTTTAACATTAATAGGACCACGATTAGCGACTAGGAGATATCACAGACAATATGGCCGCCCGACGTGTTTTGTAACCGTTCCGATCCGAGATGGCGGTTTGGTCTTTACGCGGGAAATTCGAAATTGGGACTAAGCCCCGCCTCGTGAATACACGCTATTGATAAAAAACGGTAACTGTCATGGCGGCCACTATTAACACTAAAGCTGTGACGTTACAAGTTTTCAAAATCGTATCAGACGACAACACTCTGGTATTAGTGTTTGTTAATTTTTCTTATTCCATTTTACTCTATTTTGAATCTGGCGTGAAGGCCGTCAGGCGCCAATACTTAGAATACATTGCCCGTTCTATAAGTCAACCTAACACTAAAGACATAGATAAGGACAGGCTATAATATAAGAGTCAGTGAAATGAGCAGTCGTTCAAATGAGCAGTCGGTCAAATGAGCAGTCGTTCAAATGAGCAGTCGGCCAAATGAGCAGTCGGTCAAATGAGTAGTCGGCCAAACGAGCAGTCGGCCAAACGAGCAGTCGGTCAAACGAGCAGTTGGCCAAACGAGCAGTCGGTCAAATGAGCAGTCGGTCAAACGGGCTGCTCATTTGGCCGACCAGAATTTCAGCTAAAAGAGTAGTCGGCCAAATGAGTAGTCGGCCTAATGAGTAGTCGGCCATATGGTCTGCTCATTTGGCCGACCGAAAAGTCGACCAAATGAGCTGTCGGCCAAATGGGCATTCGGACATATGAGCAGTCGGCCCAATGAAAAGTCGGTCAAATGAGGAGTCGGCCAAATGCGGAGTCGTCCAAATGCACCCCACCCGACCTGCACATAGTGCGGGCTTAGAGGCGCCATCTCGGGACGGTAGGAATTTCAAATTGCATTGTTGGAAAATACGCAGCTTATATTGGAAATGTCAGATTTAGTAGAAGAAGAAGAGCGTGGATCGTGCTATATCTGTGGACTGTATGATACTCCTACAAATTTAGCTACCTCAAATTATAATACATGGATATGTTGTGCTAGCTGTCAAAAATGGCACCATGCAGAATGTGTCGAATTAAGGCCAGCTGTTGCTAAGAAATGTAAAGAAAGCTGGAACTGTAAGGACTGTCGGGATCCTAGTAGAGTTGGTATTCCAACGAGTGAAGAAGCTACAATTGAAACCGAAAATATGAATATATCGCTGAAAACTACTACGTCTGGGGAGTCAATAGACCTGGAGAAGGTAATCCCCTATGTCCCTGAAGGCACTTTGCAATTGAAACGGGGAAATTCAACTCCTACATTGGAGGTTATTGTCTCTGGATTGGAACGAGTCATTGACCGTCAATTAACAGCAAAGCAAACGACTTCCATAATCAGCATGCAGACTTTCATTGAGAGTAGATTTCCCGATTTTGAACGGAGTTTAGCTATGTGCAACGCCACTTTTTTGAAAGAGTTGGATCAAAGGGACCTGATGAATAATCGACGATGTGATACAATTGAGCAAAAGCAAATTGTTCAGGGCAGAATATTTTGGGGAGCCAATCGAAAAGGTGCTAGGTCTTACTGGTGAACAGTGGAGTATCGATGATGTTAGGAAAACCCTTGAAACTTGGCAAATAAAGAAACAGCGGTGCAATATTACCTAGTCTGGACCACTCTGTTGCGAAAAGATCAAACTATTTTGTACCTGAGAACTTATAATTAGTACCTGAGAACTTATAATTAGTACCTGAGAACTTATAATTCGTACCTGAGAACTTATAATTCGTATCTGAGAACTTATAATTCGCACCTGAGAACTTATAATTTGTACCGGAGAACTTATAATTTGTTCCGGAGAACTTAGTATTTTAACACAAAAAGGAATTATTTTATCTAAAGTGTGTTGTCAGAGTTACTTTATAATTTGTGTGTTTTTTATTTTATTTTATTTTATTTTATTCTATTTTTTGAGTAAGAACTCGTTTGAACACTGGAAATTTATTACCTGCTGTGCGCCAATTTTGGAGCCGCCCTGTTACAAAAGGGTGTACATTTGTACGGCTAAATAAAAAACCTTTAAACCTTTAAACCTTTAACAAACCTATTTGAACAACCAAGGCTTCGTAGTTAAAATGAGATCCAATATAGGGTCCGGTGCTGTTAATGCAATGAATTTGCAAATTAATGAAGTTTTCGGAGACTCACTTTCTAAAATAAATTTGCATTGTAAAATAAAAGAAGCAGATTTATTGGAAAAAATAGTTGAAATTCAGGTTGAGCTTTTCTGGGGTATCTACAACATTGAATTGGGAATAATACTGCTAGAATTACAATCACGATTTCGGTTGCCATGGTTACGCGCGACCTGTTCTGAGAAGACTGTACGAAATTCATCTTTATAATTAGACGGTATCGCCATCTATATTTTGTAAAATTATATGATTCGCGCAAAAATTCAATTGCAATATAGTGGCCACCACTAGAGACAGATGCCGCCACGGTTGAACGATATAGTTGATAAAGTCTCCATATTGAACGAAATTGGTCCCGCGCCAGCCAGATTTAGTTGTACCTCTATTTATTCCCAACTCAATGATCTACAAGGTTGGAGTCTTTGCAGATTCTTTTGAGCCTAGGCCTAACTCTTCTAGGCTCGGTATGGGTTTTAAAAACGCTGGAGGAATATCCCATTTCGACGACTTGTTCCATTTTTGGAAAGCGATCACTGAACCGTATTTGGTCATTTTCCTCAACCTTTTATTTTTCTAAACTACTCATTATTTAACTTCATCCGCATAAACCGACGCAAAAAATTCCTTCTCAATTTAGAGGTTTTCCATTGGCTGAAATAAATATGTTAGTAGCCAATAGTGTGACTTCCAAAATTACTAGGATGAATAAAAAGGTTAAAATCTAACGTAGTCCACCTTTTTACTGGTTCGTGGTGAAACCATAGATATAAGAAATGTATATAAAGGTCTAGATAAATTTCGGGGCGTCTAAGCCTAACATAAAATACGGAGTTGACACCTAGCAGACACCGAGGAAGGCACGTGACCAAGAGCGCGAGCTCTCTTAGCATTTTAGTACTAAGTGCTTGACCTTTCCGCAGGCCGTAGTCTTTAGACACCATCTGTTGGTGACCTTTAGTATCATTTTTAAGCAGGAGACAATGACTCTCGCGACGATAGCACGAGCTTTCTTACCGATAGATAGCGCTTTATAAGGATAGCCTGCAGAAATTACGCGTTTCTGCTAGCTGTCACCTCCGTATTCACTCCCTTTGAAATATTTTATCTAGACCTTTATATACGTTTCTTATATCTATGGGTGAAACAAACCGTTAGTGAAGATTTTTGAATGGAATAAAGGTACAGTGGCATACTTATGAGTAATTATGTTACATATGCTATCAGGCTTGGAAATAAGTGGTGGTCACTGGGTCAAAGACCAGTTAATTAATTCTCGGACCAGTTTTTTTATTCAAAAGCTAGGGGTCCAGTGTCCAGTTTATTAATTCAAAATTATCTACCGTTCTAAAGTTCTAAAGTTTATTGAAACTAGCAAAAGGCAATGCCCATCACGCTAGTATGAAAGAGATACAGAATAAAGTGTGTAATAGTTAACACATACAAGAATATATACAGTATATACAATCAACTGAGCAATAATAAAAAATTACTACTGGGGTTCGAGATGTCGCTTCAATTCCCGCAGAAATTTCGAGCGAAGAGGAATGCACTTTAAATGGTCCGGTAGCAAGTTCCATTCTTTTACAGAGGAAGGCAAAAAAGAGTTCTTACGAACTGCCGTCTTCACGAAAGGAAGAATAAAGGTATTCCCGAGACGTGCTCCCCGAGGGAGTTGCTTCCAGGGCGAGATTGACGTATTATTAACCAACTGGTCTACGTGACCACTTAAATAATTCAAAAGTTGGGAGTCACTGGCCAAATAGACCAGTTACGAAACAAACCTTATTTCCAAGCCTGCTACCTATTTGATCACAATCCATTGGGTGGTTTTTGTATTTTTTTTGTGGCTTATCCTGATTTGTAAGCAGACGATTCATAACTACTAAACAAACACGTGGGTCAATTTCTTAAAGTAATCAATTTTTTTTAAACACTTTACAAAATAAAATTATTATTACCATAATGAAACGAAAAACTAAGAAAGGACCGCGGGTAAGTTTTTTTTTCATGTACACACAACTTTCATATTTAGTTTATCGTACCTTCATTAGTGTAAACTACTTATTGAGGCTTGTAGCTGATATTATCGTTTCTTGTGCCATGGTAAATGATATCATATGATGATATCAATAACTTAGCAGGGTCGGGTGAAACTCTTAATATATTTTACATTTAGTAATTTATTCTAGCATTTTATTTTTATTATTACTTTCTTCTTGAAGAAATAAGCATCTAAATCAGCAGTTCAAAGAAATTTGAATTGCTCATTTCAGCAATTAAAATTTCATTGTACAGCTGATCTGGACCCTTAGTTCATCCGGAGTTTGTTTAAACTAAAGCAAAAATAAGTTACCCAAAAACTAAAATAAATGAGTGTTTCTTTAAAATGCATGACTGCTATATATAACCATCTGACAATTTAAATGTATTCATATACAGAATGAATTACACATACCACAGAATACTTCCCAGCGAAATGAAATAAATGATGATGATGATGATGGTTTGGACCTTAACCTTGGTCAGCTTTTCAAAGAGAATTCTAAGAAAAAGAAATCTGGTGGATTTCAAAGCATGGGTACGAAAGAAATTTAACAATATATGGAGGGTTGGAAGTTATAAAACAGTACTAGCCAATTATAGGCCTGTGGTTATTTTTATTTAGTTCAAATGTTAGTAAGGTCCCTGTGCGGTAATTATGAGGGCCCACCTAAAAATTCTGATGACCAAGAAGTTCTCAGTAAAAATATTAGGTTTATTAATTTTATTATTGCAGTAGCCTACAATATAAATATAGGTAAAATTTTATAATATTGATCTTTTTGTAACCCAAATCTATTATTTATTTAAGAAGTGGTACAGAGTGCGAAGTTAGCGATAGCTTGTATACAATCTTGCAGGGGGGAGAATACAAAACAGAGACGTAAAGTTTGCAGTATTGAAAAGATTAAACAATGCAAAGAGAACAATAGATACAATAGGAACACTTCGCATTTTATTTTATAAAAGATGAATTTTTTCTTTAAGATAGTAAATTGGCCATCAAGTTGTTTAAATATAAAAAGGGCATCATCAGGGCTAAGTCTATAATAATATAAAAAATTAGTTTATCTTATTTAAAAATTATGCTTGGTGTTTAAGGTTTTACGTATGCTGTTCTTAAGGGTGTATTAAGGAAAGGATATAAAGTCCCCACACCAATTCAAAGGAAGGTATAAAATCTATGTTTATATCACTAATAAAGAAATTTATTAAAAAAAAATTATTTATTTTTATTAGACAATTCCGGTAATTATGGAAGGTAAAGATGTTGTAGCAATGGCCAGAACTGGAAGTGGCAAAACAGCTGCCTTTCTATTACCCCTTTTTCAAAGATTGAAAACTAGATGTAGTAAAACTGGTGCTAGAGCATTAATTTTATCTCCTACAAGGGAACTAGCCCAGCAAACTACAAAATTTTCTAAAGAAGTAAAAAATGTTTTTTAAAGACTGAATAAAGTTACTAAGCAGACTATTAATTTTTAGTTTATTAAAGTTAGGAAAATTTACTGGCCTTCGATCAGCAGTTGTTTTGGGAGGGGACAAAATGGAAGACCAGTTTGCAGCTATTCACGATAACCCTGACATATTGTTGGCAACACCTGGAAGATTTTTACACGTAATAATGGAAATGGATCTAAAACTTGATTCCATTGAATATGTAGTATTTGATGAAGCAGATAGACTATTTGAAATGGGTTTCCAAGATCAGCTATTAGAAATACTTAACAGACTTCCAGAAAATAGACAAACTCTGCTATTTTCTGCAACCCTCCCACGTTTAATGGTTGATTTTGCTAAAGCTGGCCTAAATGATCCTGTTCTAATTCGTCTGGATACTGAAACTAAACTAAGCAATCAGTTAAAAGTAAATTGCTTAAACCATTTCCATAAATCATTTAACTAATGTTACATTATATTAACAGACCTCTTACCTATTTTGTCGAACTGAGGAAAAATATTCTATACTTTTATATTTGCTAAATAATGTACAAGAGAAAAACCAACTTGCAGTTGTGTTTTTTGCAACAAAACACCACGTTGAGTATGCAAAAGATGTAAGGTTATTCTTTGACTTTAACAAAGCAAATTGAAATAATTAATTTTACTTTTGATTTCCAGATTTTATTTCATGCCCAAATACCTTGCTCTTACATATATAGTAGTTTAGATCAAACTGCAAGAAAAATAGAAGCAGCAAAGTTTCATGCAAAGAAAACTAATGTTTTACTAGTTACTGATGTCGCAGCCAGAGGCATTGACATTCCATTGTTAGATTATGTCATAAATTTTAACTTTCCTGCAAAACCAAAGCTTTTCATTCACCGTGTTGGTCGTGTGGCCAGAGCGGGTCGTGATGGAACTGCCTTTTCGATAGTTTCCCCTGATGAAACTGCTTACGTTTTGGATTTACATTTATTTCTTGGCAAACCGTTAGCAATTGCACCAAAAACAAGTGAAAAAGGTATATTCCTGGGAGGGCAGTGATTATCTTTTCCAAGAACTAAAATAATAAACTCTGTAGATGGGGTAATTGGTAGAGTTCCACAAACATTATTGGATGAAGAAGCAGATGCATTTAATTTGTGGCATGAAACCCACATTGATTTGGTAAAGTATTAACTTGCAAAATATGAGACCCAAATGTTTATGTAAGCAGAAAATTTATAACCCTTCAACAGCAAAATATGGCTAAAGTCTGTAGTAATGCATATAAACAGTATATAAAATCTAGACCAGCTCCCTCTCAAGAATCAACTAAGAGAATGAAAGAGACATTAACAAATACTGTGGGTATTCACCCCATGTTTAAAGGTATATAATTCTTAAAAAATGAATATAATTCCATTTAAAAAAAAAAAACACTAAAATTTATCGTATTGAAGAAAAAACTATACTAGAAGCAGATGAAAGATCAAAATTTCTAGAAGACATGAAATCTTACAGACCGCAAAATGTAATGTATAATGTAAATAGGTTTAAAGTCTCCCTCTTGCTACTGAACATTTTGGAATCTTTTTGGGTAGACAATATTGGAAATTGGAGCTACGGCAAAAAGCCAGGCACATGTAGTAATGAGAGCTAAGAAGGAATATCATAGGAAAGTTATTGAAAAGGCGAAGATTGCGCAAAAGACATCATCTAAAACAGAAGATGAGGAACTTAGGAAAACATTTTTGGGAGAATTAGCTGATGAGGATGATATAAAAGTAAAACATTCATTTAGTCCTCAATTTGAGGAGCAAAATTATCATTGAAATCCTTTCAGAAAAGTTTTTCAATTGTGGGTAAAAGGAAAGCCGAGAAAAAATCTAACTTGCAAAACTTGAGCAAAAAACAGAAAATATCCTTCAGGGATGAAACGTATTATTTGCATTATAAGCCTTCAGATCATCATACAGAAAAGGGGTATCTTTAAAACAATTTCATAGGGATATTCTATATATTAATTCAACTTTTTTATAGGTTTGAAATTGAAAAAGGTTTCAGTAAACAAATTAATAATGAAATTTTAGATTTGAATAGAGATGAGTCAACACAAATTTCTCAATCAACAACAAATACTAAAAAATGGTACAAATATTTGCAACTAAAAAATTCATCATAAAGCTACAACTATTGTTTATTTACAGGGATCGTAAAAAGAAAAAGTTTGTGAATGATCCAGCTTTTGAAAATAGAAAAAAGAAAATTCGTACTGAAAGTGGGGTTCTTATACCAGCAACCTACAAGTCAAATGCGTATCCTTTTTATACAACTCTCATGCAAAATGTACTTTAAAACGTTGGGTTCTTTAATTGTGGTCAATTCAGATACAAACAATGGAAGGATAAAAATAAAATAGATGAACAAAATGAGTCTGCTAGCGATGACGATAGTCGAGGTTTTACTGCATCTAATAAAAACCAATGCAAGTTTTCCTCCGTATTGGTTTTACAAAATTTTGAAGTGATAAGATTTTAAATTGTGGTTTTAGATATTAAACGAGGTAATCTCAGAGAAAACCAGCAGAAACACAAGGGAAAACATTTTAAAAGAGAGTTGAAAACAAAAGATGAAATTTTGAAAGTTCGGAAACGACGGGAAAGATTGCAAAGTCATAGGAAGAAAAAACAGCTGGGCAGAACTAAAAAGAAAAAAATGTTAAAAAGAGACAAATCTGTAAAATAATGTATCATACAAATAAACATTTTTATAACTGAAGTAGTTATTTTTTGGGAGATATAATAAAGTGGGCATTTGAAATATTCAGATAATACATTTTCTTAAAGTAATGTATAGTCTGAATATATGTTAAGTGATTGTAATTGTAATATACAGTGAAAATTTTATTACAATTAGCTGTGTCAAAAATACAGATTAATATTTGGAATCTGTTTTTATACATTTTTGATAGCAGTTTTTGTTTCGTACAATTCATTCAGTTTTAACTATTTGTAATTTGCGTCACAGCTTAATATATTTACATTTGTTATAAGCGTTAAATCTACCAATAATTGAATAATAAAAGAATTTTTTATGAAGAACCTTTTGTATATAGAAAATTAATGGAAAATTTTATACTTTATCAACATATTTACTTTGAGTTAAAATTATTTTTGGTACTTCAATTATCAAATTAAGAAGTATATATTCTTATAGCAAAGTTTTTTGTAAGGTTTCCTATTTTTGTCTCAAGACTTCCATCTAAGTCTATTACCTCAAGCCATGTGTATTTTCCGAAATTATACACACTTAGGTCTGTGATACACATAAAAATCCTTGAAACAAGCCCAAATAATAACCTATATAGGCCTAGAAATATTTCCAAAGTTTAAATACTATCCTAAATTTAGTTTAAGGCAAAATGTGGGCTTGTTAACATTTGGTTGATTTTTTTTAATGCATAGACGCAAGCTCTATTCGCGTGTTGATCTGTATAAACAGTTTGTTATTACTTTGCAAACACTTGGGTCACAACTCAATATAAAATGCTATTTCATTTTATAGCTCTATGTTGTTTTTAATCTTTTATGCAACCGAACTAAGTTTCATCTGTTCTTGTAACTAACCTTCTCCGATTGTAATTACTCAAACAGATATTTGGCACGATAAAAAAATTCGATGCAAATATTGCGACGCATAGAGAGGGGTTTTTTCCCTTTCATTTAGGTTATCTACCCGCCGGAATTTCTCTTAAGTTTGGTAGAATTCGAATTATTAAACTATTCTTCTTTAAAAGCCTACAGCTATTTTCGTATTCTCTTACCCTTAGTTTGTGGTAGGCTTTGGTATACTTACAATTTGAGCGAATTAAGCTAAATTAGTTTACATCAAGGCATTAAGCACTGATATTCTGCCAAAGCTGGACTATGGCAAAATAGCTAGGCGTATCATTTTTTGGTTATTATTGTCATTATTACTGTCTAGGGTAAAAAGGGTAAAACAGATTTCACAAATAAGTTTTCTTAGATACCAAGAAAAAAGAATGAGGTAAAGGAACTTATATATTTGAAATATAATCTGATAGAGGTTAATCAAATACCTATAAAAATCACGAAATCCAAGTTACTTTAAATTAAGTACTTTAAGGTAATGGGGTTTAGTTATCATTTTTGGTACAAGTACTAGACAATTTTACGTACAAAAAGAATAATAAATTATAAAGATTAGGCTTAAAATTATGTAAATATTTAATTTATTCATTATCAATCCCCTTTAATTCATATCATTTTGTAGTAAAATTAGAAGAGCGTTGCTTATATTTGTAATTCATTATCAATATATTTAGAGGTCCATTTAGTTGAATCTACCTCGACTTTTGGGGCTACCGGGTATAATGGAATTAACTCCAAAATTGCCTTTTTAATTCTTTGAAAAAAAAAATTCCCTCGTGAGGCATCATAGTAAATCACTTCTTGCCCCAAAAATTGGTACTCATTTACCACACACAGAAATCACTTCACACGCAAATTTATTGTCACTTAATTTTTTTATCCACCACCAATTTTTAAGGCATTCAAGAACTTGTTTCGTCAGCTATTGACATGTTGGCAGACCGTTCACTTAGGCTGACAGTAGCTGAAGCTGTTTCACTAGTCAAACTTAGTCTCTTGTTTGAATTTGATACATCCACTTGAACTTCGAGCCTTTTTAATCCAAAATTTGAAAATATTTTAATATTAATAAAATTTTAGTATGTGTCGGTTCAATATGGATATTTGACGGGTTAAAACATTAATACTAGTATTGCCCAATTAATTTTGTGATAAGTAATAAATAAGGGGTTCAGAAAAAATGCATAACCACTATTGGTTTAAAGTCCTAGAGCATTAAAGGGCCCTTGGTCAGAAATCTACTAAAGGTCAAGTTTTTTACCCATTTTATGTTTTTTTCTCCTATCACATTCTGTAAGGATTTCAAAATCCGAAATCCCTTTATAATATTGTTTTCTGAAGGTCATGTTTTTAATTGTACATTTAGTCTAAAATTACTTTACTTTGAAAACAAACATAACTTACTTGTGATTACTGTTAAGGTTTGTTGCATTTGAAATAGTTGTGGCTCCACACGAAGATGCGCCTATGATTGAAGCACTCGCTATGCTCCCTGTCAAACTGTGGCCAGCAATGGCAGTGTTGCTGGCGCTTTCACGATCACTATCCCTTTCTCTAATGTACCCGACTCGTTCCAAGTGACAACCACTACCCAGGCTAAGGCTAGTTGACATTTGAAAAGATACTTCACCAATGCTAGGATTCACTCCCCTGTGACTGACAGCCGTGTCAACACTAACTCCGTCTTCAAATGACAATATAAATAATGTAAGTTGTAGATTTCTATGTTTATATTACAATTAAGGCTAATATACTAAACTCACCAGCCGCAAGACTGCTCCCGATACCTATATCATTTTCCTCATCAAATTCAATTCTAACACCAGAAGCAGATGTTGTGACTCCGCATCCACCACTGCGACAAAGTGATATTGGCACAACTCCGTAGACATAAGCTAGAAGTATTGGGACTCCAATTCCTGTCAAGCAAATTTGGTCATCAAAATAATAATTGGAAAACTTTAAAAAAGCTTGAGATTACATACCGACAGCTATAGCAGCTAGCATTGGTGAAACCAAAATAGAAGCCATAACCCCGCTAGTAACTACCAAATTTCTTTTGTGCTTGTTGCTATTTTGTCTTTTATACTTGGCAAACAGCTAAAATAAGTATTTAATTTTTGTCATTATGAGGAAAGTAAAAAGCTTCAGAGCTTAATCTCGTAAAATTAACAAAGCTTGTCATACCTTTCTTCCAACCCATACCGGAATGCCAATAATAATAGCTGGTACAGCAATACCAGCAATCAATGCAATACCAACAGGAGCTCCAACCAGCATTCCTAATTGCCACAATATCTTTTTCTTTCTACTCCACGGTTTCTTACCCCAAAATGTACACCCTGATGGGCTATAGTTAAATTTTTTCTTTCAATTTCTATACTGATAGAATATCAATTAAAATATACTACACACCTGAGGTAGTGAAGATCTGATATCTCTTTCATACACAGCCAACAGAACTCTGTTCCGCAAACACTACAAGTTAAATGGTTGCATGAACCGTCATCCATTTTAACAATAAGAGCTTTGCAGCAAGGACACATTTTTATGTCGTCTCTTTGAGCGATAGAGTCTTGGCTGAAAGACACTGATGCCGACCGAGGATTTGGAGAATGTCTGGCCCTTTGGGCTCTGGCTGAGTCGCAAGTTTGATTAGGATGCCATTCTTGCTTGCAATGGTAGCAAAAAAAAGTTTCGCAACCTGGGCGCTCACATTGTAGTTTTGGGCACCCTGCGCAACCACTAGCTATTACGGCGTAGCTATTAAGAATCAAATAAAAAAGAATAAGTAGGCATTGACCAAGACAAAGTTTAAAAAGGAAAAATACCCGCAATCTGGCGCCGGACACCACCGGATATCTGGTTCGGTGACAAGTACTCTTCGCAACAAAAATTCTTCGTACTTGGCCATCATTACTTCGTCATTTAACACCATGCGAATGTCATTGGGGTAAAGTGGCTCCGAGCAATGTGGACAAGAAATGTTTACCCTGAGATAAGGAAATGACATTTTGAATGTTCAGCGTATCAATGCATTAATGAATATGAAAAAAGGTACAAAAGAAACAAGCACCTGCTTTCAGTAATTTCAATTTTGAGATACTGCTGAAGGCAGTCAAAGCAGGCACGATGATCGCAAGAGCTGAGAGCTGGAAAGCAATCGTGTGGAAGTTCCAACAAACAAAGAGGGCATTCCAGGAGTTGACCAGTAGTGTGTTGATGTTGATTAATTGGGGGAAGAATTACTCTACAAGAATCCGTATGTAGTGGATGGGGAAGCCCGGATGAAGCTTGAGCTGGCATGTCTATTCGGGCACAGGACGAGTTTGATTCAGAGTCCGAAGAGACAGGTTGGGTGCAGTTGGGTTGATTTTGTTGATTACGACTACTAGATAACGCTATTCGAAATGATTCTCTGTGTGCTCGTGAGCCAAGATTACTACCATCCTAAATATGGTAAATAACATTTTAACATTTATAGAGCCATAATGAAAGGGATTTAAGGTGAGATTGATAGCAATTTGTACTTTATCAATTGGTGTTAATCCAAGATAACTACTTTCTGACTGATTATCAGCTTCTGATCCAACACTGCTCACTGCCAATGTCGCTTTACTACCAGAGCTTGCACCATTATTTTTGTTACTAGCTCCCCCACTGCTTCCACGTCCATAAGGGCCCCCTCCAAATAGTCTTCTAAGAGAAAAGCCATGTTTTCTGGATACTCCAGATACACCGGAAGGCCCTGACATTGCCATGGAGGTGATTCTGGCATGGAGTGCCGCTGCGGAAGCCAAGGAGGTGGAGCGGTGTGAAACTCTATCCTCCTGTTCACCAGACCACTGCTTCTTCATACTACTAGAAAATGATAGACATTAATTAGTTGTAAGGACACAGAACTATCCACTACCGATATATTTTTTAAATATCAATATTAAGTAAACTACGAAAATATTATTCATAAATTGCTATGGTCATATATAAAAAATATAAAATCAAATTTGTTTTCTTAGCAAGGACTAATAAGTACCACAAACTTAGATACTGAATCATAAAATAGTGTCGAGGTAGTACTTATTAAGCAATTAAATAAATCTACATATTAGTCATGTTATAAAACAGTTTGTTACTTTTTTTCATCATTTTAACGTTCAAAAATTAATAAGCTAACCTAATACCTTAAAGGGAGTAGACAAAAAAAATGCTAAGTTTTAAAACTGAAAGGAAAATACCTCTTGAAAAGAAAGCTTGATAACTACAGGAAAATTAAAGCCTTAATAATGTGCACTCACGCATATCTTAATCTCATCCCTTTGAAGAAGTTACTCAAGATTTCGTACTTTACATTGAAAATGAAAGTTCTTCCCTCCCACTTTGTTAAAACAGAGTAATTGGGTTTTTAAAATAAAAAGTTGTATTTCTAGTAGGGAATTCCTACAGATGGTCTCAAAGTTACTAATCAGACGAGTGATAAGCATGGTTGGTTATCTAGCTCATGTAGTATTTGTTAATCACCCCATGGAATTCAACTACATTTGAATGATATTTCTACACTTAAAAATGTACTGGTACTAATTAATAACTAATACTTTACCAATAAATATAATTAAATTATACTATAAATTAAATATTAAGTGATCCAAATAAAAGGCCTATTAATACTGAAATTATTACCCAAGTACCAAAGAAATTTTAAATATCTTAAAAACGATCAATACTGTTATTGATGTTGCAGTAAAGAAAATAGCTTAAAAAGGCTAAAACAGGTGCAGTTAATTAAAATTCAAGTTGAACTATATAGATATGAGTCATCCATGAAATGTAGCCATAAAAATAAAATTGCCATTTCTCCCTTAATCCAAGAGTATAGCAATTCTATAATAAGCTATGCTGTAGTTAAGAAAATCTCACTTATAATTAAGTCCTTTGTTGTTGTTTTATATCAATACAATGACTCGCATACATAAAACAAAATTAAAGTCTTTATCTTTTCAGTTACTGCAGCAATACTTGGTTAACCAAGTAGCTCACAGGAAAAGGGTAATTACAAAATACGAATATTGTTTGGATACCTTAAAATACATGTACATTATGTGTACTCAAGAGAAATTCCTCCTTCATTGGTATTCAAAATGTAATAATTCCACCATACTATAAGAAATGCGTAATGTAAATCTAACCTTCAAGCATTCCTTCATTGCTACTTTATGCTAATTACAGATAATCATCAATAATTTTTACTACATCATCAATTTTGAATAAAAATACCATAAGAATAAATTTTAAGTCACATACTAACTTATGACTCCAAACTCGAACCTTGGAAGTCAAAAATTGGGACTAAATCATAATAGGAGGTGGCTTTTTTTTTCGGTGCAAAAGGCTATACATTACAATATCACCCATGTGTCAAGCATAATAATTTGAAATAGTGAATTTATAACTAATATGTCATTTGCAGCCTTTGGACTAAAAATATAAGCTATAAAAAGATGAGCTGCAATAGCAGCTTATTTCAATTAAATCTAGGCAATAATTACGGCTATAATCAAAAATGACCTAGGCAAGCCATATGGTACAATAATTTCACTGGTCAAGGTGAAGATGGATGCCATTCCTATACAGAAAAGTTGAAATTACTGGTAGCCCCATACTTCTATAAAGAGCAATATAAAAGGATATTATAGCTTGCTTCAGTTAAAAAAAAGGATCTTAGTTATTAGGATTAGATAACCTACATATCCTTCACTAACAATAGTTTTTTACTTCCAGCGCAAGCATTTAAGAAATTGTTACCATCTGAAGTTTTTAGGGAATGTGAATTCAAGTTGTAGGTGTCTTATAAAATTTATCTTTTACTACTAACAAACCCTGCATAAGTTTACATCAAAGAAACTGCTGAATCCTTCTTTAAAGGTTACAATATTCTGTACATTTTAGGTATAATATAGGTAGCAGTAACCGAGTATGGACAGTAATTTATGGTAAATGTTATTGGTATTAAAATTGTTTCATAATCAACTAAGTGATGAGACTGGAGCTCAGAAGTTTCTTTGTTTCAAATAATTGTTCAATACATTACAGAGCGTGGCATAGAGAAGGAAAACCGTTCTTTGTAATTAGGCTCGAAGAAATTAAGCCAATTTATACAGATCTTATCTACCAGCAATAAGCATCAAGCACCGCACCTGAACTAACCAAGGCACAAATTTTAATGGGCCTTGTCAAGGATAGCCCAGTATGACGGTATGATCGAATAAAAATCAATTCAGTAAACTTTCTTTAGTTACTATACAAAATTATAATATATTTAAACAAAAAAATGGCACATTACCTTAAAGAATCCAAGCTAAATTTATAAAAATTAAAATCTTGTCGCCCGACTACTTGGCTTCGTTTACAAACATTTTTCTTTTATTTACCACCACACTAATAAAGGCGTATCAACATTTACTTTGTCGCTAAATGCCTTCCTCTTTTCCCCCAACAAAAAAATCAAGGCCAACATACAAATGATAAACGTCACCAGTGGCTGATATCTTTAGGGTTTGGGTCGACGAGGATAAACTTGGGTACCTCGGCCTTTATTCGAATGTACGCAGTACCATCTATCTACTGGAACAGACATTTCGATGATTTCGTGACAAAGTCCAACAATCAAGTGGGGAAACGTCATTCTAATCCATCCTACAAAAAATGTGCTAGAAATTTGATTAAATGCCTGCGAAATATTAAATTATCAATATTTTTATAAATGGCAAAGCATTTATACTATGGGGAAACTTATCATCAGACGAATCTTACGAAAAAAGCAGTTTTTTATTGTAGTTATTTTGTTTGGCATTGTCTTCTTAATATATCAAATTTTTTCAGTTAATGAACTTGGTCGAGAATTAGCTAGACGAAATTCGGGCTTTCGTACAAACTTTCGGGAATATGAGAAAGCTGACGATAACTTTGACATGCGACGTCCAAAATATGAAGAGCCAGATAGAGTTAAAAGGGAACGTATTCCAGATGAAGAAAAACTATCAGATAAAACGACTATCCGTGTAAAGAGAACTTTAGGTGTTTTAAGTAAATATCAAGAGCTTTATGTTCCAAGTTTGTCAAAGACATTTCGTTGTCTGATTGGGAATGTGGACATTGAATTTGATAAAGTTAATGATGATTATTGTGATTGTGAAGATGGATCGGATGAACCTAGCACAAACGCGTGCTTCAATGGGAGGCAAGAATAATGGTTTCATTTAAATAAATGATTAGTTGGACTAAAATTTATCGCATCTTAGGTTCTTTTGCACATTTCAAAATCCAATATCAGATCCAACTTCAATTCCATCAAGCAGAGTGAATGATGGAATATGCGGTATTTTTCAATGATAAATAGTTGATTAGCTTGATAATCTTATAATCTTTTATTTAGACTGCTGTGATGGTTCTGATGAATGGAAAAAAATCACTTTACCTAGTCATGTACTCTTATCTGGTAAGATTTAAAATTATTTTAACTAAACAAGAAATGGCATCTAAGGGTAGAAATATAATTTCAGAGTCGATTCAAATGCAGCTAAATGTAGACCAAACACCGTGTAGGAACCGGTGCATTTAAGAAATTTTCCCTTAAAAGATTTACATTTTTACAGATCACTTGTAAGCGCTGACAAACGCAACATGAAAGTTTCAATGACTTTCTCGTTTGTGTCTTTTCCATTGCTTTCAAGTGGTCGTAGTTATCTAAAACCTTGAAAGCAAGTTCAAATAAAGAAGCCCATATTGTGGAAGCTTTTTTATAAGAATAAAATTATAAAACCTTATTAATATTAATTTGCTACAAAATTGCTTCGTAGCATTGTGAAATTTACATTCCCAGGGCAGGAATAAGCAAATTAAGCACACGCTTAGGGCATCAGAAATGTTCCGTTGTCAGTACTTTATTATGCCACTGGGTGCAGCTAAATCAGTTTCAGATATATTTTAAGTGCTGAGGGCCTCTAAATTTAGTCTCAATTTGGCCTTGTACATGCCTTGGCAGTTTCTAAATAAATATAAACAAATTGAATTACCTACAGTAAGTGTATCTCCAAATTTTAAAGCCTTAATGATTTATCCCTTAAGTGAAACACAAATTTTTATCCAATTAGTTATACCCCCAGATATTAAATCATAACTACACTTCTTAAATTTTCACATTCGAATCAACTTGCCCACCTACTCTCAAAATTTGGTATGTCAAATGATGGGAAAAGATTTCATATAAAAAGATTTCTGGAAGCGTAACACCAGATTCGTCTAGCTTTATTACTTATGAAAATGGGGATTAAATTAATATATTCAAATCTCAGCTTCTCTGCGAGAAGATGGGGGACTAGTTAAAATTTACAATGGAATTATATATTGCCAAAAAAAACATTGCTCATAATATCAACCACCCACAATTAAAATTGGGCTTCCTACAATTGTTAAACAGTTTCTTTGAAAAATTCATTGTTTTGTAGCATCACACTCAATGAATAAAGTTTGACATTTTGCTTTAATCCCTTTCCGTACAAAAAGGATTGTAAGAAAGGCACAGATTCGAGAATTGCCACCTATAGTTGTTCAGTTACCTAATATCAATGTCAACTCAGCTTTGTGGCAATTGGAATATTTTCTTGTTTGCCAATTCTTTGGTGCTCTTTGTCTAATTTTCTCCTTTGATGCTCTGCTAACCGTTTTTCCCTCTCTGCCTGCTTTTGAGCTTTTAGAACATCTTCACTATCCCATAATTCTTCACTAGCCGCAACATCCTCCCAAGTTTTCACATTATCATCTATAACTCCTAATTCAGAACTCTAAAAAAAATTATATTGTAATTTTTTAAGCAGATCTCAAATAGTTAAAAAGAATTTACACTAACAGCGTGTGCCAATGAAGCTTTGAGATCAACAGCCAGTCTTGAACTATTCGTGAAACTTGACCTTTGCTCATCATTAACCAGTTTCTTCACAACATACTTTGGAAATATTTTATAAATCAATAAAACTTGGGAGATAATTTGAATTTATCTGCAATATATTCCAAATGGAAGTACTTTTTTAGTTTTGGAAATGGCTGGAGTTAATTCTTTGAATAAGTCATCATATAGTTCTTCTTCTTTATCTTCAGAGAGGGATAATCTGTCAGACCTCTGGGAGCTATTACGATTCACACAGGTATTTTTTTGATCAATTAAAATAGATAAAGGGGCATCATTTTCATTCCATGATTCCCAGCTTTGAAGCTCTGGAGCTAAATTCTTTTACATTCAATTATTAGCAGTATGAATAACAAGTTTGAGGATAGGTTATATATACAAAACATACATGGGCTGAAGATTGTTTCAAGTCATTGGATGATATTGGAAGGCCAACATCAGATGCCCTTCTCCGCTTCCGAAAGCAACATGCAGCTCGACGTAGGACTCCAATAACATTAAGGATGACGTGACCAAATCTTACTAATAAAGCTTTGACAATTTCCATTTTACCTTAAATTTAACACTACCAACTGCTATTTTAAATTTAAGACCAAAACATTAGTTATATATTCATGCTATGGAGCATAGACCTCACAACTCAAGGTATGACTAAATATCTACTAGTGAATCTAGAGCTGATGAGTCTCTAGTAAATACCAAGTACAGGCTTAACAAATAAATCTATAATGTACGATACTTTTTGCTTAAAATCCTAGCTTAATATTATTTTGGGCATAAAGTTTATTTAATAAACAGACAGACTTATATTTAAATATTACTACAATTTTGTCCCTATAACATAAATAATTAATCATTATTCAATAATTTGGCCAGTTCGCCAAAATCCAGCCATATTGCTCCACAGCCAACTTTGACAAATGCTCAAAATTAAATCGTTTTAGTTTATAATATCAGAAAACTATATAGATATATATAATTTTTTTTTAACTCGTTATGAGCGATTCTGACGGGTGGGACAATTCAGTCCGCTTGTCCATCTGATTAATCAGGTGTGAGATGTGTGTTACGGCCTATACTTGGGGCAGGAGCCCTGCTTGGGGATAGGGACGGGACACCTGTGGCGGAAGTATGACAACCACCCGTTGGGGGATTAGTGGTCGTCCTCACACCGGGTACGTAGTCTAGATTATCTTTGCTCACACGGCCATCCACAAACTCTGCCTCCCAGACGCTTGGGATTACAGGATTACGGCACTACTCAAGAGTCCCGGCACTATATATGTATAGACTTGGAATGTCCAAAGATAATATAACTACGTACCCTAAGATTCGAAATCACGGCGTTTCTCGATTGTGCGTTTTCTCGTGAGGCTTTTACCAGAGAGGGTAAAGTCGCTTCGCTACTTTACCCTCTCTGGTTTTACTGAGTTCGCGCCGGAAGTCGGTAAAATTGGGCTTCATAGCAGGGCAGCGTTGCCAGATCGAAAATCTGAAATTATCGTATCTAGGCCAAAAAATTATCGATTTTCCTGGAAAATTATCGAACATTTCTTTTTAGCGCTAAATTTTAATTCATACATAAATGCGTTGAATTTAGATGCTTTTTTTTAAAGCACTACAGGAGTTTTATTTCAGGGAAATAAACAAAATGTCTATTATCATTATTAACTGAACCTAATATGTTTAAAAATGTATTAAAAAATGCGGTAATAGCTAGGAGTAACAAACTCACACTCAGGACTACGCGTACAGAAAATGTATATCATTCATTTTTAAGTAGAAAAGTTATATAAATGAATAATAAAATATAAATCGTTCGTAGGTTTTTAAAAAAATCTAAAAATTTTCGTACATTATAGTATGTTGAGGCAGAATTATCGAAATAATGGTACGATATCGTACGCCATGAAAATTATAGTACGCCCTAAAAATTTTGATAAATTATCGCACTGTGCGATAATTATCGTACGTCTGGCAACTCTGTAGCAGGGTGAGAAATAAGTAATTTCAATAGATAACCCAAGATTATATTACTCACCTTTAGTTTTCTTTCGTTTAGAAACATTTTTAGAGCTACAGGCATGATCCATTATTGTTTTAAAACAATATAATGCAAAAATATCTGGTATCTTGAAAACCGAAAGTCAAAAACCACAGCGCAATTTTCACTTTACGTTTTAACTAGATGTCGGTAGCCCTGCCAGCTCCATGGAGGTAGTTTTTTCCGACTTCCGCCGGGAACTCAGTAAGAGCCTGCGAAGCCCCGTTTTCAATCACGATTTTTCTGAACAAAAATCACGCTTTTGCGTCAAAACCAACCACGAGAAGCTTCTCTATCGGCTTTTTTGTCACGAGAAGCAGATATCTAAATCGATTGGATATAGGCTTATTTTGAAATAAAAGCGCGTCAAAAAAGCAAAAGCGAAAAGCCTGAAAAATATCGTAATTGAAAACACTAAAGCCCCGTTTTCAATTACGATAAATTTCAGGCTTATTACGGCAGTAAATATGAACTTAAATTGAAGTGACCCATTATTCCGACTTTCCCATCATTTTATCTCACACAACCTTCACAATAGCTTCATTTTCAAGAGATTTATTGCATAAAATTGCATAAATAACTAGAGTTAGTTGGGTGGTAAATTTTAAACGCGGTTACATCAAAGATAATTTAAACTCGTACCCTAAATTCGAATACTGAGAGCTTTCCCATTGACGGTTTTGTTACGACGCGTTTACCCTTTTCCGGCACGTGACCTCAGAAAAATCGGGTTCCATTATTCGGCTGCGGTAAGGCGCCAACCATGGAGCGAATTGTTTCTGAGTTCCCGCGGGAAGTGGGTAAACGCTATCGGCACTGCGCGAGACAGTGATTTCGAATCTAGGGTACGAGTTTAAATTATCTTTGGTTGCATGAAGAGCGGCGGGCGCGTTTTAAGTATGTAAAATGTTCATAGAACATTTTTTGAAGGAAATAGCTGGGCCCTAATGTTCGTAATTGGGTTTATAGCCGTACATACAACACTAACGTAGATATTCGCGATAAACAATTACTGTGCACCGGTTTCCATCGTAATCATTGCGGGTAAAACAACTATTTCTAACAGTAACCTGTGAAAAGATATGTTTTGTTTGAGTAATTACTGATAAAATATTTAATTAACCATTCTTCATTTTTATTTAAAAAAAACTAGCTTTCTATGATTTGAAAGAAACGCGTTTTCTAGTGCGTTCTTAGCGATTGGAAATTATGGTAAAAAGAAAACTAATTATAACACTAACCTGTGAAAAGATGTTTTCTTTTGTGTATTTACTCTTACATGATTTAATTACGAAATTTTGAGCCATTCTTCAACTTTTACTAAACATAAGTCGCTTTAAAGATGTAAAAAAAACCGCGTTACCGTCGAGCTAAAGTCGGCCATTTAATCTTAGGCGAAATAGAGTGTTAGTTCACCAGTGTGACGCAGATGGCGTAACTTTCGTCGCCAGCCAAACGAAAAGCATGGGCCGAAGGCAGGGTTTTTTAAAAGTTCTAATCGGACCACGCGACAAAATTTCAAAAATCGGTCTAGTTTGTTATCCGATTTCTATGGTTGCGATCCGGTACCGGGGATAAAACGGACTCCGCCAACTTTGAAGGCTCTTCCTAAATTGAGTCGAATCGTTCAGAGTTCCTAATTTCCTGTAAGATAGTTGGCAACCAACTAAAAATAATACTAAAAATAACAAAATATGTAACAATAGTAATCGAAGGGGAACGTTTAGCAATAAACACAATAGCCTACTTAGGTTGGGGGAAACTCATAGAAATCTTATACTCCTACCTAGAATGCTGCAATCTACGGGAGAACCTGACACCAAGACATTTTGTAGCAACGACTAATGATTATATAGTCTTTGCTTAAGCTTCAGCCAATCAGCGGCCATTCATTGACTACGGCAAGCCGCTAGCGCCATAACATGGCGGTTAAAAATAGTAGAAGTTCAGACGATTTTTACAGGATCCATCCGATCCCAGTGTTAGAAATAAGGCGGTGGCGTCGGTCAAAGACCAGTTTATTTTGGGCTATGACCAGTAAATTAAATGGAATCTGTGGGGTTCACTGGTCATAATGGCCAGTTTATTTTTAATTAAAAATATAATTCTATACCGAAAAGAGAAAATGATAAAAGCGTTGCGCTTTCAGTTTCTCACAGCCAATGAAATTGCGGATTTTTACTCCTAAATTGAGCGTATTTCGTGGCATCTGGCAGTAATGCAATATGACGGTCTTCCGCTACAATCAGTCAGATTCGTCGAACTAAATGCGAAACATCTAGATCAATCATTAAGAATATGTTTAAGAAAATAAGCATAGAAGACATTGTAATTTCTTTATGACTTTTACAAACAAAAAGGAGTAAAACTGTTTTTATTCGAAGAACAAGAAGATGATGAAATGATTTGGGTATATTTGTTCGAATTTCATTCGTCCGAACGGTGGTACAAATATCCGAATGCCGAAAAACAGGATCGTATGTCCGAAAACGTATTTCATTTGCCAGAAAAATTTATCACAACCTTTGTTGGTGATTTAGTCGTTCCATTTATGTTAACTTTACTGGCGAATTTCATTTGTTCGAATAATCGTTTGTCCGTTTTTTCGAACATTAGGAATCGGTTGTTTTTTTAAATATTGTTAATATAAGAAAATAGTAACATTAACGTGAACCTAACCTAACCTAACCTAAAATATCCACAACATTCAACGCAATTCCCACTTACTATATCGGACATAATAGAATAAAATGATTAGACATAATAAAAAAACAGCAATGGGAAATACTAATTTAGCGACAGAATTCGGACAAGTGATGCTACCGATTCGGACGAATGAAACAAACAAGTTGTCCAATTCGAACAATTGAAACATTTGTTATTTCGGCGGTTCGGACGAATGAAATTCGAACAAATGTACTTACCCCGATGAAATATTTTTTAAAGTTCCTTAAGAAATGTGATAAATATCAAAGCTCTTTGGTTTGTGATAAATAAAACTCATTATAGTTCCTAATCGCTATTAACAATTCACTTCCAAAGGTAAAATAAAAGGGGGTAGAGAGGTGGGGCAGAAAAGGGTGGTCATGACCAATTAATTTATTTTTAAGTAGGGGGTATAGTGGTCACATTGACCAGTACTTTTAAAAAGCTTATTTCCAACACTGTCCGATCCAAGCCCGCAGAATTCCCATAGGTTTTTGCTGGAATTGTTCAAATGAACCACTTCAACGTTTTTGGATTTTTATTTAATAATAGTGTTAAGATTTTTTGAACTTTTAGTTTTGTTTTCATATTTACTTATTATAAGGAATATTTAAATGTCATTGTGAGGAAGATAAATAAGATTTCGTTTAGGTTCGCTTTGAAAATATTTAAGCCTAGGCCTGACATAGGCCCAACTTTTAAAATAGCTGGCAAAGTGGCAATGTCAATGGCAGTTTTGGGAGAAGCAGTGACTGAAGGTCTTTAGTATTAACCTTTGTATTTAAAGGTTATTTCACATTTACAGTAAGTAATATTATATTTATTATTATGTTTGTAGAAACTTAGATAAACAAAAACCTTATGAAAGAGTAATTATATCCCAGAAAAAATACATTACACTAAAGAATGACACTTATGACGAATTGACGACAGTCATTGAATTAAACAGCAACAATCGTACTGATAATTGTCTTATTTTTCAAAACTTTACCTTCTATTTAATAATATGCTTTTTCTCTTAGAAGCTTAGCCAAGATAAATGTCTCGCACTCTGCTTAAATTCAACATTCCACTGTTAAACAACATAAGAGATAGTACTCAACGAAGACCGATATTTACAATGTTAAATAAAGTGTTTAAAAAAACGGATATTGCAGTAATTATAGTCCTGAGATGTTGTTCCACTAGGCTCACTGAACTTCCTGAAGTAACTTTTACCAAATCATCAATTTGAAAGCCCGCCGTTTATAACTTTTACCTGTACAACGACACATTACCGTCCACCTCAAATCGTTTTCTACATGTGGAAATGAAACATCGAGGAGCCATAACAACAAACAACGCAATAGTTATCCAAAACGTTTGCATATAAGAGAAAAATCTTTAAGAGTAAAGAAACAGTCTACCATATTTAAAAAAACATTAAACTCGATCACAGCGCCCTGCACGCGCTCACGTGATGATGTAATATTTGACGTCATCGAATCTCAAATGCCGATTATGCCGTCGTATAATTAGCTCTACGTCTGATCAAAGATAATTTAAACTCGTACCCTAGATTCGAATACTGAGAGCTTTCCCATTGACGGTTTTGTTACGAAGCGTTTACCCTTTTCCGGCATGTGACCTCAGAAAAATCGGGTTCCATTATTCGGCTGCGGTAAGGCGCCAACCATGGAGCGAATTTTTTCTGAGTTCCCGCGGGAAGTGGGTAAAAGCTATCGGCAACGCGCGAGACAGTGATTTCGAATCTAGGGTACGAGTTTAAATTATCTTTGGGTCCCAAAGGCGGGGAATTCATTTCCTCGCCTTAAAATTTTCGTCGATTTTAAAAGTAGATTACGAGCGAAATAATTAAGGGAAAATTATGAAAGTAGTCTTAAATAAAACCTGGAAACTTACTAAAAATCATATGAAAAATTCAAAGTTGAGTACAAACACTAAAATTATTAAAAAGTCTCCGAATTGCAACACAGTTAGGAAAACAAATTCCCGTTGGAAAAGCATTAGGGAGAAAAAACAATTTTCACGAAAATTCGTCCGCTTAGACTCAGTTGGTGTCTCCGCCCTACTGTCTATAGTAACTTTAAATAGGTTACCTTGATAATGCCACCCTCCTTATTCCTTGTTCATACTCACCGGCAGCCAGCGGGTCCCCACTCCCCACATGCTGAGCTTGACGGTGATCGTTGACAGCTTCTTCACTGTTGATTTTTGTTACCCGCACAAACTAGACATTAGAATTATTCAAACATTTTTATTATTTCTAAAATTCGGTGTGAAATAAAAACGAAAAGAACGCTATTAGTTTCAAAATCAGGTGTCTAAAAAATATTATTTAAATTGGAAAAAAAATTATAACGTAATGCTTTTTAAAAATGGAAAATAATCGATAACTTTGTAACTATACATTGGCCGCTATTTGTAATATTTATATTTTTAGTGTAAAGGAAGTTTGAAAAACGGCAAAAAAGAAAATTCGCGTAAATCGAGTTACCTCAATTTGGAACTAAAACAGTTTTAATATTGGCACAGGCTGGCCATTATATTAATTCCAACCCCTCCCTTTTTTTCTGAAAAAAAATATTATTTAAAAACCGTGAATCTTCGCAATTAGCTTGATCATTTGATGATATGGTTATTTTTGTCGATGTCATAAACAATGGACAAAATCGAAGATGGTTATATGCAAAGATATTGTATTATATTTTACATATACATTAAAAATAATCTTATTATTAACTTGTTCATACCGTCAAATGTGAAGTTTAATTTTTGAAATGTTTGCTCTTCGCGATTTACCGTAAACGAACTCTGTCGTCGTTCACTGTGAATAAAATCCCGGTGTAGGTAGTCAGGAGCGGCGTTAGGGGTAGGCAACACGAGCTATAGCCTACTTTTGTGTTCAAATAGGGGCCCACAAATCGATCTGACGGGGCCACATCAAGTCGATTTTTAAATTCAAATAAAATATGTGATGATAGTTAATACTGTAAAATTTTAAAAACCGCACTAATATCAAATAATAAATAAATTACCTGAATTTGCAAAATTGAATTATAAGTCCAATATTGAGGAACAGGGGGCCCACAAATGATAAACATTATTAGCCTACACCAAAGAATCTTCTGGCACCGCCCCTGTAGGTAGTTGCTAAAACTGTCTATTAAATTCTGGAGATTTACAAATGAGTTGGATTAGGGGTTAGTAAATGTCCACTTGTTTTTATGGTACCGATCATTAATTTAAGTTGAGAGCGCGCTAATATTTTCCTTTAAAGTAGCGCGAGCCACAATCCCCTAAAAATGAAGAAACGCGTACCGCGTAGCCCATTTCACCTGCCAAGTTTGTCAAGACCAAAAGAATGTATACCAGCGCCTATTGTTATAATTTGTGGCTTTTAATATTTAATAAAGCTCTTTTAACACTAAACGGAATATTTGCAGTCTAGTTTATCGTTGGATAAATTCGGAAGAACCTTTGAATTTTATTCAATCGGAGATATCATTAACTCCCGACGTTTAGAGTACCCTTCATTTTATTAATAAAAAAAGTAAATAATAAACCCATAGCCGAGTAATAGTTTAATGTTTAATTTTTGAAATTTTTGCTCGCCGCGCTGTGAGCGATTTGCGTAAACGAACTTTACCGTCGCTCACCGTGATCAAAATCCGCGCGTAGCTAGCGCTCAAATCTGAGCGAACTATTCCTTCTCTCGGTAATTTTCCCTCAACGCTGCGTCAGCGCTTTCTACTGAGGGTACTAACGCGTCGCTTAAAAGTGAGGGGGCTATTCCGACGATCGGGAGATCTCGCTCAGCGCGCGGTGAGCGCTTAAAAGTGAGGGAACTAACCCGTCGAGGGGGGAATCTCCCTCAGCGCGCCGTCAGCCATCAACGCCGGAGCGAACTATTCGGCGCTCGCCCAGAGGCTGCTCAATTAGAGATAGAGAAAATAAACTCGTTTGCCTTGAGTACTCGCTCACTTGAGCAAGCCGTGTTTAAAACTCTATATGCTCATTTTTCCGAACGCTCGCAACTTTTTGCCCACCTCTGCTCCGCCGTTCGGCAGAGCACGGCCAACTTTGATCACGCGCTGTTTGCGCTACTACGGCCAACACATTCGTCGAAATTCCGCGAGCAAGGATTTTCCCCCTATAAACTGTACTATAATGTGTAGGAGTTCAGCGCCACGCTCGGTGGTTATATTGTCTTCAATGTAAAAACTATACTAAAAAAAATAATCCGCTAGGAGCGCTGACGTCATACACATCTTTTGCTCATAGGTTAACACAGAAACAAAAGTAGGAGGCCACCAACGGTCAATATATAAGAATTAAACGACAAAACTGGTAAAAAAGACCGTATATTTAATAAAAATAAATCGCAGTACTTCGGCAAAATATGCCTTCAAGGCGGTACAAGATTTGAAGTACTGCGATTTATTTTTATTAAATATACGGTCTTTTTTACCAGTTTTGTCGTTTAACACAGAAACGTCAACGAATGAGATGGCCGCTGTAGCGCGAGAGATGCGCGAGAAATCAAAGTTGGCCGTGACTGAACGCAGTATCAGTCACTTCAGTCACGTGCTTCCTCCATGGTTCGAGTTTAAATTATCTTTGGTCTGATAAACCACGGCCAACTTTGATTTCTCGCGCATCTCTCGCGCTACAGCGGCCATCTCATTCGTTGACGTTTCTGTGTTAACCTATGAGCAAAAGATGTGTATGACGTCAGCGCCCCTAGCGGATTATTATTTTTAGTATAGTTTTTACATTGAAGACAATATAACAACCGAGCGTGGCGCTGACCTCCTACACATTATAGTACAGTTTATAGGGGGAAAATCCTTGCTCGCGGAATTTCGACGAATGTGTTGGCCGTAGTAGCGCGAACAGCGCGTGATCAAAGTTGGCCGTGGATAAACCGACGGCCATTATTTTAGTAAACAAACCGGTTTGAACAACCAAGGCTTAGCCGCTTAGGAGCTAAAATGAACTACAATATAGTGTTAAGTTCTGTTAATGTAATTAATTTGCCAATAATGAAGTTCTCTGAGACTCACGTTCTAAAATAAATTTGCATTGTCATATAAAAGAAGCAGGTTTATTGTGAAAAATAGTTGAAATTCAGGTTGAGCTTTTCTGGCGCATCTACAAGGTTGGAGTCTTTGCAGATTCTTTTGAGCCTAGGCCTAACTCTTCTAGGCTTGATATGGGTTTTAATAACGCTGGTGGAATATCCCACTTCGACGACTTGTTCCATTTTCGGAAAGCGATCACTTATTGGTCATTTTCCCCAACCTTTTATTTTTCTAAATTACTCATAATTTAACTTCATCCACACAAACCGAGCGAGTTTATAAATTTCAATAGACCCATAACAAAAGAGGGGCCGCAGACGAGGCTTAAGTGAGACTTCTGGACGCAACATCCTGTTTGTGACGTTTTGAACCACATGACCGCCATTGAAATATACAGGCGGAAGTAAGGAAACGGATGTTCCGTCCAAATGCTGAGTTGCCAGGTAAAAATGTTAATTTTCGCCCCCGCAACTTTCATCATGGGTCTATAAGGCTACATTGGGCTGACTAAAATTCCGACGCAAAAAATTCATTTTCAATTTAGAGGTTTTCCATTGGCTTAAATAAATATGTTACTAGCCAAAAGTGTGACTCCCAAAATTACTAGGAAGAATAAAAAGGTTAAAATCTAACGTAGTCCACCTTTTTACTGGTTCGTGGTGAAACAAATCGTTAGTCAAGATTTTTGAATGGAATTAAGGTACAGTAGCATACTTATGAGTAATTATGTTACATATGTTTAAACCAATATTCCTACAAACTTCAAATTTACCGCTGTTTTTTTTTCTGAAATCGAGAATTTCCTGGCCCTGTTGATTTGAGTTTCAGGATCTGGCAACGCTAGGAAGAAGTAAAACCATGGTAAAACTTATTTTACTCAAAACAGTAATTTCAGTGGTCCTTTCGATAACAGAAACGTAATTTTAAATTTCAATTCTACAATAATTTCTATATTTTGTATTATACGCTTCATTTTTCTTTGCGATTGGCATTACAATAATTGTTAAACATTGTTAGTAGACATTGAGTGATGTTCTACCTATAGGCCTAACATTACCCTAAGCCTTGATTATAATGTTAAGATTGATTTTGATGACGGTTAGGGCTTGGATTAATTAATCCAAGGTTAGGGACTGATTGGTAAATTAACAGTGGTAATGGAGTGTGCTCATCTTTTTTATAGGGACATGAAATTTTCATTAATTTGATTACAATAATGGTTACTAGCAAGCCATTCTGAGCCATTGGTGGAAATATTTTGGATATATCTAATCTAATACAATGGGTGATAACCACAATAAAAATAGTTCCATTCCACCTAGATGGCTTGAATGCCCAAGGAAAGGACAACTCATTGCTGGTTAGTAAACTGAATAGCTATAACTGTGTATCCTATACACAGATTCTTACCTCAATGTATTTTCCAGATATATTTTTACCTTTCAAAACTCCTCTAAGTGAAAATTACAATAATGAAGTACCCGAAGCTAATAGATTCCCTCCTTCACTTCTTTTAGCATCGCTTCAGAGTCAAAAAGTAAATAAGTATTTAATCATTTATTTTGTGATTTTTATGTTCAAAAAAATACTTTTAAGCTCAAAATGGGATTGTGGATAGACTTGACAAATACAAACCGTTTCTATGACAAGAAATTTGTTGAAGATAAAGGAATAAAATATATGAAGCTTCAATGCCGAGGGTTAGTTAAAATGTTTAGAATTCTCATCACCTTTTGAAATTAATGATTTTACAGACATGGTGAATGTCCTTCTATTGAACAAACTGAAACTTTCATTCGTCTTTGTCATAACTTCAAATCGACTCACCCTCTAGAAATTATAGGTATTTAATCGCATCATTGCGATATAGTTCATATTATTGATAGTTCATTATTTACAGGGGTTCACTGTACTCATGGTTTCAATCGAACTGGTTTTTTAATAATTGCTTATTTAGTTGAAGTACTCAATTGGGGGTAACTATTATTAAATTAATTAAAGTATTTTTGGCAAACTGTTGATGTAATTGCTTTTCAATTTTAGAGTTGATGCTGCTGTTGAATGTTTTGCAAGGGTATTTTACATTATCCTAAAGCCAACTCGGTTTCGGAGCTAATTCGTGCATGGTTTATAGTTTAGGCCACCTGGTATCTATAAAGGAGATTATTTGCGCCAATTGTTTGAAAGATTCGGAGATCCAGCAGATGCTCCAGGTCCTCCGGAGCTTCCAGATTGGTGTAAAGGCTAGTATCACTACTTATTATTTTTTGTAAAATAAGCACGTTTAATTGTGTTTCTCTCCAATATTAGAATATGATGACTCTGTAGATGATGATGGAAAGGAAATAAATGGTGGAAGCAGCTCCAAAGATATGAAGAGTCTGAAGAAGAGGAGAAGAGAATTCTCTAAAAAGGTATCTTTACTTTGTTAATTTGTAATGAATTAAATGATCTTATATGTAGATATTTCTTCGTATTCAGAACCCCACATTTATGGAAGGAGTTCCTGGTATCACCCCAGTCTTAACGCAACCTAAGCTTCTTAATATCCAGAGAAAATGCCAGGAAATGTGCAACTGGGGAAGCACAGGGTTTCCCGGCAGTCAACCAGTCTCAATGGATAACAATAATCTCCGAATGCTTACTGAAAAACCATACAAAGTCAGCTGGAAAGCGGATGGAACACGATACATGATGCTTATCGATGGAAAAAGTGAAGTTTATTTTGTAGATAGGGATAACGCTGTTTTCCAAGTTTCCGGTTTGAGATTTCCTAGAAGAAAATTTTCAGATCAACATTTGGATCGTACTTTGTTAGATGGAGTATGGCTCTTTTCCTCAATCATTTTTCGATATAAATATTAAATATTATAACGTCTCATTTTCAGGAAATGATCATTGATAAAGTTGAAGGAAAAGATGTTCCACGTTACTTGGTGTATGATATTATTAAATTTGAAGGAATTGATGTTGGTGGAACTGACTTTAATCGTCGTTTGTTGTGTATAACGAAAGAAATAATTGAGCCTAGGCATAGTGGAATGCAGTCGGGCCTCATTGACAAAGCTAAAGAGCCTTTCAGTGTCCGTAGAAAAGATTTTTGGGATGCCCAATGCGCAACTACAGTGAATATTTCATTTTACCACCACCTATTACTTAATTTGATTGATAATCTTACCTTTTTTC
Source organism: Leiobunum rupestre (assembly GCF_980474605.1). NCBI lineage: Eukaryota > Metazoa > Arthropoda > Arachnida > Opiliones > Sclerosomatidae > Leiobunum > Leiobunum rupestre. The sequence goes on from NC_143389.1 coordinate 39,002,361, forward strand.
AGCTTCTGTCTCCTGAATTTACTAAAAGCCTGCCTCATGAAGTTGATGGCTTAATATTTCAACCTGTTCCTGATGTAAATTGTTCTCGTGATTCATTGTGATAATGCGTGGTAACTAAATTTAATTTTAGGCATACCAATGCGGACAATCCCCGGCTGTTTTGAAATGGAAACCACCCACCTTGAATTCAGTGGATTTTAAATTGATTATCACTGTTGAAGAGCGTCCTGGGTAAGTTGGACTGATAGTGTTTTCCATTGGGCTTCTATGAGCGGCCTCCAATCGCTCCGAAAAACGAAACAATTTCATTGGGGGAAAAGGAGCAGCTCAGAGACGGATTCAAGTTTTCCATTGACCCTGTTGCTCCCTTGCTGATTGATCAGAGTTGCCCCATCTCTCCAGACTGAGTCAAATTTTCAGATTGCTGGGATCACCAATGGAATACGAACTTTATACACTTTCGCTTGACTTTCGGAAGATAGCAGACAAAATTGGGTTGCTCTCGGAGTGGTTTCAATGGAAAACGCTATGTCTTTCTTAAGTAAGACAGTCTTACTCAAAGTGTTCTCTGGAATTTTAGAATGCTCCGTGAAAAGAAAGGATTATTATACGTAGGATCATTAGATCAACCATTTTCTCAAATCAAAGTAAGGATTTTGGAACCTTTTTCTTTCTGGGTGAAAACTCCGAACAACTCCTTCTGTGTTGAGTTTGCAAGTTCTCTCCCCACTGGTTTAAGGGTTTTTCCCCCAAACTCTTCGGTTTCTCCTTCCATAAAAACTTGTTGAGGTTAACGGTAATAGTTAGTGTAGGGAGCTGTTGGCTCGTGTGGCTTGAAGGGCTTGCCACCACCCTCCTACTCATTGTAACCCGGCCACCTGAACTAATGACTTCAAAAGTCGCTTGATGAAATGGGCCTAAGGTGGTGCCTTGGGTATTAGCCTAGCTGATTATATGATTCCATTGTCAATAAAAATCAAATTTTTGATCTGGTTTTCAATTTCAGGTCACGAAAGATCTTAAGCAGTACCATAACAAAATAATTGAATGTAAATTCGAAGAGGGTCAATGGAAGTTTATGCGGGAAAGAACTGACAAATCATTTCCAAACAGCTATAAAACTGCCATTTGTACGTTGACAACTATAAACACTCTTATACAGCCTTTATGAGATTTTACTTATTTTCCAACCAGCTGTATGCGAAAGTATCCAAAATCCTGTAACGGATGTGAAACTCCTATATGTCATAAATCAGTATCATGGGAATCGCAAAAGACCATCGAACAATAGCGAATTTCGGCAGCCTCTTCCACCAAATAAGAGGCTACATACGTAACTAATACTTAACGGGGTATTTATCAAATGCTAGTACCACAATTGTAAATTTTTGTACATATTTTGCTGTGGGTTGTTTTAGTAGTATGTGTATGTTGTGTTTTAATTATTTGATTAAATATAAATATTGAATGATTATATTTAAATTTTACTGTTTGCAGAAATTAATGGTATTTTGAAAATTAATTTGATAGTAGGCGTTAGGAGTGATTTGTATAGGCTCCAATAATTGGTGATAACTACGTGAAGAAAGTTTAAAATACAGGTTAATTGTTAGGAATTTAATAGTAACAACAGTATATAATCTTTAAAAGTATAACTAAAGTTTCCGATATAACGAAATGGGCCAGATTATCATGACGCGCGAAGCTTCTAACCTAATTTGCATGAAATCTAGATATTCGCCGTCCGTGTGGGCGGGGTTTTACTTAGATAAATTTTAAGGCAAAGCAAGTTACAGTAGTTAGGGATAAATTTTTCGAGATGGCGTCTAAAACCGAGAGAGTAATTTCTGTGACGTAAATTTCGAAACACAACGTAACCAGCGACTTTAACTTTTCTCACGAATGAGGAGACTATCGCGGTGCTTTCTTTAGGGGAAGTTGGTGGAGAAAATTACTAAGATCAAAATGCGATTTGCGAACGCGGAGTTCCACGAACTACCGCCTGTGACACAATCGGTCTAGGAATACATGTAGTAAATGACGTCATTTAGAAAAGACATTTTTTTCTACTTCAAAGCGTCGCGTCGTGTGAGCCCGTACCTTGAAAAAAACGCGTAAAACTTTATTATCCAATGGGAGAAAGATTTTTTTTCTTAATCTTGATTTTTACCTGACTGGAAGTTTCGGAGAAAAAATACCCCCTTCTATTTTATAACATTCAAAGTGGTATCCATTCTTTCGTGTTAAATCTCAGAGAAGATTTTCGCGGGACCACCGTATGGAGGGCGCCATTTATAATCAACATGCATTTTGACGAAGAATTTTAATCAAATGGCCGCTTCCATAAGATAGACTATATACGTTCTTAGTCGTTTAGCTCGATATTTTCGAGAACAAATTGCCCAAATTACTTTTGGGGAGCTTCGCAAATTACTGTATATTTCTTCGTCCCGCTTTTTATACTCTTTGTCTGTTTTATTCATCCTAGATTTTTGGTTTAGAGAGAGTAAAAAAACAGCCATTTAAGTCAAAACACAAAACCGGTTTACGGAAAAAATGTACACGCAACATCTATATAATTATCTTGCCCAGTTTTCGATCCTTTACTGTTTTCCTTTTCTCAAAATTCTGATGAGCCAAGTTTATAGCAGTTAGGATAAGATTTTATTAAGTAACGAGTTTTGTTTCCCAAGGAGTAACCTATCTTAGTGTACTCGAAAGCGATTAAATAATCCTTGGCCTTCTTAATGCAAATGATCCTAGCACGTGGCACTTCGTCGAAATGCGCGGGGGAAAAACTTTGATTAAAACGTCTAGCGATAGTGGTTATAAGGGAAGGGGGTTTATGGGAGTAGCGATTTATGTCTGTCCGCGCTGTCGCAAAGTTAAACGAGTGTAAAATTTAATGTAATTGACGTTTTCATAAAGAAAGCGGCGTATTAATGAATTTATTTAAAAAGTATATCGGCCCAATGAAATTTCACCGTATTTGAAGTATAAGCGTAGAAGTGAGGGTATTAAATGATAGAAAGCGCAATTTAATATTTTCTTCGCGAAATGGCCGAATAAGTAAAGTCGCTGACCTGTTACTCATTTTAGACCTGTCTCACTCTCTCCCGTCTTACGTGGTGATAAAAAACCCGACTTGATTCCCCCTTTGACGCCCACCCCAACACTGTCTAGATAGAGCTTTGGTAAGCCCAGTTTCAACTTGAAAGTTGAATCCGTCTTCCCGAAGCGTATACGACGAATTTTGCCTTTAGGACGTATTTGGTAAAAGGAGAAAAAAAAAGGAAATTAGGAGAAACTCTTTACGGCACACCGGATGTAATTAGTCACAATTTACATCGACGCGCAAAAATCATACCTTTGCATTTTTCCTTCTATAGTTTTTGCGGGCGATGCCATACTGGAATTCTGAAACGTTACTATGGAGAAATTTCTGTGTATCAGACTGACTCGCAACGAAAAAACATTTTGAGCTCAACCTTTTAATATTCAACTTCATTCAAGGGTAAAGTTTTCGGATTTTTGCGGGTTGAAGACCTTTTCGGGCTTACCCGTGGAATAAAAATTCCCAGTCACGGCGTTTAATTCTATCGATTGTTTAAATTATTTAGCGTCTTTCGTGACGTGATTTTGTTTAAAGTGGAATGATGTTCATTCATTTGAGCTCTATAGGGTCTATGAGATACAATGAGAAAGATTGATTTAATCTATCAAATTTTGGCAGAAAGTTGAGTTAGAAATAGCTGGCAGCGTATAATTCTATCAATTGTTTAAATTATTTATTATTTTCAACTATTACTAACAATTTTTTTTTAATCCCGCTATTTTGTAAGTCTACGCATAAATCGGCCTATGCGGCTTTGTAGATAACCTATCTAAATAAATAAATAAATCATTTAAGCCCTAAAAGCCGCTCAAAAATAATTTATTTTCGAATATCAGGGTACAAAAGGCAAATGATTAAATTTCGGCTATAAATAATTCCACAACTGCCCAATTTAAAACCCAAAACCACAAATTCGCGACAAAAATTAGTCTGATTGGTTAATTCGATATTCGAATTGGGGGCCTCGACACATCGTGAGAAATATATTTTCTCCAACGGATTTTTTGCCGCCACTATTCGAAAGATTTTGAAAAATCGGGCGTGATCGCCTTCTCGTCCAATCAGAGGCCCTGATCGTAAAAATTCGAAAAATAAACGACCTCCAATGCTACCTCGCGCTTGACCTTGTCCGCGAAAAAGAGCGTCATTTCATCCCTCATCTTGTACTCTCTCATGAGAGAGAGAGAAAGAATTATGAGGATTTTGAAAGGGGAGGGCGAAAAGATGGGGCAAAGTTAAAAGATGGTTTCAGAACACAAAAAGAAAGGGGGGGGGGGTGCGGGGGTTCAAAAGAAGAGATAGTCGCTACAGCAAACTGAGAGAGAAAAAATCGGGAGGAAGTTTCTTCCCTCTGGGCAGTAATTTTCTCGGAAGAAGTTTCGACTCGGGATTTCGACTTTACCACGATTCTACCAGTCGTTTTACCCCGATTCTACCTATTAACTACCTTTATTTCTTTTTTACTCAACTCTCCAAAGCCTTTATTTCATACTCTCTCAGGCCAACGTTGTTAATTTGCGTCAATACTTTTTACGGACAATTTCGAGTTTCGCTTTTGCTAGAAATGAATGTATAAATTGAAAAACTATCAACCAACAGTAACATTTTCCAAATCATAATTTAGCGTTTCTTACAAACGCGTGCCTGTATATTTACAAAACATATTAAATTCAAAATAAGTGTTTATATAAGAAAAAAACCACAAATAAACCGGACTTTTGGACCAGAGGTTATTTTGGGTTGCGGAATTTTCACGCATGCTTGATTTAAATTCAAAGAACTCAAGAAGCCAAAAGTTTCCTCGGAACCAGTATATTTTTATTTTGAGCGTTATACACGTGGAAGTTTTTATTTATAGTGAAGGTTTTATATCGAAAAAAAAGGTGAAAACCGTGTGGCCGAAAAAATGCCTTCGCTCGAACGCTCTTGACGGAACATAGCGCTTTCCAAGCATGACCACCGCCGGCATTAACTAAACCCGTAATCCGAACGAAACCATACTAATCGTTATATGCTCAATATGAAAGGCTTTAACACTTGTTGCTCGCCATCAAAAATACATCCAATTTTTAATATTTTTTTTTCTAATTTATAAACCCCTCTCTATAAATTTAAAGTAGACTGAGTGGTACACTTTTCGGTACACCATCTTTTTTACTTCAACAAGTCCCCAAGTCCGGCATGTTTTCTTTTACCTTTAAGTGGTGTTCCGACGGTCACTTGTCACTACAGGGGATATCTGGGAAAGAATAAAATCTAAGGTCGTTCTTTTTTACATTATCCCCGCCTTCGGGCGCAATGTCCGCTAACCCGGGCGACGAACTACCATTTACTACTCTCCCTTTTTCTACGGGGGAAACACGCGGATATTTTTACAATGAAGAATCTTTCTACTTCTTTTGCCCCCCCCCCCCCCCCGCGCCCAGCTCACCTGCAAAAGCTTCGCGTGAAACCTGTTTGTGAGCTTCATCGCGAGTCGCTAGAAGATATTTTTCAGTGCAGAGTGAGAAATTATGGTTTGGCCCATCCAACGCTTTGGGACGCCAGGGGCAGGCAGTGGAGGAAAACATCATATCGAAATATGATGGAAGTTATAAAAAAATTCGTGGTTTAATCGTTAGGCCTTAGTAATTTTAATTTCCCCATCTCTTCGAATTTCATTAAGGTCTCAAAGTTGGTTAATTTTGTCCCCGCGCATTTTTTATTCGAAATTGTAGATTTCTTCGCAATGTTTTTGTATCTTACTAATTTAACTTTATAAAGCATTTTCCTTACTACCGTTACATATTTTGCATCCAAAATTTTACGCTGCTTTTGATTCAAATAAAGATTTTCGATATTTTAAAAATTTAAGTTCATTAACGATTATTTCTAGCAATGTAGATAGTGAACCTGAAAACGTGTAGACTACGTAAAATTTATTTCATTCTTGTTTGAAACGAGTAAATATATTTTATTCAACTTATTGAAACCTATTTAAAAGAGTAAAGTAATTTTTATCCAGAAAATGGTGAACATATTCACCGATTTCAAAATATAAAAAAATAATATAAGATTATTGTTTTTTACTTTAGAATATTCTACTACGGACCAATTTTATTTTTTCTCGTTTTTATTATTCACCTCAGCGCTGTCACTGTGGCGGCGCCAGAGGGTAGGCCAAGTATACGCCATGGCCTATATTCAAATATTACCAAAGGGCCAAAAAACCTAAAATTATAAAAAAAAACATTTGGAATTAACTTTTAAAGTCCTTCAGTAGCGGCTTTAGGGTTGCAAGGCAAATATGGAAAGTTCTAGAAACCGAGGGGATAACCAGTAAGAATTTGCCTGTACACCTATTACGTAATCATTAATGAGTACACATGATTACGCAATGAGTACAGAATGATAACGATGAGTACACAGGAAACACAAAACTTTAAAATTGTTACAGATGAGTAATTGAGTACGGGATAATTCCAATGAATACGCGTGATTACAGATGATTACGCGCTATTACAAATGATTACAAATAAGTACGCGTGATTTCATAATGATTACGGGTGATTACGTATGAGTACGAAGATACATATGATACAAAAGATTACAGAACATTACGTTATCATTACAGTCAGTGGCGTCGCCAAACCCTTTGGGGGGGGGGGGGGCATGGCCCCTCCAAATTCAAAATTGGACCCGCAAAACGTATGCCGTAGCTCCCCCAACTGCAAAAGAATGTATATACTACTAAGATAATACTTTCGTATCGATCTACCAGAACATCTTCAGTGGCGTACCTAGACCCTTTGACGCTCGGGTTTGCCGCCCCTCCGAATTTCCAGAAGAGCAATTGTTTAATAGTTCAAAGCAGTAAAAACTATGATATTATTTTAAACTATTTACTGGCTAACTTTTGCATCAGTGGCGTAACTAGGAACTCCGAGCCCCCCCCCCCCCCTCCTGCGAAAAACGACTTGCGGCCCTTTTAAATAGCACAGATTTTAATCATAAACGTTTGGGGGCCCCCTAGTTCTCGGGGCCCCCCGCGCTATGGGGGCGCTATTTACGCCACTGTAATTTGCATAGTACTCAATTAACAAATAGTCACACCACTGTTGCACAATAATACCTTTATTTCAAAACGCTACAGCTGCTTCGGGACGACTCGCAGTCTCGCACGTCCCGAAACAGCTGTAGCGTTTCTAAATAAACGTATTATTGTGCAACGTAACCATGACTAAAATCGCAATTTTTTGTAATTGAATGAGCAACGCCACCCGGGCGGACCGCCCCTCTAGGTACGCCACTGCTTATCTTAGGGAATCAGGTTTCTTAAGTGTGTTTTGTAAAACCGAAGGGAAAAATATATATTCGGCATTTCATCCTATCTAAGTTCTACTAGAAATAGTTGGCCCATATTGCCCCCCCAAAATGAAATCCCTGGCGACGCCACTGATTACAGTTAGGTTGTACACCGATTACGGGAAGTGGTTAGCCCCTCGCTAAAAACGCGGGGCCATATTGTAACAGTTCATAATAAAGTCCTTTAGTACAATGACTTAATAAAATTTTGGACATAGGATTAATATTGGATCCAATTAAATCTGGAAATAATCAAATATTTTTAATCAAACTTTGATCCAAAATAGTTTTAATTCAGTAAGATTTAGCAAATTTGAAATCAAAATACTTCAATCCAATAATTTCAACTTGACATGGTGATCGGCCCCGCGCGAGGCCCTAGGCATTTGCCGAGACTGCCTAGCTATGCGTAAAAGCCGCCACTGAATTGTACAAAAGACAATTTTTTTAATTTTATTTGAGTTGAAGAGGATTTGAATCATTGATATCCGTTCTGAATGATTTAATCAAACATACATTCTGAATTTGATTTGTTTAATTCAGATATTAAGTAAAAATTGCTATTAATTTTTGACTGAACTTAGATCAGCGATTAGATTTCAATGTTAATATAATTTAAATATGTGGATGAATATTTATACTTGAAAATTTTATTACTAATTTATTTTTTAGTGACTCGAAATGTTTTCGGTTAAAAAATATACTTTTTACGATTATAATTAATCGACACAGGCAAAAGTTTTTTACAAACTTCCGGCCGCAGGTAAATATGACCCTGGTGAAATCGAATTAGTCATCAACGGAAAATATGTCGTAAGCTTATCGTGGAATATGCCATTTCGAAAGTTAAAGATGCTTTATTTTTTACTTCTGTAGAATTTATCCCATAATAATTATTATGATATTTCGGGATTGCAATAATATTTTCATATTTAAATTCCCTGACAATTTTTAGAGATTTTTCCCAGACCTTTATAAGCCCAAATTAATTTTTTTAACTTTATATCAGAAGTTAATAAATTTACTTATATCTTATAGTATATATATATATATATATACTATAAGATATGTGTGTAGCAGCCTTGTATTTACCAATTTTCATTTCGAATTTTAAATTAAAAATTAACAACGTACGAAGTGATAATTTTATAAGAATTCGCGGACATTAGTAATAAATGCGTTAGAACTTTGTATTTTATATCAGTAAAGGTTAATTAAAGACAATAAACGGATGAAAAATGGTTTCAAATGAAGCAACGATTCATCCACCCATACCGCGAGACCAAGGTTCGCGTTTATAATAAAATTCACGTATGCCTACCAAATCCAATTGAGACGTGGTTGACAACGCGAAAAATAAATACGATTGCGGGTCTAATTTCTAATGGTAATATGACGAATTAACCGGATAGCTACTTTCTAGATATCGTATCAAATTTCAGTACGACTTTGTTAGCTCTCGCGATAATACCGGCATCTATCTTAATTTAATCGAAGATGGAGAACAAAATCGTCAGTACGAATACAAAACAATTCACCGAATCAAGATTAACTTTATTTTTAGATAGAATATAAAGAGCGATTTAAATTACTTTAGAAGGGCAAATTTCAAAGCACGAAATCCATAGATAAAATAATCTTAGACAAATAATTGCTCTCTCAGTTTTAATATAAACTATCGTATTTCCCATACGAGAACAATGCAAATAAGGTTAAAATATCGGAAATTTTCGGGAATATTCCATTCAGAGTAACATATTTTCTTTTAAAACGACAAGGTCATTTCTAGTAATTGGGCCCACTTTTCGCAAATCGGTACCCGGTACCAAGCGTAAAATGTCAGAAAAGTATTTGAAGAGTGACAAGAATCGGGGAGACTGCGTTCCATCCCTTTTCAATTTTGGGGGCAAAAACTAGAGCAATCTGGAATCCCAAAGCTTGGCAAACTTTAATGGTGAGGGCCTTGGGAAGGTTTCCGTTGTATATGACCCCGCGAGTCGCTATTCCCGCCATTTTCATGGTCAAGGTCAAGCGTTAGCGTCCCCCGGGTGTAGTAAATGAAAAAAAAAGCTTTTAGGAAAGGAGGTTGAAAAGGGGCTAGGGACGAGAAAGGGCTAATCTTATGGGAGGGGGTCAAAGTTCAGCTCTGGGCCTTTGACTGTACCAAGCTGCGCAAAGCGCGAAGAATGTTTCTAAAAATAGCTTTCCTCCGAAGGGGGCAAGGGGTTGGCCAGTTTTGGCGCGAAAATCGAGAGGTCACGTAAACGGACACTTAGGTCGACAACACGTTGTTGGTAAAGTTTGTAGGTTAGACACAAATGTTTGGGTGGCTTTGATAGTTTTGTGAAGAGCGCGGATGCCGTTTAAGGGTAGAAGGCTGGTGGCGAGTCAGGAAGGGGGAAGGGTCCAATGATCCAAATTTCGGTTCTATTGCCCCAAAAAGGACCAATCGTGAATCCTTAACTGCAGGGGACCTAAAAATAACCGCCATCACTAGATATATTCCCAATTTTGACCCCCCAAAAACAACTATATTTGACGTTTTCTAAACTAAAAAATTCCACAAACTCAAAATGATACGTTTGTACCGTAACGCAATATTACATAGGTTTACACGCCGGGTTCGTCAAATAAATAAAGCTGTTTTATATAAGCCAAATAAATAGATCGGAAATCAGGCGGATATATTGAACGCCGCCATCTTGAAAATCCTTTCTTCGCTTAAAACCTCGGTCTCGGCCAACGGTCAAAATTAATGCCCAAATACTAGCAACGACAAATGGTTTATCGCGATGTCTCTTCCGAAGAATCATTAGTGGTTCAGGATCAACGTATAATGCGATTTGAGGTAAGTGGTCTCATTATAATATCTAGTAGGTTTATAAATTAACAACGTCGAAGCAAATCGGTTAATTCCTACTGGCTTGATTTCATCAAAGGGGTGCGCGTAATTGTTTAGGGCCTACTTTTATTATTGGCTTTCTTTTTGTAACTTTGACGTACACGTTTACGAGTTCTTAGATACGAGTAAACCTCTTAGATGTATGTACAAGTAGCCGTATACGTCCCTCGAAACATTTCACAACGCTTCAACAAGTGTAGCAAACAAAATAAGTAAAGCGTTATATTTTCTTTGGAAAAAACCCGGGGAGGGAGGGTGGTGGAAGGGGTATGCCGCGTTTTTGGGTAAAAATAAAGTTGATATCGACGAGATGACACTGGGTCCAAAGGGCAGGTTTGCCATCCATTTCTTTCAATGGAAAAACCAGGGAGCTTGAGAATACCGGGCTCCAATGAAATGGGAAAGCGATGGTATTTCCCAGAAATATGAGAGACTTGAATTTGCTGACCACGCTGTTTCCACGTGGGCATTCAGTTCCCTCGAACCCCACCCTCTAATTGGCCCCGACCTTTGACGTGTAGAAGTACTTCCGATGGTCAGGTGGAGTGACGACGCAATTTCGCTTAAGGACTTGGTATAAAAACCCAGTACCCTGACTAACTTATAACTTTTAGTACCAACGTCTGGCTCGTCTGAACTCTTCGTCGCGGACATAGACGCGTTTTAGACAGAACATCGGCACTTCCCCAAGTTTTTCGGCTAGTTATCGCGGAACAGTAATATTTGGAACTACTGCGTTTGCGAAATTGGCATAAGTTACCATTTTTCACGTGAAATTAGTGTATTATTGGTGCGAAAGTGATCATCGAGTCTTCGTAAAGAGTAAGCTATTCTATTTCAATATTTTAAAGAACCGCTGATCGAGAAAGCTAGAGAATTATAACAGATAAATAAGTCGTCACCCAGTATCTTCCAGTCGAAATTAATTTTATTAAAGGGACACACCGGCGTTTGAACTTAACCAGTTTAACGCGCTTTTATCCAGAATATGAGAATATGATTGGTCGTATATGCTACCACGTGATAAATCTGGGTCGAATTTCTTCAAACGCAGGTGTGGCCCTTTAATTTGTATCGCGTGCTTAGAAAAGTTTAGTATCGAGGGAATTTAAAATTGGCGGTCTCGCGGAGGGATACCAGTCCCCCGCCTTCTCATTCAAAAATTAACTCTTTCGGACATCGTAGTTCGTACCCTTCTCGGCCACTTTGGTTAGGTAGGAGCGAGTATCTGGGGGGGGGGGGGGGGGGATAAGATAAATTGAAGTAGGAATTTCGGAGTTCAAACTTATCGGCGTTCGTAAGTTAGATTGGGCAGTGCCGAACGATGCTAGCCGGGGGTGAGAAAGAAATAGGTACACGGGAAGGGGGGGGGGTACCTACACGGTTAGCTTTCGTGCAGGGGGGCAGGTTAGTATTCTTTAAAAACAGCGCGTCCCTTTTTATCGCCGGACTCTGTCGAGCCTACGCGATCTCCTCTTTTTTCCCAAGTTTTCCAACCCGAGGCTACAACCGGTTTTCGTCGAGGGGATGGCTATAGAGCCAGAGTTGGGGAGGGAGGGACCACGAGTCCCGAAATTTTGGCGTAGTCTCGCTCCAAAGCCTTCGTACCTACGAGCGCGGTCCTGCTTGGAGAATGATCGGAGAACTTCTGTAGAAAAGGCAGCCCGACGCGAAGGCCGCTTTCGGGTGGGAGGGTATGTGCCGCTACTACGCTAGATACCGACAAACGTCAGTATATTTTCTTTCCCCGCGCACCGGCTACGAGTACGGGCATATAGAGATGGCGAAAGTTTCCCTTGCGCCGAAAAAAAGAACCATTCGAAAAACCGAGGCTTAGTAAGTTTAAAAATTCCCCCAGATAATTAACTTTTACTAAATATCTACGCGTATTCTTGTTGGTCAACTCTGTTTTCTCGTTTTCTTCAAGTTTAAAGCTTTTTAGCAAAACGTCCCGTTCGGGAATCCGCTAGTTTTTATAAGTTAATTCGTATGTTTTCGGTAACTTAAAGGTGCGGAATTCCGTAGAAAAAGGCGCGAAATTTAGGGGTCAGTTTCTATATTTTTTTTGTTCGTTGCGAAGGGGCAAGCAAGGGGACAAACTATCGCGATGAGAGAAGAAAAGAGAGCGCGGGAAAATCCGTCTTTAGGACGTTTACCATTGGTAGTTTCCCCAACCTTTTCGAACATTCCTTTGAATCGTATACGAGCGGGAGGGTTGTAGTTTTTCGAAAAATATAAAGGAGGGGGGAAGGGGGGGTTATAGATAGAGCGGGGATAGTCAGTGGAAAAAGCCCGCTTCTTTTTTTTCTCTTTCTAACGACGGGTCCTTCCCCCAAAGCTCTCGTACCCTCGGGGTCCGCGCATACCACAACACGCGGGTTCTCCACGGCAGGCTGGTTCCGAGCCTGCTTATTGGGCCGGCGTTCCCACGTCGTACAGGAATAATGAGTGACGGTCTTTTCGAGCCCCCTCACTTCTCTCTTAGAAACCCGTAGAAGTTAGTGCGCGGGACGCCTTCGTGGAACGAACGATGGAGCAGCCCTTCTCGCCGGAGATGCGACCGAATTTTTCCCTCCGATTAGTTTTGGGATTTTTCGGGACTCTGCCCCGCGCACCGACGCAAACGCGCTGGCCGCCATTTTTATTTTCGTTTTCGTAAACCGTCCCGTCAACGGTTGTCGCCTCGTTTGATTTTCCACCTCGAGTGTTTCCGCTTTTCGGTAAATCCACGTAATTCTTCGCGATAGTTAATCGGAATCTTTACTCTTATCGGAATTCGTAAAATTCTAACGGATAAATAATCAGCCCCGAAGTGATTTGGTCTGGCATTGGCGGCAGCCGCCCTTATCGTGCCCTGTGTCGGTAGGAGGCAGGATCTACCTGTTGATTCGACTCTTCGCCTTTATATAATATGCGGATTAAGACTGGAGGAATCATGGATGGCGATGATAGTGCGATTCGTTACTTTTTGTCTGTTATAATTGGGTGATTGTGTTTCTAGTGCATGTGGATTCATAGTCATGACTAGATCCACACTCATCCACTTTAGCAGGCCACGTTCACCGAAAGCCGTTTTCTTGTTTTTCACTTTGTGTTTGTGTGCATTTTTTCTTTTGTATTTATAAGAAATAAAGAAATGGGTGTTCCCATATTTTTCAATGATATTGAAATAAGCTTTATACCAATATAAATAATTTTGATAAGGCTGAAAAAAATAAGATAAATTAACCCATTCGTATACCCCACCCACCACTCGTAATAAAAATTATCCCGATTAAACATTTTCTTGGCAGAGTAAAGTTCTACTCCTTCATCAAAATCATATAATTAAAAAAAAAGCTTATTGTTGCCTTGTTGAGTAGGCCCGCCATCTAGGTTTCAACCTATTAATAATTGAGCTCCACATCTCAGGCCTATTTCACGATTTTTTCGCGTATTATTTCGTTAAAAGTTCTAGGAAGTTCGAAAAATGTGTTATTATTAGGTGGTTGATCGCCCGGTTTTGGTTATTTTAAAACCCATCACCGGGCGTCAAACATCCACTAAAAAGCACAGCGCACTACTGCCATCTACATTATTTCCGTACTTAATTTCGTCGTAATTTCACAATTTTTGCTTTCCCAGTACCTACCGCCATCTAGGCATACCTTTCTGAAACTCTGATAATGCAATCAGATTGGCGCGAAAAAGCTGAGAAATCAAATCGTCAAATCTATACCACTAAATGAATTGAGAAATATTCAAAATTAGTGTAATTCATTATTTGACTTTTACCATACTTTTGTACGGAAATAATAACTGGAGGGGGAGGGAGACGAGAACGCCGTACACAACTGCAACGAAGGTAATAATTGTAATTGCATAACGTTAAAGAGTCCGAACAGAAAAAAAACTTTGAAGGTGGCCAAAATCGTCCCGGGCAGCGTGGGTACTATAAGCTGCCGGGTAGTTTTTGTTCCCTTTGTTGGAAGTGCTCTTGATAGGGTTACTGAATACTGATTAGCATTCCCTCACTCATAAAATGATTTCTTACAGTGTTGCGAATAGGCCAAATTACTTCATCGTACTAAAAAAGGCTATCGTCTATCGGATAAATTATTCCTGAATTTAGTTGTTTTAAAAACCGGGACTAATATGTCCGATCGACGACGGCTAACATAAACTTTTTGTGGACAGTAAATAAAAATTACCATTTATTCCTACCTTTACAGGGTGCCATAGAACCACAGGAAAAAAAACGGAATATAGTTGTTGGTTAGGAGAGATAATGAATTCTTTGGTTTTTGTTTTCACAACCAAGCACCGGGAATTAATTATCCGTCATAACCAATCTATTTCACGTCTTCTGAAGATGCACGCTGCTGCCCGACGAAGAATTGTATTTTTAGGGGGTTGGTTCGGGTAGATAATGAATTCTGTGGTTTTTGTTTGCTCTGTCAAGCACCGGGAGTTCATTATCCGTCGTAACCAACCAAATTTCACGCTGACACGTAACGGACGACCTCCGATTCTAAGGTAGCTTAGATTGGGTATTTAATCCCTTGGTTACATGGCATTTGATATCATGTCACCGGGAATTAAATATCCCGAATGAGCTACCAAATGTGCTATAATTCCAACTTCTCAAGCTGCTGTCATCGGTGGCGTTTACGGATAACCGAAAGGGGGCGGCATCGCTAAGGTAGCGTAAATTATCAGTCCCTTTTTGCCTTGGTTTAGGTAAAAATTGCCAATGAACCGGGCAATGAAGGGCCGTATGATAAACGCAGTAACCGGCTGAATGAATGAATGAAACATTTCATATCCTTATTACTGAATGGCAGGCGCAAAAATTCTCCCCTCCCCCTTTCTGGGCAAGCGCAACTAAGTATTTTCAATCCGCCTTACTCCCTGTCGTAAAAGCAATAATTTCTGGAAACCCTCCATTTCGGTTATTAGCATGTTTGTTACTACTAGCTAAGTGTCTTTAATTTTCTTTGTGATGATTTTTAAATAAAACCATGTTTTTATTTATTTGTTTTTCTCATTTTTACACTAAATTTTACACTTTTGAAAGTTAATTGGCTACCTCGTAAAAGCCCTGATTTTAATTACTTTCGAACCTCTTGATTCGATACCAGCGTTTAAAATTAAGACATTTTACTGGCTTATTTCTTACACCACTTGCATATCAAAATGTTATCTGACCTTGAAAAAGTATATAATGGTCCAGAGTCCGAAGTCCTTATTCAACGAAGCCTTGGAGCTGTAGTGGGCTAATTTTTAATGAAATGTCGCAAACTCTAGGTCTATTGAGAATCAAGAGTGGTAGTGGTTTAAAAAATGTAAGATGCAAAAAAGAACTGAAGTATACCATAAATGTAATTTTTTTAATTTTGCAGACATTAATAAAATATTATTCAACATCCGAATGCTTGACTGAAACCACGCAAATAAATGGAGTTAGGAGAATCACTATGAATAATCCTCTAAAAAGGCATTATTTGCAAACTTAACACTAAGATTTTTAACTGACAATAGTTATTCTAATTAAGAAATGCTTTGTCTCTGGATATGCTATCAGCACTTCATAACGATATAACATCCAACTGTCAGGACCAATCTTTAAGGTGTATTGTTCTTTCAGGGAAGGGGAATGTTTTTTCAGCTGGGCATGATTTAAAAGAGCTTGTAAGGGAAGATTTCAATCAGTTTTGACATATGTAACACAGTCACTCTTAAGTATGTCATAAAGGTATTGTTTTATGAACTTTGTTACATTAATGTGATATAAATTACGTAACTTCGAATGTGTTATCATAATAATGATGCCGTGGTGGCTTAATTAAGCCAAATTCAATTGGATTTTCTTTTTATATTTATTACTGAAACATTTTCTACGAGAATTTTATACAGAGTTATACCATAGATGTACAATATTATAGACATGGTTATACTTATGTGAGAATGTGTTACATATGGTTTTGACAACTGCAAAAATTAAAAAAATAATTATTCAAGAGTTTAAGTTCTGGCACAGACTTGCATAAGAAAATATTTTCAAAATGCACTGAACTAATGTTATCAATTAAGAAGACTGAAGTTCCGGTCATAGCTCAAGTCAGAGGAAAGGACACTTGTTAAAAGTCAATTGGACAAATTATCATGTAAATAAAATTGAAATGTTACAGGCTTAGCAACTGCGGCTGGATGTCAATTAGCTGCATCTTGTGATATTGTAATTGCTACCGAAAATTCCCACTTTTCAACTCCAGGGTATGAAGAAATTTTTTATGATTGAAGAAATTTCTACATAACATTTATACAATTTAGGGCAGCTGTAGGAATATTTTGTTCAACTCCTGGAATAGCTTTATCAAGGGCAGTTCCTCAAAAAATGGCATCGTATATGTTGTTAACTGGGAATCCGATAAATGCCCAAGGTATATCTATTTCAAATTGACCTAGTAAAAAAATCCAATGTAAATTTGTTTATGTAGAAGCTTTAAGAAGTGGCTTAGTTAGCAAGGTTGTTTTGGAGGAATCGTTAGAGGAAGAAGTAAATAGACCTGTGCTTATGACTATGGGTTTCATAATTCTGATTATTTTTAGACAGACAAAGTAATACATTCGGTTTTGACAAAAAGCCGGTCTGTCATATCATTGGGAAAAGCGTTCTATTACAAACAGCTAGCTTTAGATATTGAGTCTGCTTATAAGTGAGATTCCATTGCAACAGAATAATTTTGAGTAAAAAAACTAATATTTTTTTCATGCAGGGAAGGTGAAAAAATAATGATTGATAATCTGACTCTGTCAGATGCGCAAACTGGAATTATTTGCTTTCTGAATAAAACAAAACCAACATGGAAACATAATGCTGACAAATTAGTGCCTTAATCAAATCTTAAACAAATGAATGAATATTTGTATGAAATTAAATATTTTTCTTACCCATGAGTCATAAATCATTTCCAAAAAAATAAGTGGTCGTCAAACTTTCAAGATGTATAACTGTGGCCTGAAGGCTCAGACTGGTACCTTTTATATCTGAATGATAGAATGAATTGTTAATTTAGTTTACTTAATAATGCATTTATTCTATGTGGAGCACAACCAACAATTAAATAATTAAGCTATACACAAAATAATATTAATAGGAAGGGTAAACAAAATTTACACAACACTAATTAAATCTAGGAAGCTATTTAGTTTCATCTCTATTTTCTCCAAAAAACTTTCTGGGCGCCATATATGGCATCTGTGCCATCAGATTTAATTAATCAAAAGAAACACAAAAATGTGGTTTTCATTAATATAAAAATGACCTTTCCTTCCGTCTACTAGTCGTACGACAGTTTTAAAACTCCCGCAATTTTCTCTTCAAGGCCACGGCCAACTTCGAACGCTTGTTCCGCGCTTTAGCCAAATGTAGTCGGAGAAAAAAAGAGTCGGTCAAATGAGTAGTCGGACAAATGAGCAGTCGGTCAAATGGGCTGCTCATTTGGCCGACCTGAATTTCGGCTAAAAGAGTAGTCGGCCATATGGTCTGCTCATTTGGCCGACTGAAAAGTCGACCAAATGAGCTGTCGGCCAAATGGGCATTCGGACATACGAGCAGTCGGCCAAAGGCACCCCACTCGTAATCTTTATCATTCGGCGGTAGAGCTTTCTATCTTCTCAAAAACTATATTTTCTTTTGTACGGGTTCACTTACTTGTTAGTGGTAAACATAGAAATAGAAATTAGACTAGAAGCACGATTGGATTGGGTGGGGACGTACCAGCTAGAAGGCTGCCATCAGAGTGGAATCGCGATAGTCGCGCCATCTCATAGAAACAATTTAAACTAAATAAGTAAATATGGTCACGTGGAATAACATAAAACAGATCGTAAGCAACGTATTAAAAACTTTTTTTTATTTATCTGACATTATATTAAGTTATTTAAACAACTTTAGGAAAATCATAAAAATCTCAAGAATCTATTATATCTACCGTGTCACCCTTAAATTTCCACGTTAACTTTGCACAATCCTTGTAAGTCTGAAATACCACAAATCATCACAGTTAATAACTAAATTTTAATTATTTTAGTGTGGTTTAGAATATGCCTACATGAGATTCCAAAATCTTGGTTTCACCTAGGAGCAACAAACACCACACCCCACACAAGGAGAACGCAACCCGTCAAAAGTCGTGGATCTTCTTGTGTACGTTTTTCATTGGCTAGACGCATTAGCGCCTGCTGCCGTCGGAAGTGGAAAATTCGGAAATTGTCTCCCCCCCCCCCCCGCCCGTAAAACGTTCAGAGTAAAGGCTCGTGACACTCGTCCAATGAAATTCGTACACAACCCTTCGTTAGCGTGTTTAAAGGCTAGCGGCGTTCTCCTTGTGTTTGTTGCTCCTAGCTTTCAGTGTCTTTTAAACTATCATCAGTATTAGCATATGTAACATAATTACTCATAAGTATGCCTCTGTATAACATTTCCATTGAAAAAAATTCAATGAGACCTTGTTTCACGCGGAACATACATTAAGCGGACCCAAAATGCAAAAATGCTTAAAATCCTTGCGCTATTTAAAAGGTTACCATGGAAATGAAATCATGTGATCGCGAGGCACGAACTAAACTTGACATGGGCAAAGCCAGAAACGCGCGAGGAATTTTCACTAACTTCCATTTCCCATCAGAAAAGTTGGCATACTTATGAGTGATTATGTTACATATGGTATTAGTCAAGTCAAATTGAGTGGTTTCCGGTAGTTCACTTTTTCCGTAAGTTTTCTGAAATAACCTCGGATAAATAGGGAAACTAAATTACAATTACCAAAATCAATAAATTGGCATACTCTAGAAGATGTAAATATGCTTTGTTCTGGAATAGATATTTTTGGGAGCTCTTTCAAATTCTTGTTTTAATAAAGAATTATTCATATTTCAGTTAGTTTTTTATTTCAGAATGTATAGGGTAATTTTTACTTACTTGCTTTCAAATGGTGCCTTCCATTTTGAAAGTAAATTTCATCCGGCAGAAAATGTTTACTACACACAAAGTCATATGAAGTAGGCCTAATTGAAGATGGAGTCCAATTTTCGCGATTTACCGCTAAAACCCATTTCCTAGTAATTCAGCATTTCTCAGAGGAAATCTTAAGTGTAAAAAAATCTCTTATTCCGAGATTATTATAAAATATTTACTATAATATTACATACTTATGAAATGATATTTTATTTCTTTCCCAGATCTCTCTTTACAATGTGAAAAAGGGCAGTTTGTAACCATTTTTGCGGATATGCTTTTAGACGCAAAAGTTTAAACACGAAAAGACCGCCGCTGCGCACGACGTGATGCGCAGTGGATCGCCTTTTTTATCCCTCTTCGAAATTCGCGTCGTAGCCATGGTGACAAATGTTTAATGCGTTTGTCAGATGGCGCGTACATCGCGATTCCACCCTAGTGTCAGCCTTCTAGCTCGCCTGTTTCCCTTGGGATTGGCGGAAAGGGCAGTGCTTCTAGTCTAATTTCTATTTCTATGGTGGTAAATGTATAGAGGAAATTAATAAAATTACGGAATACTCATGACGATTGAAAAATTTATTAACAATTTTTACAATTTCAAATCAAACCATAATACAGACACAACGTTTTAAACCTTACAAGGTCCTTTGTCAAATGCCAATCATCATGAGTATTCCGTAATTTCTTTTGGAACAAAATCATTCTAACTCACATGAGCAAAGAGAAAAATAATACACGATCTAAGTCAAATGAAAAAGCCAATTCAAAATAATTTAATTACACAATTGTTTAAAAATATAAAAATTATAACAATAATAATAGCAGTACTTTGAATTTACTGACATTCATTTCCCAATAGGCAAGTGAACTGAACTGGATGCAAAAATTAATAACGGACCACGGACCAAAAAAGTTTAACCCAACTTATGATTAAAGATGATTTGTGATAGTTCTTACAACTCTTGAATTGGCAAGATTTTCACATATTTAGTTTACACCTTGGTAAAATAAAATTCCAATCAGTAAAATAAAGAAAATTTACGCTTCAAATCAAACTTGGTCGAAACCTCGGGCCTCGTCCTCCAGTCCCGATTTTTTTTGTTTAGACTGCCAGCAGCCAGCACCCACCTCGGATACGAGATTTAAAACTGAACCGAACTGAATTTTTCAGACTTATTAGCCCCACGCTATTACATTGCCCCCCGCAACTAGGGAATCGTATGGTTAGACGGGAGCCCGTAGGAATCTCGCTGCATTTCCAATCTAGGGTACGTAGTCTAGATTATCTTTGATCAAATCTAAGTATCAAAGATGTAGAAAACTTAAATGTAGTGATGAACACCAGCCAAAATTTAACATTTGACAGTAATATAGAGTACTAGCGGCGAAGCCCGCCTTACAGGCTGAGGGCTGAGTGGTACCGGGGAAGCGAAAATACGGTATTGTGAACGATCCCCTCGGGGCACCAGGCGACACCCCGTTGTATTTTAGCCTTCCGCCCGGACAGAGGATTAAGGGCGGTGACTTTTTACTTTCCTCTTTACTCGTGGGATCTTTTATGAATTCCAAAAACCAAAACAAAAAACCATCGGGCAAGGGTCTGTCTTTGACAGCACCCGGCTCTAGCCAGGGGAAGGGTGTATCTCAGGATACTACCCTCCCTTCAACAAGTTCAGGTCGTGGGTCTGTCTTGGAAGAAACCGAGCCCATGTTGCTAGGGTCTGCCTCCGGCAGTACCCAGCATCAGAAGCAAGGGTCTACCAAAGACAGTACCCCGACGGAGCGAAGCAAGGTAAGTGCTTCCAATGCTCGTACTCGCAAGAGGAACAAGCGTCGAAATACACTCAGGAAGTTGACAGAAGACCCTTCAAAGGGTGACTCCTCTTCAAAAAAGAGAAAAGGGAGTCGGTTCAAGACTCTCCAAGCTCTCAACAACAGGCTGCCAAAAAGTCCAAGCCACTGACCTTCAGTGAAGCTGTGGGTTCGATGCGGATGGCCATCATAAAAGAAGGCTTTCCCTCGAACTGCTTAACCGAGGCAGAAATGGGAACCATCCAGCGTGGGGGGGTGGTGACACCGGTCAACCTTCAATCTAGGCCCATCGCCATGAGCATTAAGGTGGTGCAGATAAATCTTCATCACTGCAAGGCAGCCTCCGCTGTACTTTGTCGAAGGCTTGCGAAGGAGCAAATTGATGTTGCTCTTATTCAGGAACCTTGGATTGCCAAGGGTAAAATCCTTGGTCTTAATAGTGCAGGTAATGTAAATTAAGACTATAATTCCGTTTCACCTAGAGCTTGTGTATTGGTACGCGAGGACATTCATGCCCTTCCGCTCTCAATCTATCACTCTAGGGATACTGCCGTGGTTAAAATCATTTCCCCTACCGTTGATGGGAATGAGGAACTCACGCTGGAATCTGCTTACTTTCCTTACGATGATGCCAACCAGCCAGGGCTAGTTCCTTGGTGGAACCCTGAGATTGGTAGGCTTCGCAAAAAATCTAGGAGGCTTTTTAATAAAGCTAAGAGGTCGGGTGACTGGGTTGCCTACAAGCACACCCTCACTGCATACCATAAGGCCATCCGCGAGGCCAAGAGGGACTCGTGGAAGAATTTCTGTGAGAATATCTCTGATATTCCCAGTACGGCTAAGTTAATGAAAGTTCGCTCATTGAAACCCGCCTTGGATGTCAAACTATTAAATACTTTATACAAACTGAACTGGTTATCCCAATAAAGCCTTATTATTATTATTATTATTATTATTATTATTATTATGGCCAACGATAAGACTAAACATCTTGACACTATTAAGTTGAAAGATGGTAGTCATTCTTCGTCGGGTAAGGAGACTCTAACTCATATGTTAGATGTACACTTTCCTGACTCCAGAATTACGAACAGTACTGATTCTGACCCCCTTCCCATTAGGATTGCACGTACCAAAAGGGAAGAATAAAATTGTCATGCACTCCAGACTTATTTGGGCAATAAAGTCTTTTAAGCCCTATAAGTCTCCGGGGCCGGATGGGATCATTCCCATTCTGTTGCAGGAGGGCATTGATATTATCTGCCCAATGTTGAGTAGAATCTATAGGGCGTGTATTGCCCTTGGATATATTCCTAGCACCTGGAAACTTTCTAGGGTGATCTTTATTCCGAAGCCAGGGAAATCTAACTATCTCGAGGCTAAGGCCTTTAGGCCAATCAGTTTGACTTCCTTTTTCTAAAGATTTTGGAGAAATTGGTAGACAATTATATTAGGGGGGAGGTTATTTATCATACACCTCTCTCGACGGCTCAGTATGCCTACCAAAAGGGCAAATCTTCTGAGACTGCCCTTCATGGCATACACTCTTAGAAAAAAGGGTGTTTTGAGGGTTTGTCCTAGATCTCCCGGGTTCTTTGTAGAACTTTGCTTAAAAGAGTTTTTAGTTTATACAACCTTAGGGTTTTATTTTTATCCTTTGGGTTTAGCATATAACCTTCGGGTTTTATTTTGGCTACAAAGGGTTTCATTTGGACCAGGTAGGGTTTTTTAATAACACGTAGGGTTTTCATTTGACCACGTACGGTGTTTGTTGACCGCGGAATGGGGTGTTTGTTGACCAATTATGGGTTTATTCTAGATCTTCAAATATTTAATATTTGAAGCTTTTGGTATCACAACAACTTAATGCTTTTTATTGTTGAAGTTTAAAATAGATCTTAATCAAGTTTCCATTTGACCCTTAAAGGGGAATTGTCACAACCCTAAAATTGGTTAAAAACCATTTAAATGGATAGAGGACTTCCGAAAATGGTTATACAAAAATTTCATGTTAATATTTCCAGTATTTGATTTATTATTAACAAGCAAATTTCGAGTTTTATCCCCCCGACTCGAGAATCTCAGAACCGCTTGGTTGAACCTACCCGCAGCGCCATCTCGTGAACGAAATATTATTTTCCCCGGTTTTGTCGTTTTTCGGTCAGTACTGTCGTCTACTACGACATTCTCCTTGGCAATTTAACCGAGTTATATTCGTAGATTGTAGTTTATCGTGTTTTTAAAATGCCTTACACGCCGCACTTTCTCAAATTTTTTGCCGCTTCATTGGGTGGTAGATAAAACCTAGGAAAGATATGAGACCAGCCTTTGAGGCTACTAGATGGAACCTTGAAGTGTTTTACGAAAGCCCCACGCGGAGGTAGTTAAATTTGTGGATGGATTGAAATAGAACCCATGGCGGGGCTAGGTAAAACCATAAAGGTGCTACGGTGGATTAACTAAGCACCTAGGTTGGAGTTACATAGAACTTTCTATAGTTCCAATATAACCTAAAAGGGTTGTTGATAAAACCGAAAGAAGATGTATGAAAAACTCCTGACGGTACAAGATAAAAACCTTAAATGAAAGATAATCAAACCCCTGGCCGTGCCAAATGAAACCTCAAAACAAGGGCTATACATAACACCTTTACGGGTTGAAAATAAAGGACATCGGTAAAAAACCTTTTTCCGGTTACATGACACCAATTTTTCTAAGAGTGTAACTAACTGCATTGAAAGGGCTATTAACTTTAAGGAAATAGCGTTAGCAGTTTTCCTTGATATATAGGGCGCTTTTGATAAGGTGTCCATGAAGGCTGCAAAGCGCTTTGGCATTAATGACACTCTGTGTCTTTGGATCAAAGCTATGCTGACGAATCGTGTGGTGGTATCCTCCCTGCTTGGTGAATCCCTTATGGTCACCACCAGCCGTGGTTGCCGGCAAAGGGGTGTTCTTTCACCTCTGCTGTGGTGCCTGGTTGTGGATGAACTTTTGGTGAGGCTAAACAGGGATGGGTGCCGCTGCTTCGGCTATGCCGACGATTACGCCATCATCTTTACGGGAAAGTTCCCCAACACTATTAGCGATTTAGTAAGAAGGGCTCTTGCATCAGTGGAAAACTGGTGCAAGGAAGTTAATCTTACGGTTAAACCTAATAAAACGGTTCTTGTTCCTTTTACTCGTAGTTGCAAAACTCTTTTAATGATATCTCCTTATTTGGGACTATTTTGAGTGAAAGCACGGAGGTAAAGTACCTTGGTGTCATTCTTGACAGAAAACAACCGTGGAAGCCTCACCTTGACTCTATAGTTAAGAAGGCTAAGATGTTACTTTGGAGAACCAGAAGTGCAGTTAGCAGGTCATGGGGACTTAGCCCTAAAGTGGTCTTCTGGCTGTACACCATGATCATCAGACCATTGCTCTCCTATGCTGCAGTGGTCTGGTGGCCTAGAGTCCGAATTAAGACTGTGCAGAGTGATCTGCGCATCCTACAAAGGCTGGCTTGTGTCAGCATCACAGGAGCTATGAGAACAGCCCCAAGTGCTTCTCTAGAAATTCTCCTGAACATTCTTCCTCTTCATCTTTTCATAGAGGAAGCTGCTGCTATGGGAGCCTATAGGCTCAACCCGAATGGTTGGTGGAAGGCGAATATTTGAGATAATAGCCACACCAAGATCTACCGGGAAATTTCAAGTCTACCTAATGGGTTCTGATATGATGGCTACAATGTTACAGTTTAGTAAGCCTTTCAATACTTATTTTCCAAGCCGTACGGAGTGGGCCAATCATAGTACCCTCGGGACCAGAGGAGAAATCGTCTGGTTTACCGATGGGTCTAAGACCCACTCTGGCTCTGGTTCGGGGATGTATTGTCTTACTAGCAATCTCGGCTTCTTTGAAAGCCTTGGTGTTTATGCTAGTGTTTTTCAGGCGGAAATTGCCGCTATTTGCTTCTGTGTTGACTTTTGTCTTAAAAAGAAGCTTCATGGCAAAGGTTATCCAAATTTATTTGGATAGTCAAGCAGCCCTCAAGGCTCTCAACCAGTTTCAGGTTTCTTCAAAACTGGTTTATAGCTGTTTGAATCTCCTCTCGGAGTTAGGCACTAACAATAAAGTTCAGCTCTATTGGGTTCCTGGCCATCAGGGGTACTATGGTAACAAGAAAGCCGATGTCTTAGCCAAGAAGGGGGCAGAGGCTGGGTTCTTTAGTCCTGAACCTGCCGTTCCTATCCCCTCTAGCATAGTACGTGGCCTTATCTCTAAATCCATGACTGACCGTCAACTAATGTAGGGGAAGTGACTGTACACTTTATAAGGTGAGGGGAATTTTCATTCACTGACTTTCAGAATTGGCCTATGAAATGAATATGTTCATGTGCTTGTTAATTCTACTAGAAAATATAACATGATAATGGTACCACTAGTGAATGTTTTCGGTTTCTATTATATAGCTGGCCTTCAATAGTTTATTTTCATATACTCAAGTATTATCACCACTATGGATTCCTTCTATATTGTTCTCAGTTGATAAATTACATCCAGGGTTTCTGTAATTATGATATATAAATTTCATGGTTTAGAGTCACTTAATAGTAAAGTTCACCCTCAAAACAATTCATTTTTTTACCAGGTTGTTTCTTTAAAGACAATATATTCATTAAAAGAGATATTATAAAGAATAATTACATATATAACCTCTTGGAGATATCATAATTAAAGTGTGATAAAATACGCGAAAAAGTAGATTAGTCCATAATAAAAAGGGATAATATATCTAAATCCTAAACAAATTTGAAGAAATTAAAAAACTTACTAATAACTCGTACCGATAGGTCTTCGAGCGAATCTCGGATCAAATAGATCTTCGAGTAATTAGTATTATGGACTAATCTACTTTTTCGCGTATTTTATCATCCTTCTCACAGTCCATAGGTGGTCTCTTCTAACTACTTATCGATAATAAAAGTGTGCTACAAAGTGATTAGCACACAGAGCAGCCCTAGCTTTAAATAACTCCGCCTCTCGTCCAAATAAATCCATCCTCCCAGAATTCTCAATCCATTCATAGTTTGCACCGAAGGGAGGGGCCCATGGTCTCCAAGGAAACTGGGAGGGCGATCAAAAATTCAAACCATTTCGCGCGTAGCTACTAAATAGGTAGCCATTTTGTTGGTAATCTCGTCAAAGCTACAAAACGTATTAGATTTATGCTTTAAAATTTTAAATGGGCCCTAAACAAAGCCAGATAAGATTCTAAGGCCGGGTTATTTAAATAAAATATCAAATTACGACAGAAATATCTACGAAAAGAAGTTAACAAAGCTTATCGAAGTTAGGCCTTTGCGGTCATCCTTTTTACAATTACCTTCACTATCGAATAAAATAAACAATTTTCGCTCTCCATTGGTAATTGAATTACTCGAACAATTTTTAACCAGGCAGATAACCATTTTTAACGTGAAAATAATTCCTTAATCATTTGAAAATAATTAAAATCCGCAAACAGACGATTGAAACTGTTAACCCTCCCGTTTTACTAAGAAATCTACACCTTCAAAATGCTGGCAAAGAACCGTTCATTCTTGCTCAAATTAAATATTTATTCTTGGTTCTTATATCTATACTTGGAACTGCGTCATTGATGACGTAGGGATGCAAACTATGTATTGGGAAAATCTTAATAATAATAAAGTGACGTGACAAGGCTTAGTGGTAGTAGTTGGATAAAAAGAAATGTTTTAATAACGTAAAGAGTAGTATTTAGCTTAAATAATTCTTAGGGAAACGAAAAAATTATAAATCTGAGTTATTAGCTCTCGAATTTACACAACTATGGCCGCACAATTTTGTCTATTCCACTTCGACGATTTGCTAAAACCCTCCATTTTGAAATAAAAATATAAATTTTATTTATTTTTGCAGTAGGAGCGCCCGCGCGCAGGTGGCGCTAGCGTAATTTAGTCTGCCAAATTTCCTATTGAGATGCTCATCCTTATGACTGTACCCCGTGTTCCAGTCATATCCCTTCATCCATGATAGGAGCGCCCGCGCGCAGGTGGCGCTAGCGTAATTTAGTCTGCCAAATTTCATATTGAGATGCTCATCCTTATGACTGTACCCCGTGTTCCAGTCATATTCCTTCATCCATGCATGGAGGAAGAGAGAGAGGAGGCTTTATGAATCATGGAGGAAGAAACTACTATCCTGGAGAGGAAAAAAAGGCTAGCGAACAGTGGCTCAATTGGCCTTTGTGCCTAGTAGAGTGTCTCCACCTATCGATGAACGGAATAACTATAACTTTATAAAAATTCCGCAATGGCTGTCCTAAAATAGGAGGCGCTAAAAGCCTACGAACCAGGCGTAACGCCTGGCGCCTCTAGCGGATTTTCGTGCCGTACTTCGAACAATCGGCCTGTGCTAGAGGTATCGTATTTACCTCTCCAGAAGTACTTTCTTCCTCCATGTATGAATAACCTTTTTACCCCGGGAGCTTGATGCCAACTCCCACAGGGTAGGAGAGTGTAATTTCACAACGGGTAAACAATTTCAACAAAAATAGAGGGAGCCAACTAGAGAACGCGCAGCCAGGCCGTGATAGTTGACGGGTGCTGATCCATTGAGTTGGGAATAATACTATCTAGAGCCCCAGTTCAAATTTTCCCCATAGGCTTTAACACAGCATTAGTGAAGATAGGAACGAAAATCATGGTAGGGTTATCAACCAAGACAAAAGCCACCTATGAGCGAAAAATGCAACTATTTAAATGAAAAATTCTTCGATGGCCCCTGCCGCCACCTATTAGCGACTTTGTGAACTATTATAATTTAAACTTTTGAATTGAAGTGGGAAAGCGACGCGTTTTTAAGAAAAATTTTTAAAACGCGTTTTTTTTTATTAAAGTCAAGTATATCTGAAAACTCTTTATTCACACAATAAAGGTATCTTTTGTGAGTTCTTTAGATTTTTAGTGAAATTTTAAGCATAATGGGTAGGAAATGCGCAATTTCGTCTAGAAACATCTCTTGACAGCAACACCATAGCAACTTCTGGCTTTGTTTTTTTTGTTACCATTAATGGCAGTTGGAAAATTCCAATTGTTTTTTTTTGGTCACGGAACACCAGCCTGGTTGTTGGACAAGCTGGTTCGGGAAGCTTTTCATCACATCAAAGCCACTGGTGCTGAATGTGTTGCGTTGGTAGGTGCTGGAATTTCTTCCAATATTGCAATGGCCCAGCGACTAGGAGTGGTTATGACATCCAAAGAAATAAAATCAGTTTTTCCTAAGCCTGGTAAAATTCATAATTATTAAAAGTAGAAATTTTAACTTCAAATTTATAAATTTAGCAAACCCAGAGAAAAAAGTGGTATTAATTTTGGATATATGTCATATGTTCAAACTTCTAAGAAACTTGTGGGGTTTTTCAAGGTTATCTTTGATCAGCGAAATGATTATAACGAAGTAAAGCAAATTTTATTTTAACTTCTGGAAAAAAAGATAAAATTAGTAACATTATTAACATCTTGACAAATAATAGGATATATTATGGTCTTTGGTAGAATTTCTCGAGAGCATCCAAGCTGTAGAGGGTCTTAGTCTGGCCAACAAACTTACACGCTTTCACATAAAGTTTCATACACAAAAGATGAAAGTAAAATTAGTAGTACAAACAATGAGTGCCTCAGTAGCGAGCGCCATGAAAATTCTGAAGGCAATTAAGGTCAAAGAGTTTCAGAAATGGATCTAACAGTTAACTTCATTGAAATTGTGGATAGGTAGAGATAGGGTGTAAGTATTAGCACATGTTAAGATATTAAGTTGGTTTTGCTTACCTCAGAGCTTTTGATATCCTCAATTCACGAAATCCATACGCTAAAGGGTACATGGCTCCAATCAATAGCTATAACAAAGAGAGAGCAAGGACAAGCCTCCTGAAATGTTAAATTTGTGTGATTAGGAAGGAAACTTGATTTCAGAATCAACTAGAAAAACTGGACCTCTGAGTCAGGGCCGGCTCAAGAAATATTTTTCACCCGGGCAAGGGGGATTTTTGGCGCCCCTGTTATTTTGTAACTAAATTAAACTACCCCCCCCCTGTAAAAACATTAAGGCCCTCAAGGGGTCGGAGTGTGCAATAACTGGTGGCTTTACCGGGGAGTCGGGGTCCGGCTCTTGTAACCCATAAGGGCGGTGGCGCACTGGGAGATGTTAGCTCTGATCAAATGGTCCCATCTCCACCTCCGACTTTGGCCAGGTTTGGCTGGAAACTGAGCTTCGACTGAGGCTAACGGAGAGGGTCCGTTTAAACTAGCCGCCTCGGCGGATTGGGTAGCCTGCTGTGGGGCTGCGGGCCTCCGTATGAGGGCACGTTGGTCCTGTTTCCCGGCCTTTTGGAGTCACACCGCGATCTCCGTGGTCAGCTGTGCCGGGTTATGTGGACTGCTGTGTCCCGTCGTTCCCCTTTAGGAGCTCTCTACAAAGGGTATGACTCTTTACCTACGTAGGTAGGGTTTCGGAAGGAGTTGCTATAGCATCCACTCTTACTCGCACGGCTGTAGTAAGAATTGGTCCGCTCATTGCTGCACCTTCTGCTGGGTTGAGTGGCTTGCGTCAAAGGTCCGACCATCAGTAGTAGGGTACTACTACCCGAGGGGCTATCGACTTCCCGTAATCGGTGTACACCCTAACTGTAATGATTACGTATTCTTCTGCAATCCTTTGTACTCATTTGTAATCTTCGTACTCATCTGTAATCACCGTAATCTTTATGAAATAACGCGTACTCATCTGTAATCACTTGTAATCATTTGTAAAGTGCGTAATAATCTGTAATCACGCTTATTCATTGGAATTATCCCGTACTCAATTACTCATCTGTAACAATTTTAAAGTTTTGGGTTGCCTGTGTACTCATCGTAATCCTTATGTTCTCATCATAATCATTCTGTACTCATCGTAATCATCCGAACTCATTAATGATTACGTAATCGGTGTACAGGCAAATTCTTACTGGCTAGACCCACGCTACTACCCATGCTGGATTTGTCACCTGTCCGGGCTTGGGGACGCTGGCGTAGGGCACTATGATGATAGGCCTCCGGTGGTATGGCCCCTGTTGCTAGGTACACCGGGCTAAAAATTCTGACACACTTCTATTCTTGTAGTATCGCCCAACCACTTTTTCTTCTTCATATTATATACCCTGGTTTATAATTAAAATACCAGGGAAATGCTTTATCCGTCAGAACTAAGCACCGTAGTTTTATGGTTTATTTACTATTTTAAAATAAATAGTCGCAAAAAAACAATCATCGACGATGTTGGACATTTTGGTTGGGAAAACGGTTTGTATTTCTTATTAGCTAAGGATTTTTCAAATTATGTTATGCTTTCATTAAAATTTTTATAAAGAAATCCAATTCTTGGTAAACTAAAAAGGCGCACAACTCAATTTTGGCGCCCCTCTCAAAACGGCGCCCCGGGCAGTTGCCCGGGTTGCCCGGCCCTTAAGCCGCCCCTGCTCTGAGTTTTGCAGTTTCCATCACTGGTATTCTACATCTGGTAGATACTCAAGTTATATACTCAAGTTACGCCTGAAAGACCATTGAAGTACTGATTAGGTTTAAAGTTGAGTTGTAAGAATCAAATTTTAAGAATTTCACTTTATACAGATATCTCCCTACCTACAAGTTATCACAAGATCACTTAGAACTTACATTTAGTGTTTATCGACAGCAGGGAGGCTGTAACAATAACCCCACAGTAGCTCAGTTTAAGTCTGCCTATAAGAGGTCTTTTATGGCAAATATTTTAGCCCTTGATGATACATCAATTCCTAATTTATGCGAAAGTTCCAATAATATTTTACAAAAGGACACCACATCTGATGTTTCACTTACTGATGATTCAAGATGTACTGGATTCTTTATTACTTATTTATATTCATTATTTATTTACATTCATTATTTATTTACATTCATTATTTATTTACATTCATTATTTATTTACATTCATTATTTATTTATATTCATTATTTATTTATATTCATTATTTATTTATATTCATTATTTATTTACATTCATTATTTATTTACATTCATTATTTATTTACATTCATTATTTATTTATATTCATTATTTATTTATATTCATTATTTATTTATATTCATTATTTATTTATATTCATTATTTATTTATAATCATTATTTATTTATTTATATTCCTTATTATTTATTTGTATTCATTTTTACATACTTTATTTTGTTTTAGTGCAATTTAATCTTTAAAATACTGTAAATTATTTCCAAATTAAATATGATTTACCAAGAACCTTCGTTGTTTTGTTTTTTAGCTTTAAATTATAATAGTTCACAAAGTCGCTAATAGGTGGCGGCACGGGCAATCGAAGAAATTTTCATTTAAATAGCTGCATTTTTCGCTCATAGGTGGCTTTTGTCGTGGTTGATAACCCTCAAGGTGAATACAGATACGCTATAATGGATAACCCTACCATGATTTTCGTTCCTATCTTCACTAATGCTGTGTTAAAGCCTATGGGGAAAATTTGAACTGGGGCTCTAGATAGTATTATTCCCAACTCAATGGTGCTGATCCCCTTTTTTGTCAGCCCCCACTCTCCTACCCTGTGGGAGTTGCAGTGCTTCCACTTTGAGGGTATTTTACCCTTTTTCGCGTAAAATGGACCTCGAGAGGGATTTTTTTTCGAGATTGAGGGTAATGGGTAAAATGAGGGTATTTTGAACATTTCATGGGAAATTTAAGGGTATTTAGAAATTTTGAAAATAATCTACCATGAAATATAATTTCCCTTTTTGACAAAGTGTAACTAAGTTGGCCGTAAGTAAAAAACTGGTTTTGCTTATGTCGAGACCTTTTTAGGTTCTTTCTCTGTTGTCAGCATAGATATAAGAAACGTATATAAAGGTCTAGATAAATTTCGGGGCGTCTAAGCCTAACGTAAAATACGGAATTGACACCTAGCAGACACCGAGGAAGGCACGTGACCAAGAGCGCGAGCTCTCTTAGCATTTTAGTACTAAGTGCTTGACCTTTCCGCAGGCCGTAGTCTTTAAACACCATCTGTTGGTGACATTTAGTATAATTTTTAAGCAGGAGACAATGGCTCTCGCGACGATAGCACGAGCTTTCTTACCGATAGATAGCGCCTTATAAGGATAGCCTGCAGAATTTACACGTTTCTGCTAGCTGTCACCTCCGTATTCACTCCCTTTGAAATATTTTATCTAGACCTTTATATACATTTCTTATATCTATGGTTGTCAGCTTTGCCAATTGGAGCAGACAAAAATAATGTTTTCGTCCCTAATATAGCGAATTGCATACCTACCATTTATATTAGTGTCTTTTTCTTTATAAAAATTAAAGAAAAAAACTGTGATAATTAAACTACATTTTTTAAATCGGTGTTTTTTATGGGAATTTTAATGGTATTTTTAAATTAAAAATGGGTATAAGTGGGTATTTTATTGTTTGATTCTTGTGGGAATTTTAAGGGTATTTTGGAAATTTGGAAAGGGTAAAAGTGGGTATTTTTCAGCTTATGTCTGGGTAAAATGATCTTTTGGAAGTGGAAGCACTGGGGAGTTGGCATCAAGCTCCCGGGGTAAAAAGGTTATTCATAAAGCCTCCTCTCTTTTCCTCCATGATCCATGCCGTAACCCTGCGTGCGTGCAACAGGCCATATTATGAACATTATTTTTTTTTTCAAATCTGGCTCTTAGCGTCCGCATTTGATAACCGCCAGATGTCGGTAATATGGAGAAAAAACCATCCGCGTGACGTTAGCTTGCTAGTCAACTGCTGCATTTAAACGGTGGCACGTGTGATTTTTCAAACGTTTTAATTCATAAAGCTAAGGCTTATTTGTTTACTTTCTATGATAACGTTACGCGTGTAATGCAATTGCCATTAAATAATTGTCTGCTTTTATTTAGTTCCACCATGGTTAATTATTGTTTAATCAAAAATTGCTTGTCGATTTAAAAGCAAACTGACGCTGCTTTAACTAAAGTTAGTTTCACAAATTTCCTCAAAATGAAATGGGAACCGACAATTTTAGAGAAGATTCCTAATGACAATGAAAATAAACCACCTACCTTGAACTTAGACGAACCTCAGCGTATTTGTAGTAAGCATTTCCTAGTTATAATTTTGTACAAACATGCGCTGTGATAATACTCACTCTATTCACTTGTTTAATATTTTTAAAATCAAATATATTAACTGATAAAGTATTTTGTGATATTTTCACAATCAAAAATGTTTTAAATGATAAAGAACTTGGTTATATTTTCATAATTACAATGATATTTTAAGGCTTAGGGTGAAACAAAATGTTAACTTTGAAAATTGACGGCTTTTAAAATTCATTTTGCGCGTGAAAATACCTCTACACGTTATGGTAAAAAAAGCACGCAAAGAAGGCTGTGTGCCCAAGACATGTACCGGTAGTGTCGCGCGCTAAAACGTAATTTCAAAATCCGTCAATTCCCGCTTCTTATAATTTTCCCCATATTACCAGATATTACCGCCATCTGTTGGGTTTCAAAAAATCGTAATGCCACCCTCTCGAATATCTCTAATTCTCATTTTATGGCCTGACGGCTGTAATCCCAGGCGTCCGGGAGGCAGAGTTTGTGGATGGCCGTGTGAGGACGACCACCACTCCCCCAACGGGTGGTCGGAATACTTCCGCCACTGGTGTCCCCACCCCTGTCCCCACGTATGCCCCCGTTGGCGTGGCCGTTACACATATCTCGCGGGTACGACTAAAACAAGGAAAACAAGGAAAACCCGGAAAACGAGGAAATCGAGAAAATTGAAGGAAAGCTACCAAATAGTAGTATGAGGGCTTGGTCACACCGCGCCCAGCAAGTAAACCGCGGATAATAATACACGAGGAATTTTTGCCGTGCGATAAACAAACGACGGAAAAATTAAATTACTATAATTTTTGTGTAATTAAGGGTGTTTATGAAGCAGCTAAATGCTAATTTTACGATACTTTAAATATAAAATTTGAAATTCGTAATTATAACATTTGGTTGCTAAATCGAGGAATATAGTAAACCAAAGAATAAATTCTTTGAGTAAACCGAGGAATTTTTAAATCATCTACAATCTCCGTCGCATCGGGCGATAGATGCCGCTAGTCCTGCAAATGGAGAAACCACGGAAAAATTAAATTACGAGTGTATACGAGTAATTAAGTTTGCTTTTTAAGATTCTAAATGCTAATTTTTGCGTTCTCGTCCCTACGATACTTTAAATTTAAATCAGAAATTTGTAATTATAACATTTGGTTGCTAAATCACGGCATATATTAAAACGAGGAAAAATGAAATTTTTCGAATTTGAGAGTAATAAAAGCTATTTATTAACCATTTAAATGTTAATTCGAGTTTCTCGTACTTACGATGTATTAATATAAATCAGAAATACGTTGCTAAAACCATTTTCTTTGAAAACCCGGAAAATCTAAAGCGAGTAAAACGAGGATTTTATTAAATCATATACAATGACCATCACGTCGTGCGATAGATGCCGCTAGTCGTCCGGCGGCTGAATATTTCATTCTAAGCGTTTTCCTTCAAATGTACAAACCACGGAAAAATTAAATTACGATAATATTTCAGTATTTAAGAGTGTTTATGAACCAGATAAATGATAATTGTACGTTCTAGTGCCTTAGACAATTTAAATATAAAATTAGAAATTTGTAATTATAACATTTGGTTGCTAAATCGAGGAATATAGTAAAACAAGGAATTTTTGCGAGCGACTAAATCCCGGATTTTTTTAATCATATACAATCGCCGTCACGTCGTGCGATAGATGCCGCTAGTTGTCCGGCGGCTGAATATTTCATTCAAAATGTGTTCCTTCAAATGGAGAAACCACGAAAAAATTAAATTACGATAATTTTCGAGTAATTAAGGGTGTTTATGAAGCAGCTAAATGCTAATTTAACGATACTTTAAATATAAAATCTGAAATTCGTAATTATAACATTTGGACGCTAAATCGAGGAATATGGTAAAACGAAGAGAAAAAACTTTAAAAATAAATAAATATCAAAGGAGCTGGTACTTCATCGATATAAAATGTATTTATTAGAATTTTCGGGAGCTTTCAGACCGTGGTCCTTCGTCAGCCGTTACATCGTTAATAGAGAAAAAAAGTATACGAAATTATTTATTTATTTATTTATTTATTGAACATTTTAATTTTAAATTGTCTCTCTCAAGCCTTCACTACGAGGAATTGACTAAAACCCGGACTTTTCCGTTTTATACAATCGAAAACCTGGGTTTTCTTAACGCTACCACGTAGCCTATTAATACTTCCGTAGCCTCGACAAGTTTGGTCAGCTTCGACGTCTTAGATCAAAAGTTATGGCGCTTCGGAATCCGCGACCAACCAATATTTCGGTATTAATCGACGCTTTTACCCATGATTCCTTTCGAAAACCTGAGTTTTCTTAACGCTACCACGTAGCCTATTAATACTTCCGTAGCCTCGACAAGTTTGGTCAACTTCGACGTCTTAGATCAAAAGTTATGGCGCTTCGGAATCCGCGACCAACCAATATTTCGGTATTAATCGACGCTTTTACCCATGATTCCTTTCGAAAACCTGAGTTTTCTTAACGCTACCACGTAGCCTATTAATACTTCCGTAGCCTCGACAAGTTTGGTCAACATCGACGTCCTAGATCAAAAGTTGTATCAAAAGTATCGCGGAAAGAGTAAAACGAGAATAAATGAAATTAATAATAAAACGAGGAAAAATGAATTATACGAATTTCAGAATAATTAAAGCTATTTATTAACCATTTAAATGTTAATTCGAGTTTCTCATTCTTACGGTACATTAATGTAAATCAGAAATACGTTGATAAACCCATTTTGATAATAATTTTTTAAATCACAATAATGATTAAACATTAATCTATGACTAAGGCACGTCCTATTACTCGCTTTTGAGCAATTGGAACTAAAAAATCGTTTTTAATTGTAGCAATTTCTTTTTAATGGCGGCCAATTTATATTAAATCCCTATATAACGGGCTTCGGCACCGCTTTGCGTTCGCTTGCTCTCGTGTCTCGCGTAGCCTTTACAAACAGCGATTATCTTACAGTGATGACGTCACTACATTAATAGCTATCAGTTAAATATTTCCCAAAGAGTCATACCATATTGAAGAATATTATAAACGTATGACATAACTAACTGCGTTTATTGACAACCTCTAGCAACTGTTTTTACATGGGCTTTTCCTTCAGTACCTCGCGACTGCAAGGAGTTATATATTTCGTAGAAACAATGGATTTAATCTTTAGGTATATAATATAGTCTATAGAAGCGGGAAATTTAAACATACGTGGGAGATTTAAAAAGATAGCATTATGAAACAACTTACAAGTTAGTCTTACATGAGCTTAGTATAAGCTCTTGTAAAGCGACTTGGCACAAAGTTTGAGCATTGTGGTATTTACTTCCGGGTGCAGTTCTCTGGTATACGAAATTTAATCTACTCAGAGAAAGCTGCCAGCCTCTTTTTCTTTCATTTTATTACAGGTATAGTTAACCATTTCGTAAAATGCTAAAGTCCACTGATTATGGAATTCAAATTCTTTTTCTACTGTAATTGAATGGTCGTCATAACAGATCCAACCTTCAGTCTTTTTTACGTATGTTATATAATGGCCAATTTTAGCGCGATGACCTTTTCGTATAATACAACTTTTCAAAGCGTATTTAGAACCTACTACGCTAATTTCGTCACTTAAATGGCACGATAAGTCATTTAAAAATTCACGGTTCTCATTTCGTTGGCAAAAACATAAAAGAACTCGTTTTAAAGAGGGTTTTATTTTTTCTACGTGTTTTGTCAGCTGATCACAAGTACCACACATTTTGTCCTCGGTTTTACCTTTAATATGATAATTTATGTGATCAATTACTGTTGGTTGGGTATCATTTGGCTGAACAATAAATCCACGGGAAAATACTTGGTTAATTTCTATCTCAGAATCGCAAGTGAGACAACTACTTATAATGGCCGTGTTTGTTAAACTTTCATCTGGAATTGAATTTTGTAGATATAACTGTATGAATTCAAATGGATCATGTTGTTCGCCTACAGATAATGAGTTTGTTTTCCACTCTATTACACCTAGAATATGCTTTACTTTAGCTTCTTCAATCGCTTTAGTCTGTTTAGAACAAAATTCCAACAAGAATGTTTTTAGGTTTTCATCGAGCACGGATTCGGGTGATAATAATTTAACTTCTAAAACTGCTTGAATCGTGGACGAAAACCAACAATTTTGATATCTATTAACTATACCCCTTCGTATTATATTTTGACAAAACAAACATTGCGTTATTTTACCATCAGTGTTTGGAAAACGCATGCATTCCTCGTGAAAGTCGTTTTCGCATAATTCGCATCGGACGCAAAGGCGAGTTCTAGTTGGACAGTAACAAATACAGTTAAACGGATTTGGTTTCTCACAAGAAGTTTTATTCTTTTCAAATTTGCGACTCAATTTAGTATATTTAACATATTTCGGCTCTAAAGTAGATTTTATTATCTCATTGCCATTGATTAGTTCAACCGTGCTAGAAGCTTTTTCGTTTTTGTTTGATGTCTCTAATTTACTTGAAGCAGCTATTTTTTCGATTTGAGAACGCAAACCAATTTCAGTTTCAGGTCCTACGGAAGTTTCATCTCCTTTAAAACGGGCATAAAATCTTCGCCCAGCTTGTTCGATGTCTTTTTTAGGCACATTTAAATCAGTGGCGATCGTTCTCCAGAAACACATGGTTTCGCATACTTTTAAACCTTCATCTTTATAATCCCTTTCCAAAATTTTGTAAACAAGTAATGCAATATCTTCATTTCTTATAAAGCAATAATCTTTTGGTTTTTTTTTTAAAACCATTTTACACTTTCAATTTTAGACTACCAACAAAGGTTTTTGTGTTGTCGAAAAAATATATGCTTGCAGATTCGAATTACTTGGAAAATTCTTCTCTTAAAGTTATTTTCCCCGATCTCGCGAGCAACTGGGAATTTGAGGTGGATAATTGTATTCCATATTACTATTGGACAAATGGACAACAGTTAATTTCATTTAGAAATATTATATTTTGTATTAAAAAATAGGTTCATTATATTCTAAACATTACTAATTTGGCAAATTCAAGGCCTTTTTTTGGAAAATATTAACGTTTTTTTTTGGATATTTTTACTTCCTTTTTTGATATTTGTTTTGTCTTTTTTGAATGTTTTATGTCCGCTTGGAATTTTTTACTTCCTTTTTGGATATTTTTACGTCCTTTTAATAAATTATGACATCGTTTTGGATATTTAAAGTCCTTTTATTATATATTTACGTCCTTTTTGGATATGTGAGGCCAGCTTTTTGAGATTTTTGAGACCTCTTTATGAGGATTTTGAGGCCCCTCAAAATCATAGGCTACAGCCTATGCCAGCCTACCTTTAGCGGCGCCACTGAGAACTGTTCAAATAATAGTTACCCTTCAACTACAGGTTAAATTCTGCACAAAACCGATTCTTGGCCGTTACAACAAATTTATAAAGAGTGTTCAAAGTTACAAACTTTATTATAGTTGTTGAACTTAGACTTTGGCGTCTCTTAAAATGGTTTCAACGACGAAATGATTCACTGACCCGTGATAGCGGCATGAAGCGTAAAAAGCAGACCCTTTATCCCATGAGGCGGGGGTGGGGGGTTAAACGGTGCTAAAACCAAGGATTTTATATATGAAATAGGATATGGTACTAGCCACAAACCCTGTATAAAAAAATTCCGGCTGCATCGAAAATGGGTTGACCTGTTACGACGCTCTCAAGGGAGTCAAGGCCAAATATGTTGGTATTGAAAATGGCCCAATTCTTTATAATATTATTTTAGAATGTCTAATTTTATGTCTATTCAAAGAAGATTATATAACGAAAGTAAAAATATTAAGTTTTAAACGATGGGTAAAAGCAAAAATTGCGTATATTCATTACCGAATGGAAGTATTTAAAACGCGAGTCATTGTTGATGATTTTTCCCGTAATCGAAGAAGTAGCAGACGGAAATGAAATAATAGACCCACGGCGTTGGACACGAAGGTGACAGCTAGAAAACTACATTATTTGGCCCTTGGGTGGTGACCAAAACGCCATCTATAAGTGGATATAAAATAAAATTAAAAAAATGAAACTGGCGATTTGAATTAGGTCTAAAAGAGTTTTTATATTTAAAACCTTAGAATAACCTTTTTAAGTACGTAAAATGGTTGGAAGTTGCGCAATTACTACTTATCGGAACTACTCGGTTAGTTGCAAAAAATATATCATTTCACAAGTATTACAATTCCAATTCGCATATTAAAATATAAGCCTATAACGGTTTTAAATCGTTCAATTTCCCTAGGTTTTCGCTTTCCAATCCTGAGCTACTAAATAAATGGCGACTTTCTATAAATCCATCACAACACTGTTCTAAATTATTCTACCCCTTGGACTCAATTATTTAATATATGAATTATATTTATATGTAGATATATGTATCCATAATTAAAAGATTCACTTGCCTTTGTTACTGGTTTCGTATCATTGAATACATAGTTTGCACCTAAGGTCTCCATGGAAACCGGGATGGGGAGTAAAAAATTCGAACCCTTTTGCGCGTAGCTTCTAAATAGGTAGACATTTTGTTGGTCATCTCATCGAAACGACAAAACGTACGAAAATTAGATTTTTGCTTTAAAATTTTAAAATTAATATCATGAAAGGCCCTAAACAAAATAAGATAAGATTTTAAACCCGGGTTATTTAAATAAAATAGCAAATGACGACAGGAATATCTACGAAAAGAAGTTGTCAAAGTTTATCAATAGGCCTTTGACAATTACCTTCTGTATCGAATAAAATTACAATTTTCGGTCTCCCTTTTTAACTGAACTACTCGAACAATTTTTAACAAGGCAGTCAACCAATTTTAACGTGTAACTAAATTTTTAATCATTTTAAAATTATAAAAATCCGCAAAACGACGATTGAAACTGTTAAACCACTAGTTTTACTAAGAAATCTACACCAGCAAAATGGCGGAATTCTACGGTTCATTTTTGCTCAAATTACGTATTTATTCTTAGTGCATATATCATCTATGACGTAGGGATGCAAACTATGTATAGATATATTTCCAAATTAAAATTAAAATTCTAAATTTCTTTTGGATGGTCCGACTCTTCCGGGCATTGAGTTGGGAATATTAATCTAGAGATCCAATCGAATCTGCTCCCCGCGAAACAAGTTTTTGAAGTATTCCGACCACCCGTTGGGGGGATTGGTGGTCGTCCTCACACGGCCATCCACAAACTCTGCCTCCCAGACGCAAGGTATTACAGGAGTACGCCACTACTCCCGGCCTCTGAAACCAGCTTCCACAATGCTTTTTGAGGCGAACCGGGTGCAGTTGGATTACTATATTAGTTTCTCACCTTACCGACGATGGCGCCTTGATCTCCACCCCAGGGCAAAATACTGTAGTCTGCAAGCTGTCACCTCCATACTACCCTTTCGTAGAATTGTGGGTCTATCCTGTTTCATATCTCTATTGTTTTATCTCAAATGAGATTTTAACCACCCCGCCGGTCCCAAAGACTATGTCTACTCAGATATATACACTATATTTTATATTCCTGCGAAATTAAGAGTAATTTCTTCAGGAAATATGTTACATGTATATTAGTTTGTTGCTTTATTGCATAGTTTAAATATAATTATATATAGTTCGATATTGAGCGTGTAGATAGCGATATATTTTCTATACTAGGACCAATAGATAACACTATTTTGAAAACAATGAATACTTTTTTTCCGGGGTTACGAATGTAAATTTGTACGTAAATATCGATATTTAGGGTTTTTGGGAAAAAAACGGAAATTTTGGTGTCAAAAGAGAAATTTCACTTTGAAATTCTGGCATCACTGCATTTCTTTCTGCTAAGAGTTGCTATAGAGTACAGTGCTACGTTCTTTGTTGACCGATTTTAATCCAATTGTTAGATTATAATCACATCGATTTTAATTATTTGCTGTGCTTTGCCATTGTGGTAAGATATCTTACAGGTTTCTGCACAGATTTTGACTGTTACAGATTTTAAGATTTATATTTGTGGAGAAACGGAGCAATTAACGCTCTAGTTTTACTTTCGCGTATTTTGCAAATTTTGCACTCACTTAGGGCTTAGGTCAAAACGAATAAAATTGAGCGTTACAAGTTACGTAATATAAACTCTTGAACTAATTTAAATTTTATCGTTACCATTTTCCTAACCTAAGCTGTATTATATAGAACTGAATCAAAGTTGTGTTACAAGTTTCGTAACATACAACTAGATCTCAATTGCGCCGATACAGGTAGGCTGACATAGGCTGTAGCCTATGTTGAGATTTTGAAGGGTATTAAAACTCCTCTTAAAGGGACCTCAAAATATTCAAAAAGCGGACCTCAAATATAATAATAATAATAATAATCAGCTAGGCTAATACCCAAGGCACCACCTTGGGCCTAAGGACGTAAAAATCTAATAAAAGGACTTTAAATATCCGAAAAGGAAGTATAAATATCCCAAAAGGAATTAAAAATATTCCAAAAGGACGTAAACACATTCCAAAAGGAAGTATAAATATCAAAAAAGGAAGTAAAATATTCCAAAAGGACGTAAACACATTCCAAAAGGAAGTCTAAATATCAAAAAAGGAAGTAAAATATTCCAAAAGGACGTAAACACATTCCAAAAGGAAGTAAAAATATCCAAAAAGGAAGTAACAATATCCAAAAAGGAAGTAAAATATTTCAAAAGGACGTAAAAACACTGACAAAGGAAGTATAAATATCAAAAAGAACGTAAACATTTACAAAAAGGGCCTTCAATTTCCAAAATGAATTAAAGTTGATCGTTACAATTACTAGTTTTATAACTTAAACTGTATTATATAGATCTGAATCAAAGTTGAGTTACAACTTTCGTAACATACAACTAGATCTAAATTAAAGTTGATCGTTGCCATTAGTCTCTTAACATAGGCTATATGAGCACCATGGATAAAGAATTAACCGATAATAATTCTAATTTAAATGAGTCGACTGAATCCGGAGAAAACGGTGAATCCGGAAGAGAATCATCAAATTTTGATAATGATTCCGATATTTTCCGTCAATATGGAGAGTCACCCCATTATGGCAGCTTGGAGTTTCAATCCGAGCTTTCTTCGTCGGCCGCTAGTGAAAACCATTCAATCGTTGAATCTTCCTCTTTGATAAACGCTAACGATAGTAATCTAAGACTTAGTGGTTCTGAAAACGAAAGTTCCGAAACTGAAGACGGTTTGCCATATATGACTGACGTGTCTAAGCTGAGTAACACCCAAGCTCGCGATATTTTATCCGCTGTGGTGGACGGATCATTTGACGGAAATGTGTTGTCTCTGCAGTGTTCCAACATCAAAGGAGGCAATGTATACGTGCTTTCCACTAACAAAAAGTCGAAAATAACCGACTTGTTTTGTGACAAAATGATGTGGGTATCAAATGGTACGAGACAAGTCAAGCCTTTCAATTTGACCAAGCGATATTACTACATAAACCTTGGAAAGGACGGTGATATTGAAATTGCCAAAAATATTCAAAGAGAAATCATAACGTTTACAAATTCGGACGGGACAGTTTTCCCAGTAATCAAGTTCTACAAGGGTGACTTATCGCTTTGGGTGCCTAGAGCACACGGAAATTGCAAGACCGATAGACCTCGACGACCATTTGTCCGTACTATACCCTCTAGATTGGGAAGTATGAAGAATATGATAAGGACTAACAAGGAAACTCCGCAATCGGCGTATACTAACGCCCAAATTGATGGAAATAAAGAGCTAGACGAAATAAGGGAATCTGAAATCCCGGAAGATGTAAACTCGTTAAAGCCAATGGTTCTACCAAACAAGCTCGAAACTTGAAATATTTCATCGGCTTGAAGAACAGGATTTGCACCGATTCGGTCTCGTCCGTACTTGCTTTGAAGGAAACGGTTTTTAAAGATGTTATTCGTCAAATTGACTTAACTGATGGTTTATGTATAGTGTTTGGACAACCGGAAGCCATTTCACTCGCTAAGCGGCTATTGCTAGCTTCAAAGGATGATTGGAATCTAAAACAATCCATTCATTGCGACACTACTTTCAAGCTGGGAAATTTCTTTTTGACCAGGGTCCTGATGCGAAATACCTATTTCATTGA
The DNA here is from genome assembly GCF_980474605.1 of Leiobunum rupestre. NCBI lineage: Eukaryota > Metazoa > Arthropoda > Arachnida > Opiliones > Sclerosomatidae > Leiobunum > Leiobunum rupestre. The sequence continues at coordinate 39,045,903 of NC_143389.1, forward strand.
CAATCCCATTGTTCCGATATTACATCTCATTCACCAAACTAAATCGAAAGAGGTTCACGCTCGTTTTTGGCGCGATTACGTCGCTAAAGAACTAGAATTGGACGAACTGGGTGAAAATTGCCCCATTATTACCGACCGAGAAACGGCGATTTCCGAGGCTATAAAGGGAAGTTGCGAAATGGGTGGCCAAAACCTACTATTTTGTCATAACCATTTGAAACAGAACGTTAAGCGCTGGCTCGAAAAAGCAAAAACCACGAAAGATAATATGATAATTTTGAAAAGTCATTTTCGCGTGTTACTTAAATGCCGAACTAGAGAAGAATACGGAGCTAAATTATCCGAATATCGACCTACGTGGCCATCCGAATTTGTTGATTACTTCAATGATCACTTAGACGAGGATTTGAAAGAGCGAAGTATCGCGGAACGATTCCTGAAATACGCGGCGTTTCAAAATGTAAACGAAGGCCCGACCACTAATGCCGCCGAGAGTTTGAACCGAGATTACAAACGGGCCTTCGAAGGAAAACAGGCCGCTTTCGACACAGCAGTTATGTGCGTTTCTTTGCACCAAAACAATCTTTTGAATGAAGCCAATCGCGGTTTTCACGGAGAAGGTCATTACGAACTGAAACCCGAATACCAAGGCCTTGATAATTTGACGTTACAACTCAACGTAGCCCTGACCACTAAATTCGACATAATAGAAGCAGCTCGGAAGGGTATCATTCCAGTTGACTCCGAAGCCAACAAAGAGAAAGAAACGGGTAGATGGTCTCAGAAAATATTAGCGAAGCTTTGCGTCAGAGATAATTTAGTAACACTCGTTACTAATCCGCTTTTGTACCTTGTGAGAAATCCGTGTACAGAGGAGTGGCACAATGTAAATCCTAATAACAAGAAAAAGCCTTGTAGCTGCAGATTTGGAAGCAGCCGCTGCTTTCACGTGTTGGCGGTAGAAATGATTCGGAGAAAGGAAATTTCCGATCAGATTCCGAATGTTCCAACACTGACAGCGATAATGAGAAGGAAAGGTTCTGGGAAAAAGAATTTTAGAAACCCCAAACCGGACGGTAAAGAAAGGTTCGAGAAATTAGATTCGTACATACCGTCGAATGATTCTATCGTAAGTAGGAAAAGTGAATTGACGCCTTTAAATACGTCAAGGCTGGATTTCAACGATGAGAGCGACGGTTTACCGACGCCAAATTCCATTTCTAGTACCCCAAAGAAAACGGTAACTTTTAAGACGCCAGCTAAAAGAAAGACGTCGACACCGATTAAAAAGACAAAGAAAACTAAAGTGGTGAAAACTATTGAAACGGACAAATGGAGTACGGTGACCGAAGGATTAAATGTACGCGTTCCGAAGAGAAAGACCGCCGATGATGGTGCAACTTTAAGCCCAAAGATTACGAAAAGAGGAACCGCTGGACCAAGCCTCGACGATTTTGGGGAGTTGATCTTTCACGATCCTTGGGATTGTTCTCCAGAATGTCAACGAGATCTTCTTGAAAATAAACAGTTTTTTAGTCTGAAACCGACAGAGTACATAGAAGACGTCATCCTTAACCAGTGTATGGAAAACTTAATAGGAAACAGCGAACGCAGTGATATGACTCTGTTTATCAGCTCAAATTTGTACGCGTTAGCCGCGACCAAAGATTTCGAAGTGGAATCTTTTGAGCAAGTACAAAATTTTCTGAAAGAAAATTTAAGTAGCAAAGAAAACATCGTTGTTTTAGTTACAACAAACATTGATCGCGGCTCGCATTGGCTATTAGGACTTATTTCTAAAGGCAGGAATGAAATAGTTATTTTGGACTCGCTTTCGGTGAAATTATCGGAAGGGGACGACGTGAAACATGAAATATTGTCGACTTGTTTCATCGTTCTGGAGAAAATAGCCGTAGCTGCTTTTAACGATAAGACGGGTAATTGGAAACACGTTTATCCCGACAACGTCCCTACCCAAACAAACGGTTTCGATTGTGGACTGTACGTCGTCGCCAATCTTTATTGCGTTTTGAATAATTTGGTGTACGCAGACACGTTATGTCCGAGGTACGACTACATCGATAGCGAAAAGGGACGCAATTGGCTACATCACATATAATAAAATTGACGAGTGTAAATACGCCAAAAATGCTTCCATCTGAAGCCGAAAAAGATCCAGGCAATGTCATTGAGGAAACCATAGAACCCATTGACCCGGAATATCTTAAAAAAGTTTTCAGTAAACCAATAAAACTGGTTGTATTTGCAAACGATTCACTCGAAACCGAGGAAAGGAAAAATATTGTTTTAAAAATGATTAGTGCGGCTGGGTTAGATTTGAAAGAAATATTAAAACGATTGATGGAGATTGATAGCTATTATGACTGCTCTGATAGAGATGAGGTGCTACTTTTCGAATCGGACGTTAGGGACGCCTTCAACTCTCTGGGAAAGCACTATTTACCCGTAGATTTATTAGACATATTGGGAAATCCTGCTGACCCAAATGTTTTGGGGCCCAAAGACAAAGACAAAGAAGACCGATACGCAAATTACAGGTGGGCCAAAGATCAATACAACGATTGGTGTAATACTGGAAGTCGATGGCCCGAAGTGTCTAGCCCTACGGGTACTGAAAAGCCCAATTCAAACTGCTGATGAAAGATGGGTTGCTTACGGAAGGCACGGGTTAAAAGCCGACTTTCATTTTCTTAAAGAGCATATCCGCTTAAGAAACCATTTAGAAGTTTGGATTAAATGCGAACAGAGACAAAACCCACAATTATCACGCAGAGAAGCTTATGCATTGTTAGATATACCGGAGAATATGCTAAGGGCCATAGCCCTTTACGAGGTTACCGTTGAAGACGTTCCTAAAGTTAGGGGTCTCTCGCCATGTCGAAGACGATTAGAATATGAAGAAGAATTAAGTGAAAGATTGCCCAGCCCGGTAAACGATCAAGGCTATGCCTTAACTGAAGATACCAAATTAACGATCTATGACCGATCAGGAGTTCAAAAGGCGTTCGACGAAAATGGAGCAATCGAAGCAACGGAGAAAAACGAAAAGCTTATTCTCAAAGCATCCCATGTAGAAACTGTCGGAAATAAAAGCAACAAAATGTCGACGCAAATAAAAAAGTCGTTCGAGGGTGAAACTAAAATGGCTCTAATAACGTCAAATGACAAAACCGAAGCACTCGTATGTAACGATGAGACACTAGACGTAAGGGAGCCCTTCGATGGTCGTTTAGATAATATTCTCGTTAGAAATGTTTTAAGAAGCGATTTTGATGATGAAAACTTTCTAGACTTTGAAAGCTGGCGAATGGATCTCCTCGAGTGTTATAAATGAAGCAATGGCTGTCTTGATCAGAATGTTTGACAAAAAAATTAATATCATGCCGCTATTTTCGTACCATTACGAATACGTTTACAGCGATCTTTTCATAGCGACGAATTCTTCGGCTAACCTCCAGCGAGTAGCCACTTACCTTCGCGTTAACGAAGCGTTTAACAAAGATATAATCGCTGCTGTAATTCCAGATAAGCCATTCGAAGAGAAAGTCCATATGCTCTTTGGTATCGTACATTTCATGACCAAGAAGATTTGCATACTAGATCCGTTGGGCGATTGCTCACCAACAGATTTACATTTCAAAACCCTTCGTACGATAGTACACATGTGCCATCAAACTGCGAACGTACCATTTAAGCCTGAAGAATGGAAGTGCGTTAAGAGCACGGATTGCAAGAAGCAACCAAATTATTACGATTGCGCTTTATTCGGCCAACTTTACCTTTATAGTATCGTAACGGGAAAACGAACTAAAAAACTAGAAGTAAGTAGCTTGCGAGGTCGCAAATGGTTGTATTTGTTGGCCAAGGAATACGACCGAAAAAAAGACTACGGGAGAAAAAGCTTATCAAGAAACGCGTGCCTGCGCGATCCCCAGGCAATTATCGAATTATGTAAGAGTTTATGCCCTATAGAAAGAAGTGATACGGATCTCGAAATGAGCGAGTGGATCAAGGGCTTAAACCAACAGGCTTGGAATACCCGCGAATCGGAGGCGACATGTGTTAGTAGCAGGCACAATCGTCAAGTTTTCTGCGTTTCTTGTCGTCGGTGGCTTCACTTAAAATGTGAAGGCTTAGAAGAAAAGAAACTTCTAAAAACGTATTATATTTGCAAAAAATGCAAATAGTGTTTGCAAAGGAATTAAATTGCCAATTAATATACAGTAGTCGCCACTTATAAGAAACCCGTTGGTCCTAGCCTTTCTGAGTTTTATAAACTGTTTATTCTTACATCAAAAGAAAGGGATTGTGAGATAATTTGCCTTTGGTTGTCCAAAAATAGTGCTATCTCAATTTCTATAGTGTTTAAAGGACCACCGTCAAGTGAAACCAACTTTTGGCTTATTTGTGTTTTAAAATATTTTAATTGATGGGAATATAACCTCAGGTTTTTTGGTGTGGAACACCAACACTTCGACCATTTCCCGCGCCCTCCTATGGCTTCAGATATTTTGGACGCTGGTTAGTGATTTCCCGCCAAAATTGTTAACATAAAAAACATAAAAAAAACTTAAAAAAGACTTGAGGTTATATTCCCTTTAACAAGGAAAACACATACAACTAGCAAATACGTTTAAATGCGCCAAAAAATTAATATCGATTTAGGTGTAAATCTCACGTTTTTAAAAACAGCATAATTCATCGTACCTCTCGCGGAAGAGGCTAAAGGCAAATACATAATTTAAAGCTACTGGCGCGCTCGATTGCCATAATAACTGACGAGAACGGTAAGGCTCCTTTACAGTCGATCGAAGTTTCTTAGTTTTAAGAGCTCAAAAAACATTTTTATAAAAATCATTAAAAATTAACCACTTATTATTTTTCAACGTGGTTTTCGCTATTTCAGCCTATATAACTAGGTGATAGAATAATTATTATGACGGTAATCTTTTATATGGAATATAACCTCAAGTATTTGGCTTTAGAAATTTTTGGCGCCACTGTACAGGGAAATTTGAAGAATTGAAGGGGTCTTACAAAAAGATTGCTTTGTAGGTTATATTCCTTTTAACGTTTTAATTTTGAAGGTCAGGCATTGGGCCAATGTCACATAGTATCACGTGTTTTGGAGCCTGATCGAGTGACGTAACCGAAGGCTGAACTATCTAAAATTCGATTTTTAAAGTTATACAGTAGATGTTTATTTTTGATTCGTCGCACCGGGTGATGGTAAGAAAATTACGCGTTTTATTCAGTTTGGCCAAGAATTGATCTATTTATATATAGAAAGGATAAGAACCTGGCCCTTTCCCTTAAAATTCAATCAATTCCAGGCGGCGCATTATTGGCTCCCTAAATATGACGTCCTCTTGACGCGATTGACATTCGCGTGAGAGACGCGTTAAATAGGAACGCCCCCTTTTCCATTTCCTTCCCCCTTTAGTTGATTCCCCTGGTTCATGACGAGTCGCGACTGGCGGAATTTAAACATTCTCTCTATATATAAATAGATCAATTCTTGGTTTGGCTTAGGTCATTTAAATTGTACGTATCAAAACATTAAATTCGCTACAACTTTTGAATCACGACGTCGGAATTGGCAAAAGTTCTACAGAATGCGCATCCCATAAAGTCTTTTAAAGGGAATAGAACCTCCAACGCGTTCTTTATGGAAGACCCCATCAATTTCCTTTATTCCCTTCACAATCAGCGATTATCAGCGCCACAGGTGTGAAAAGCCATGGGAGGCAGCGGACAATATTGGAACTCTTGGAGGGCTACAGAAATACCAGAGGTTATATTCCCTTTAAAATGGAGTTATACAAAACGAGGTATTCAAAGCGGGTCATGCAAAAATCATCATCGGAATCGTTTTGTCTGTCTGTCTATCTGAATGAAAGAACGAGCGAAGAGAACGAGGCTTCTAGTGTCATAATATGACATAAGCACTTGGACGAACCTAACTTGCAAGATCATACAGAAAAATACTTTACCAACTCGCGTTTCGCCGTGGCGCAATCGACTATAACGGCAAATCTACAAATGCTTTCCCTCCCCATAATATCCTAAAATGCAAACTGCTCTGAAAATTGAGTTTCATAATAAGCACTGCTAATGCTAAGGTGTGTATTATCATAAGTAATATAATATTTTTATGAAATTTAATTTAATCGTTAAGCAGTATGCTATATTTAATGTAATAATTTTTGCACTTTCCAGAATGTAATATCGTAAGTAATATTAAATAAACAATTTTTACTACCAACCTCGAATTTTCTTTCTACAATATGTATTATCATAAGTGGATCATTCTCTCTAAGTAGACAAAACGCTATGCTACCTATGACTAGAGTCTTTGTCGGGGTCGGTCTGGCAGCCCTTTAAAACCGCCCTATACTGTGTATCACCTCAACTTCACTTTGAATTGATACTGCCGAATCTAACGTTTCTTACATCTCTTATGGTTCGTTTCACGTCTGAAACGTGTCTCGAGATACATTTTGCGGGTTGGCTCCCCCCCCAAAAACCTATACCATATTTGTTCAAGGTAGAGTTTTGTTAAATAAACGCCCCTTTAGTTGCCGTCTTGACCACTCGGTGGCGCCTCCGCAGAAATATTTTCAAAAGTTTTCTCTCTGGAGTTTGCTCTCTATACAAGCTCTGACGTCACGAAACCCAGACTAAAATACCCGGAATTTGATACTTATAGAGAATAATCCACTTATGGTATTATCAATTCCTTTTTTGCTCTGTTGTGTGTATTATTATAAGTAATATATCGAAATTGAAGTATTATATTAACAATTTCAATGTTTTCGCTCTGCTTAGAGGTCGGGGATGGTTAATCATTATCCATATTTAAATAGATTTTTTTCGGGGGGAAAATGTAAACAAAGAAATTTACCGGTTAATATTATGGAAAATAATTAAAAAACATGTATTATTCGTAAAATTTGAGCTTTTTATCGAAAAAAACGTCGTTTTTCCGATTAATTTTACAAATTTATCAAAAAATTAATCGGGTAATACAGAAATATAAATTACTTGATCAAAAAGTTTTACGAATAATTTTGAGAGCTTTATCTATTGGATAAAAGTTAACCATCCCCGACCTCTAGGCCTCTGCTGTATGTATTACCATAAGTATTCAACAGTATAATTATACAAAATGAAATGCCTATACTAAATTTGCATTTCCTGATATAAAATGCACAGGGTGATTGTTTTGAAAATTACCATCTTCCCAAGATATATTCTCAATATAAATACATTAGGCGATTTTGATATTTTACAAAAACTCTATTTCACGTGTACCATGGAATACCAGGGAAAGGTTATACCATACCAGAACATACCAAATATGCAGTGCCGGTAAACAACGATTTATCGGTAAATTGCCCACTTCCCTATACAGGGTGTAAACTGAAAAACGATACAGAACCAATTACTCAAAATATGTTTTAGGTAAGAATTTGAAATTTTCAGGATACATAGAGCGTGCAGGGAGAAAAATGTCAATGACCTTGAACCAGGTCTTCAAGGTCATTAAAAATTTATCTCGAGAACCATTAAGATTAGAAGAATGGTTCCAAATATAAATATGCGCGCCAAGGTTTTTTAAGTCTAATTACCTTTTACCCGAGGTAAATAAACAAATAAAAAAAACTTGGCGCGCATTTTACTAATTGGAACCATTCTTCTAATCCTAATGGTCCTAGAGATAAATTTTGAATGACCTTGAAGACCCGTTTCAAGGTCATTTTCATTGACAGTTTTCCCCCAACACGCTCTATGTAACCTGAAAATTTCAAATTCTTACCTAAAACACATATTGAGTAATTGGATTTGTATCGTTTTTGAGTTAACACCCTGTATGGGCGATTTTAATAAACTCGATTATTTCGCGTGTTACGTAAAATACCAGGGAAAATCTTTGACATACGATAATATAGAAATAAGAATTATCTTTTTTATAAATATATACTTTCTATGCAGATCATGGAATTGGCGTTATTTTTGTGTTTTCTAATCCCTAAAATTAGCGATTTCACCATGAAATACAGCTGAAATTCTTTGAAATTCATCGGTATCTAACGGAATATCTTCAAAAGGATTGTTATTTGTGTTTTACGAATTCGCCTACTTGAATACATAAGGCTATTTGTATTTTCTAATAGGTGAAGCCTAAAATTCTTTTTCAGAAGTGGACCCCGTATTAAACCTTCAGAAATTTTATAAAATGTAAAGGTCTGTTTTGGACCCCATAAATTAACTTTAAGAGGTAATAATAATAATCAGCTAGGCTAATACGAAGACACCATCTTAGGCCTAAGTCATCGAGCGACTTTTAAAGCCTTTTAATTCAGGTGGCCGGGTTACAATGCGATGGAGGGTGGTGGCAAGCCCTGCAAGCAACAGCTCCCTACACTAACTATTACCGTTAACCTCAACAAGTTTTTATGGAAGGGGAAACCGAAGATCTCATGGGAAAACCCCTTAAACCAGTGGGGAGAGAACTTGCAAACTCAACGCGGAAGGAGTTGTTCCGAGTTTTCACCCAGTGCCACAAGCTGGGATTGAACCCGGCTCCTCTTGCTGAGAGGCGAAAGTGCTAACCACTCCGCCCATTCGAAGGTCCATTCAAAACTATTTTTGTGCCCCCCCCCCCCCCCAATTAAAATGAAAAGTGTGCTATAGCCTATGTAACTTACCTCTAGCTCCGCCACTTTATTTGGTATTTTTCGAGTATGCCGTAAAATACCGCCGAAATGCCTTTGAATACCAGAGAATAAGGTATATTTTGTTTCATTTAATTAACAGAATGTACCGAATGTAAGAAATCGTAATACACTTTATCTACTTGTATTTCATTATATACAAGGACCTCATTTGGGTGCTCTCGAATACTAATCTATTGATTGGTTGATATTTCGTTAGCGCATACGCATTGCCATATTTGACGGGTCAGGATTGTTTTTGTCAAATTTGATTTTTATAGAATAGCCTCCCAGACCCCGAACACTGAAGTTCTACCTAGAGCCATTATCCCCTGGACCCGGTACTAGATAGGCGACGCGGCTCTTACTTAGCCGCCGCTACTCCAACGCCGCCACTGGCAATAAGCGGAAATATTGGTCCTCAGTAAAAACGAGAACTGACGAAACGTATTCACTTCCCTCTCCTATCGTGCGGCGTTTTACCGCTAAGCTCGTCGGCATTCGGCCATGGACTAATTAATGTATACACAGGGACGGTCCGCATAGGAAATTTAGCGGCTAGCGATTGCTAAATGTGCCCTCGAGCGGCGATTGTGCGAACTAACGACAAACTGAGTCAAGGGGGATGGAAACGGGAGGAAAGGTTTAAGGGAACAAAAAAAAAGCAGTTGCCTTGCCGGCGATGTTGTAAGCTCCACGTGCATTTGGTAAATGAATTCATTTATATTAACAATTAAATTGATTGATATTAATTTTTCGGCCCACACATTCGAGACGTTATTCTCAATTTCTCCAGACAAAAAGAAGATTAAAAAAGTGGATTTAAGTGATTCCGATAATGGTAAATCAAAGATATTTTTGGACAAGGCTTAGAAAAAGATGAATAGGAAAGGTATAAAGAAATCTTTCGTGTGTTCTTTATGACAATACTTCGAATCACTTTTACACGAAGGGTAAACACACAGCTTTTTTCTCATAATTAATTTGTAAAACTACTTAAATAAATTAAAGCTCTTAAATCATACACCTTATTCAAATGAACGAAAAAAACCGTTTGTTTTTCAAATCATAAGCAGACGCCAACATCGATAGACTCCAAGACTTGCAGATAGAGGGCAGCATCGTTTTTCCGTTTGTGGACGTTTTGACTCGGCTAACTTTGCTTAAGGGGGGAGGAAAAGAGGGAACGGCATTAACAAGACTTAGTCGCCGATTTTATGAGAGAGTAGCGTTGTGCAGACCATCCCTGTGTATACATTAATTAGTCCATGATTCGGCGGTCATGGCGCGAAAGCGACGAACTTGACGAAGAGAGAGCGCGGCAACGATTTGCGAGGTGCACGAAACGCTCGCAGCCGAGAAAAGGGGGGGGGGGGGGTGGTGCTGCCACGTGGAGAAAACTAAAACGGCGTTATAACATTGAGTACCGGGTCCAGGGGTTAATGGTTCTAGGTTCTACCCCGTCCTGAAAAATCAGGAAATGACGTCCCTGCTTATAAAGACCTGTTTATTTCAGTAATTTACCAAAAAGCAAGGAAAGAACGCAAATAAAATGGTTTGAAACTATGCTTTATTTTATGTCAAATCGACAGTGCTAATATAGGTGTGTAACTTTTGGAAACTTTTATCTGTAAAAATATTAAAATTATTTAATAAAATTGTATCTTTCTTAACTAATTCGATCTCTAATATACTTACATCTATGCTAGATCATATATGGGATATCATCTACGGTGACTTTTGAAAATCTCTCGTTCAGTGATTTAAATAACTGTAAAATAAAGAGAGATTTAACCCCCTTTTTTCACGCCGGGCCGTCTTTGCAAAAAATCTAAAAAGTAAATGGCTCTCCCCCTCAAACCCCCATCTGAGCTGCTTCCAGTGGCGTAACTATAGGGCGGCATGGCTGGCCAAATGCCACGGGCCCCCGACCCGAGAGGGCCCCGGCCCAAGCGGCCGCGAGTTCAGAAATAGCCTTACTTTTTTAACAAAATATTGTACCTGTGACGAATTTTACTGAGAGGGCCCCATCCAAAGAATTTGCCACGGGCCTCAGATGGTATAGTTACGCCACTGGCTGCTTCACAACACTGTCCGCGGATCGTATCAAAATAGTCATTCTCATAAACATATATTAAAAGTGGATCATTCTAAGTATACAAATTCCGGGTCTCGGTCGGGTATCTTAGTTTGGGTTAGATTCGGCTGTATAACAGAGTGAAGTTAAGGTGATACACAGTATAGGGTGGTTGTAAAGGACTGCAAAACCGACCCCGACAAAGACTTTAGTCATAGGTAGCATAGCGTTTGGTCTACTTAGATGTAATTATCCACTTATATATATATGTAGCTAGTACATTTTTATTTTTATTTGCACTTTATAGACGTTGATTTTAAGCAACTAACGCAAATGGCGTTTAATAACAAGAATACACTTATGACAATTTCAGTACTTACTCCAGGGTGTCTCTTCGAAGCAATTCGATGAATGTACAAACATGTTTGTATATTGCGAGCTAGAGAATCGTACTCCTCTTTTTCTTTAGTTTTTCTTTCTTCTCCCTTTTTAATTTTTTCTTTCGCGATGTTTTCTTCCAATGCTTTCTTTTCTTCATCATCAACCTCATCATCTTCTGCACTTATTTTCATATTTTGGATTTCCAATTCAATTTCTTCTTCATCTGACAACTTTTTTTCAGGAAACGAACCGATTCTTTTGGCTATGATTTGCACAATTTTTTTTTAATACTATTCCACACACTCTCCATTATTGTTTTCGTTGAACAATTTGGGAGAATGAAGGGGATTCTGCAATAAATTATAAAAATACGTTAATAGACAAAATCTATAGAAATACCGAAGTTATACTTACGATTTCAAAGATTGTTCTTTGTAGTTGTTTTCCTCATATATAAATTCTGATATTTTTATAATTTGCACGAAATCTACAAATAATAACGCAATTTTTAAATTTATTATATTTACCCGTTTAAAATAGAACGTTACCATAGTTCTCGAAAAACGTTTCAAAAAAGTCTTCTACGGTAGCGATCAGCTCATGCTTTTGCGCTTGTTTCGTTGGCAAAGGTGTGATGACAATTATTTTGCCGATGATTCTCGCTTCTTGCTCGTCTCTGAGGAAAAAAAACATCTATATCAACCTCATTGTCTATTTTTTATTTATGAGAATTTTTAAAATAAAAATTACTCTGAGCGAACTCTTCCTTTAATATGTAGGTTGTTGATGGCGTTTTTTAATTCCTTGATGTCTCTCAAAAGCTTGTCAACTACCCTTTTCTTGGTTTCGTTTCCATCGTTAAACTTCAAACAAAATTTTTAATATTATCATTAAATTCAGTGTATACACTTTAATATTTTATCCCTATTTAATGGGTTTAGCAATTGATTTTACTTACAATTTTGAAAATATCATTTGTTCCCGTCCATATTATTATGTCATCGCCTTCTTTTATTCTATACATTCAAATAAATATCTTTATATAAATAAAGCTTTGAGTCATTCAATAATTATATAATCTCTCATTAAAGACCGAGAATAGGGCGAATTTCTACCCCTGTACTCGATGTTTCGACGAGTGACAGCTTAACTGACATCTATGGCAAATTGATTGACAGCTCTGAGAGCTTGAGTGACCACTTGGACATTTCTGGATATTGAACAATTCAAAAACAGTCAAAGAGGTCAATCAAGCTGTCCACGCTGAAGAAATTAACAAGTTTAGATATGTGGGGGTCAAAATTAACGCACGAGAAAATGGAATCTATGTTCTCGGCCTTTACAATCGAAACTATTAATGGAATTAAAGATATATTTTTAAATTTATGAAAAGTTAATTAAAACATAAATACGAAAAGACAAACCTCTTGTCCCCTTTTTCAACCATTGAATTTAAAAAGTTTGTAGTGCTTCGAATTGTACCCGATGACTTCATAAGGCCGAAAAACCTATCCTTTCTTGAATCTGGTTACAGGAATATAAATCTTATAGAAACATTTTATCTTAACAATACCTTGCCTTCTCATAGGGGAGCTCCTTTGAAATATAAATGAATTATAAGAGTTATATTTTAAAAATAATGGACTAAATGACGTCACGCACGGGACAAAAATATTGTATGTTTGTTAGGGTAGAAATGACGAAAATGACCGTTATTAAGATAACACGAACCGCCAAATGACCAAATAACAGTGTTCTTTTAAAACTTCTGTTAGTCTAGAGCAGTGGTCACCAAAGGATGTACCGCGGAATCATGGTGCTCCTCAAGAAACTCATGGCTCCCTTCCTCCTCGAAACGTTTTGTATCTTTTAGCTGGTTTCTATCCTCTTATTTGGTAGAAATTTAATGACGCCTCCCACATACGGGGAATCTATTTATGCCACCGTGTTAAGGTTTAAGTGTTCGTTAAATATAACTGTAAAATTGATAGTTGAAAATGAAACATTAAATTATCATTACCTCATGTATTTAATTTATATATGTAACCAGAAGTATATAATTTTAGATACCGCTAATATTAAGCTGTGGTGCGTTGTATCCAGTGACACTTCGTCACCCACGCTTTTTCCCATAAAGATAAAATCCCGCACAAAATGGCGGCCATTATCAAAGCTACAGAGTGAAAGTACTCAGGTACTCATTAGTTTTTTTCGGAGGGAGCACACAGTTCTTTATTCATACAAATATGCCTTTCGGGGAGCACGTGCTCCCTGCGCCCCCCCCCCTTGCTACGACACTGATACACATTTGCGGTTATTTCGAAAACTGATAACTGCTCGATTAATCTTTCTCTCCTAAGATGTATTATACCACAAGTAACAAATGAAACATAAGTATGATACTTCCTATTCATTCAATGCTAAAGCTTTAATGATAGACTGTTTTGTCAATGGCAACATCAATCATTACGTGGCTAAGGACTAACAAGTTCCATCGAATTGGGTACAATTGTACTATTGGGTATCCGCCAAAAATTTGTTATTTATTTTAATTTTTGCTAAACAGTCACCGGATAATAGAATTTTATTGAAAATTAACCCCCACTTTTCGAGAATATATGAGAATTTACGATATTTTTCCAATTTCTAAAATTCCATTACATTCTCCATTACTCTATAAGAGTAATATCGGTGTGACGTATGCCGACGTCACCCATGCTTTTTCCTATAGATAAAAAATTGCCCTCAAAATGGCAGCCATAGCCCAAATCTACGGAGCGATACTACTCTAAAGAAGAATATAAAGTGATATTTGGTGGTATTAATACATTTTACCTAACGTAGGGTACACGACGGTAGGAGTAATAGTTTTAGACGTATCTACAATTTGAGTTTTCGTGGCAGATACTACAAAATTGCCCCTTTTTTAAAATTCTGTTATTAATTGTCTACCACCAAAAATAACACCTTTTCGAAATATTTCTATTTAAATAAAGCGCCTGCCACTGAAAATTTAACTTTTCGAAAATAATGCTATTTAAAATTATTTTGGAAAAGGGGTAATTTTTAGTGGCAGGATCTAATTTTAAACAGCATTATTTTGGAAAAGGGGTAATTTTTAGTGGCAGGATCTAATTTTAAACCGAATTATTTTGGAAAAGGGGTTATTTTGCTGGCAGGCACTTTATTTAAACAGCAATATTTGAAAAAGGGGCAAATTTTGTAGTATCTGCCACGAAAACTCTGTGGTTAGTCTAAACCTATTACTACTACCGTTGTGTACCCTACGTTAGGTCAAAATGTATTAATACCACCAAATATCACTGTATATTCTTCTTAAATTGGCGAATGTAATGGAATTTTTGAAATTGGAAATATATCGTAAATTATCACATATTCTCGAAAAGCGGGGGTTTATTTTCAATAAAATTCTATTATCCGGTGACTGTTTAGCAAAAATTAAAATAAATGACAAAATTGTGGCGGCTACCAAATAGTACAATTGTACCTCGAATTGATCTTAATCAATTGAAACTGCCAGGTAACAATTAATGCCCAGAAAATACCGGCACTATTCTTTTTGACGGAGCAACCACGGTGGGAAATGTTTTCAAACGTGTAAATAACGCCTATTTTGAGAAAGTAAAGATAAAAATAAATATTATAAACAACTCTAAATTTCACAAGGTAGCGGTTTTCGAATTTGAAACAAAACGTATTTTCCCTCATAGTGATAACCATCAAACTATCCCAGTTATTTTGCCGACGAAGAGAATAAGTAAGGGCGTGTTTTCTGTTCGGAAACTTCCGATTACGCAACCGCTCTACGACAAACTATCATTAACAGAAATCGATCAGTGTCATACTTATGTTACTAATGATTATATTAAAAACGCAAAAAAAATAAAAGATGTAACGACAATACCATACTAGTTTATAATAAGATGTTAAGCAAAAGCGTTACAAGGATTAATGACTTTTTGTTGAGTTTGAAAACGGCTGCCGTAACATGTAACTTGGTTTTAACGTTATTAATATTTCATATAGTGTACTGGTACCTAATCGTTGTATTTTTTTTAATTTTAAGGAGTACATTACAGGGGGGGGGGGGAGGTTAACCCATACAAGACGTAAAAGTTGAAAAATAAATAAAATCTGAATCTCGGACCGATAGGTCTTCGAGAATAAATTAAATAAACGGAACTTGAACCAAAAAGGCAGTCGAGTCAATGAAGGATATAAAAATTAAGAAATATGTTGGCATTTTCAACAGTAGTTAGACTGGTTTCACCCCTTTTGTGGCTTATCAGTACTAACAAACCGAATTGAAAAACTAAGAGATATTTTATAAACGTTTCAGGTATCTTACCAGGAATTTTGAAGTTTTCGTACAGACCGGCTACTTCCATCAAATTATTATCGCCAATGAAATGGTGATTTAACCATTTTACTGAAAACAATTTTAGTACGACGTTAAACATCACCATATGTAACATTATCACTCATAAGTAAAGGTACTTTCTTCAAAACTTTTTTCATGGTATATGACGTAAATTAGTTTACTTTCAATGCGTGACTTAAAGCACGTCACCAACTTTATAGAGCAGAATTCCTCGTGAGTTTTTAACTTTAACAGTAAACTGGTATGTCGCAATTGCGAGATTTGTTTCCATGGTAACATTTTCAATAGCACAAGGAATATATCAAATTATTTTAAACTAAAAACCACGTAAATTAAGTTACGTGAATTTTGCTAATTTAATTGTAGGCTCATTAAAGTATATATTATATCAAGTCGAAGGGCTCATCACTACACGTGATCGCTGTACAAGCCTGTAGCTTTAACTGTAGTAAAAAAGTACGCATACTCTGTACTACCAAAGGCTGTACTCGGTGTACAGAATTTTCTGAAGTGGTTAGCCCCTCGTATCAAATGCACGTACATGTAAGACGTTGAAATATTCTACAGCTTGGTTTCCACTAGCGAGCGTAATAAAAACGCTCGATATGAGATTCGAAACTCCTCCCGACAAAAGGGCAATACACTTGTAAAGATATAAATAAAGACATTATTTATAGAAAGGCCTAGCCTAATTTTATAACGTTTGGGAACTAATAGATTTTCTTATTTAAATATTAAAAACCAATTACCTGGAATATATTTAGGCACGATCGATGTTTCAGAGGATCCTATTAAAAGAAGTGTACCTTTAGTTAACAGCTGTATTGTTGTTTTAATCAGGATCTTGAAATGTTTTTAAATAAAAGAGGGCGCGCGCAACGCTAGGGCAATGTCCGTCGAGAAAAATACACCATTGACGCTAGGTATTATTTGCCTAATATTTTATTGATACACCCAGTAAAAAATATTATTGATAAGTTTTATATTATTTGCCTAATATTTTATTTTAGTCCAGTCAATTTGTGCTCAAAAGGCTCCCTAGGGGAAACATTTTCGGGTAGTTTTGATTTCTTCGATTCTGTATGTTTTTTGGGGTGCGTTAACAAAATTTCGTTACGGAACATTGAGGCTCTTTCCATGAGCGCACCCAGAGCGACCTTTCGGTGTCTCGGCATCTGAACGGTCATGGAAACGCGTTAGTGCGATAAAAGTGGTCGACCTTCTTGGCACGACAAAAGAGGTGTTCCGGGGAGAAAATATCGCTCCTTTTTGTTTCTTGGAAACGGTCATCGCATCGTTCTCACTACATTTTGGGTGTTTCTCTCCTTATTCGTTCTATACACGGAGTGCCTCTTAGTCAATTTCCGAATTGAAAAACAACTGGAAAATCTAGTGCTTCTAATTTCTATCTGAACATATCAATCCGTTATCTTTTTCTCACATGATCAGGTACAATCTGAATTATATATCCAAACTGCTTCACTAATTTCACCGTCAAATTTACATTTATATGAACGTATAAATTTGTGGCGTAAGCGTAAGTCAAATTAGTTTGGGTGAAAGTCGAGTTTGACTTAATCCACCGCATTGGGCTAGAAAGAAGATATTAGGATAAATGCTTCAAAGCTAGTAGCACTACAAATGGAGCGATTTACTCATCAGTGGGGGTTCGATTCGACAATGGAAACAGGCGGCGATATCGCGTCGCGTAATTTTCATGACCGTTCAGATGCCGAGACACCGAAAGGTCGCTCTGGGTGCGCTCATGGAAAGAGCCTAATAGAAAAAAATAATTATATATTAAGGTGTAGTTTTCCAATAACACGATAGATGGCGCCCACACGATTTGATTAAGTTCATTTACTAGCCTTAACTCTCGAACTTAACAAATAGTGTCCCGCGAAGCGGTAGGTCCTGGAAGGCGGACTTGGATCTCTATTTATTCTACCTCATTGAACCTGTCTTTATAAACCACGAGACAGCGCCAGTGTTTCTCGGGCGGTTTCGTGCGGCGTATAAAATCTAAGCTAATTATTATCTAAATCTTAGTCTTAATCTATCTCGTAGGCCTCCTTTCGCAGTTGAGAAAATAAAGCTACAAATACAATGCATGTTTTTTTTGTCATTCAAGACACGTGCTTTTAATTCAGAGGCGTAGGAACGGGGTAGTACAGGGGTACAAACTATTGGGGGACTTGTGCAAAGTAGAAATTGGGGCCCCTAAAAAATTATCACCTTAATTTTTGACTCTATTAACGCCAATGTGTGGGATATATGATACGCCTAATAAAGGGTATCCATTTTACATATTTCCCATTAATTGAACACGTCTATTATTCTTATACGCTATCTGGCTATACGTATGTTTTTCAATTCTATGCCCCTACTCTATATAGTCTCCCCATAGAGTTCTATGTTAAATTTTGATATCGTATATTTTGCTCTTTGTTGCTGTATGGCTGTTTTTAATCTGCGACAAATTTTACGAATAAACTCGAACAAACATTTTTTTTCGAAGACGGGGGCCCACATGCCTAAATACGACCCTGAGGGCACCAAATTTGAGCGTAAAGTGCGCCAAAAGCTTCGGTATCTTAAAGGAATAAAAAACGTTCTTACGCGACTCTTTGCATTTCTCAATCAATAATTTTTATTTCAAAAAATACCTGAAACATATTTAGGGTCAATCCTGGCTCTTTTGTAGGATTCTAAAAAAAAATTTCTTATTAAAAATTTATTGATCTTAATATATCGGCTAAATAGTTAAATCGCAGATTTTATTTATTTTATTATAAACCTATGATTCAACTAAATACTAACTAGCTAAGAAAATCATTTTGCTACTAACAAAGACCTTAAAAATATAAATGCCATATTGCAATTTCTTTGCGTGGTTAAAAACTATAATTAAAATGGAAATAAATTGAATTTGTATAAATTCCGCTGTGGGTACTCTAGCCGTTTTAAGCATAAAATCTTAAAAAGACGAGAGTCTGGCCAGATTTAACTCGAACTAGGGAAGTTCAGATAAGTAATCCCACTACTCTGGCAAACCTGCAACGATGGTGTATCCAGGGTTTCATTTCAGGGGGAGGGGGGAGGGGGGGGGGTGAGTTAAAAATTTCAAGGTGCTAACGGACGTTCCACGATTTTAGAGCTATATTGTCTTTGTGAAGTATTTTGGGCGATTTAGCTAGGAATTTAACATTTCATGGTATATTTTTATACCAAATACCCGCTATTAATTAATTAATTAATTAATTAAAAGCGGGTATTTGGTGGTAATCCAACCTTATAGTGGAACAACCTTGGTTTTATTAATATAATTTTCTATAGAGTAATGGCAGTGTACGTGACTCCTATTTATAGATAAAACAATTATGTCAAAAATGGCAACTAAGGCTAAAGGTACGGAGTGCCCCTATTCTCTAAACACCCACAATTTTAAACTCGTTATATAATTTTATTAAATAAAATTATTGTTATTTATCTATATATATTTTACGAATGTCTGTAAAATTTCCAATAACTTTTAGTTTCGTGTAATGATTTACAAAAGTATTATAGGAGTAGTTCAGTTTAATTATAAGCAATAAAAATTGAATACCCTATTCAACATCTACGTTATATAAATAAAATTGAAAAGAATTACCATGTTTATTTCGCTGTGCGTAGGGCTCAAACCGCGAGCTGCTAGCCTCTTTTCGCGATTTTGACATTTTTAGGAAAACAAAATCCAAATACACCCTACTTATTTCAAAACTCAAAGAGAATTGAAGAACGAAATCGCGGACCAGGTTTGAGTGAACAAATGAATAATCTCTCCCAATGGACGCCAACTGGTGGGATTTGGAATTTGGAAGAGAGTAAAGAGAATTTGGAGATACAAAAAGCTAAATGTGAACTGGCTTTTCGACGCGAGAGAAAATGTATCTAATACAATTTTGTCCATTCCTTCTTGAAAGACATGGTTGGAGGTTTTTCGCTTACAAATTCTGCTAAAAACCAGTGATGAGTTGAGTATAGGGTAAAGTTTTCTATCATCAAATTGGTGTGAACTGGGCTACAACGCACCTCTTTTCACCAAATAATTACTTCCTGAACTTCGATCTCATATCGCCTTCGGTTTTCCTTATCTTGAAAATGGTTTTTGGAGACTAGTTGGATGGCACACAGGGTGTTTAAATTTTCTAAATCATTACATTTTTCATAATAACTATTTAAGCGCTTTTGAGGTACCTATAAGAGTTTCTATTTAAAAAACACCCGGCGAAACACGCTGTATTTTAAAGGTTATAGTTTTCTCTATAATAAAATTCTAAGCCATAGAAACGACCTAACTTCCGAGCGCTGATTGTTCCTTCTCCGTAGTCTTGGCAGTCGATAATACGTCAACCGAACGTTACTTTCGTTCCCTTTTCCGCCGTTGATTATCACTTTCGTGTTAAGTTATCCCTGGTCAAATGTATGACGTATACTGCACGGGCGGTGTTCACCGTTTTCTTCCTTTGATTAGCTCTTGCTTGCAACTTTCGTTTCACTAAAGTATATTTCTCTTTCGGGTTTCAAATTTCAGGGTTAAATTTCCACTGTTGACAAGCTACGGGGTTTCTTAACCAAACGAAACAAAATTTATTTTTATTTATTGTTATAAAGTCAATAGACCTTTATATAAAGTAAATTAAACATTATCCTACTTATTTTGATGTTGCCTATATGTCACGGGTGTCGTTTCACTACGAAAATCACTCGACATAAGGGTAAATTCGACAAGCAATTTGGTTTTTAAGTATAAACTGAGCTGAGCTTCTGCGTAATTCGTCGCGAAGGAGCTACATAAAACAAATTCATCAAGCGTTGCTTATTTTAAAGAAAGAATTAACATTTAAATGGTTAATAAATAGCTTTAATTACTCTTAAATTTGAATAATTTAATTTTTCCTAGTTTTAATATTTTCCACGATTTCGAAACCAAATGTTATAATTACGAATTTCAGATTTTATATTTAAAGTATCGTAATATTAGCATTTAGCTGCTTCATAAACACCCTTAATTACACGAAAATTATCGTAATTTAATTTTTCCGTGGTTTGTCCATTTGAAGGAACACACTTCGAATGAAATATTCAGCCGCCGGACAACTAGCGGCATCTATCGCACGACGTGACGGCGATTGTGTATGATTTAAAAAAATCCTCGTTTTACTCGCTTGCAAAAATCCTCGTTTTAACATATTCCTCGATTTAGCAACCAAATGTTATAATTACAAATTTCTGATTTTATATTTAAATTATTGTAGATACGAGAACGTAAAATTTTCATATATATATATATATATATATATATATATATATATATATATATATATATATTACACGAAAATTATCGTAATTTAATTTTTCCGTGGTTTGTCCATTTGAAGGAACACACTTCGAATGAAATATTCAGCCGCCGGACAACTAGCGGCATCTATCGCACGACGTGACGGCGATTGTATATGATTTAAAAAAATCCTCGTTTTACTCGCTTGCAAAAATCCTCGTTTTAACATATTCCTCGATTTAGCAACCAAATGTTATAATTACAAATTTCTGATTTTATATTTAAATTATTGTAGATACGAGAACGTAAAATTTTCATATATATATATATATATATATATATATATATTACACGAAAATTATCGTAATTTAATTTTTCCGTCTATTGTTATCGCACGGCAAAAATTCCTCGTTGATTATTTTCCGCGGTTACGGCGGTTTACTTGCTGTGCGCAGTGTGACAAAGCCGTCATACTACTATTTGGTAGCTTTCCTTCATTTGCCTCGTTTTCCTCGTTATCCGCGCTTTCCTCGTTTTCCTTGTTTTAGTCGTACCCATATCTCGCCCTGATTAATCAGTTATTGTGTGCTGGTGTCTAAGGCCTTGGGTCGACACCGATGTGTGGATGTCAAAAAAAAAAAATGGCCTGACGGCTATGGTGCGTGACGTGAAAACAAGGAGTCGTTTTCAAAGCAGTTTTAAGGGTTTCATAGTTTTAGAAAAATTATGAGAATGAAAGTATTATCGGTTAAAAAATGATTACTTACAAAATTTTACTATCAATGTTAAAGAAAAATTTCAAGCAAATAATCTTCGTAAGCCTCTGAACTTCAAGTTAGTTTTTTTTATGTCCTTATTCACGTTATTGGTTTTTTAAACTATTTTTCAGAGACTTTTTCTTTCCTTACAATTTTTAACGAATGCATCGTATAGGTTAAATTCTCAATATACAGGGTGGAATGATGAGCTGTGGTCTAGCCCCAATATATCTCCTTATTCATAGGTAAGAAATTTTACAGGTGCACTAGAATAAATGAAAAGGGTTATCCAGAGTTTCTTGTTGGAGATCAATTTGGAAATATTATATTCCTGAACTCTAATCATAGTATACCTAATTCGGAGGTGTGGAAACAGTTTATTTCTTATGTTTTTCCTTGGAAAATCTTTTACCAATCTTTTAGAATTCCTTGTGGGTCTGTACCCAGTTTTTCTAGGTTCATTTCTCCATGTCTCTGTCTCTAACTAATATGTCACCCATAATGATGCCAATAGCAACAAATCCTAACTCTAGTGTTGATCAAGGATTATTATTATGAGGTTGTGATGCAGTAATGCAATCATTGTATAGCTTCTGAGATCCGGGTGCTGCTAGCAGAGCCATCACCACTTGGTAATAGGCGTCACCACTAAATGTGTTATGCGAGGTTTTGTTACTACATAAAAAGCTTTAGAAAATCTTCTTACTAGTTAACAAGCAGTATGTAGCAAAGAAAATTAACTGTTCCCACACACAATATTACTTTTTGTATAAGGTCAGTAATATCTTTTAAAGATTCAACTCCACCAAGAGACTACGACGCTCATTTTGTCTCAACTAAAATTGGACACCTACTACACCTGCAAAATTTACCATATGTGTATCACCTCTGTATAAGGAGAAGTGCCAAGACAGTAACATGGATTCAGCCTATAGACTTAATTTTCTTATATTTTCCATACAATTCTTAATTTCTTCCAGGCTCACTGAGTGCATTATGGATGATATGACAAGCAGTGAAAGAAATTATTTAATCTCTCACAACTGTGAATTACCCGTGCCAAATTATCAATCGCAGGTATATTTTTGGTTTTAATTCAAGGTTTCATAAATATGCCTAGAGTAGACAGTCAATTAACTCTAGTGTGTGTGATTTAGGTTGAATTAGGATGTTAAGTACAATTGGTTTCATTCAAGATCAACCTGCTTTAGAGGGGTTGGGTGTTTGCCTTTTTTAACAGGCGGGATTTTGAATTTTTAGAAAATCCCAATTAAATCTGAGGCGAAAATTTTAGTATTTTGGATTTGTAGATTTTTATCGAAATTTTGTATGAGATTTTGGTTTGTTTGATTGCTTTTGAGCATTATCCATTGGCTAGCATTAGCATTAGTTTCAACTCTCATTGTATGCGTGACACCATTAATTAAACCACATTTACATATGAAATTACCGCTTATTTGTAATTGCAACTATATTGCATTGTCTTGTTCCGAAAGTGTTCACGCTAGTATACATTTTGTACTAAATGACTTTATTATTTTAATTAATTCCTGGTTGCTGATATGATAAATTTTTTTAATTTGATCTTGGTCTAACATTTATTATCCTATTTTGTATACCGCATAAAAGTACGCTTGTACAAGTATATTAGTTGCTCTCCCAAGAGAACAGGTGGTTATGTTATGGTCTTGTAGGCAAACAGCTTTTCACCATTTTGTTATTTGTTGTTTTTTTTGGCTGGGTTGAAAGTTGTCATTGGTTTGGTTAAAATATCCTACTTCATTTTTAGTTTATCCAAAATAAATTTCTGGTATCTTTGCTTTGTATTCAAAATATCCCAAATATCTTATTTGAGCTTTGGATTCCCAGGGAATCTCCTGTCATTGTTGAGTGAGTTCAATGAGTTACGTATTGGTACTGCTAGAATCTGGGGGATTTTGTTAGGCCAAAAAAGAATTAATTAATTGTAATTTCCTTAAAATACTCCTTCCATATGAAGGTCCTAAGCCCAAAGTATTCAGTCTGCAAGAGATTTGGCTTCAAGAAGATCCTTTTCTTATTGGCAATTTTGCAAATTCTCTGCATTTGGTTCTTGTATAATTTCAACTATAGAAAAGCTGATGGCAGTATCGAAAGTAGTCTAGTTGCCACAGATGCGAGTGGCAAATGGAGAATAACCCCGATAGGCAATGGCATCTTTCACTTGCCACTTACCCAACCAAAGGATATGATTAAATATTATATTGAGATTGATGAAGACATTTCCTGCCTTGCAACTGGAGTTGATAGTCAAAATGGGAATTCTGACAGTAAGAAATGTTCCTGTTTAAATGGCTGGAGTGGTACGGATTGTGGTATTCCCTATGCAATTTGGGATTCAGGATTTTTGCTCAATGGCACGGCCAAAGGCATTAGAGTTCAAAGAAGAGAACAGCCAAGAAGAATAGTACATTCTATTTGGTTTGATGGAGATTACAAGCTACTTAGACATACATTAAAGACTTACCATGATATTGTCGATGTGTTCCTAATAGGACGGTACGTAGATACTGAAAAAAGCTCAGAATATCTCTTTCCAAATCTTGTAGAAAAATACGACCTATCATTTGCTGCTGCCAAAATTATTTATATTCCGCTACCTTATGAACCAAATTCGCAGTCAAGAAATATTGCTTTAGCTCAATATGAGCTTTGGAAGTATGTTAAGACAGTGTTATCGGATGTTAGACCTGATGACCTAATACTGATGAGTGATGTGTATAATCTACCCTCAAAAGAGGTGTTGATTTTTTTTAAATTGTACGATGGATATAGTGAACCAGCTTTCTTCTATGTACAACTGACTGGTCACGTGATAAATACGTCAGAGCTGTCCTATGGAAACAAAACTGGACAGGGATCATCGTTTTTGTCACCTAATATAGCTGCTTGTACCATTGAGTTCCTGCGTTATTTATGCAATTATGATACGCGGTTAGTCTGGCTCCATAACTTGATAAATGACAAAGAAACAATTTTGCTGTATGAAAAAAATATGGGAAAATCAAAATTTTCTCCCTGGAACGTTGGGTCACCTTTTACATCAGCTGGAGTGTTTATTACTGATATTCTTACTGGAACTTCAAGAAATTTTACAAATTTAATAAATACTTACACTTGAATTTAAAATAACTTAGAGTGTGACATCCATAACTTGTCTTCGGCAAACAACCTTATTTACCTGTTTTTTTTTAAATAATGTTAAGAAGTCTTTTCACACGCAAAAATAATTTTAAAGCCATCGATCGATTGATTGTAAAATATCCACCTTTTGTTTCTATATGGAAAAAAATTTTCGTATTTTGCAGGCCTAGTTAATTTATTCTTATTCAAATTAAAAATTTATTGATTTTCTTCCTTCGTTGGGATTTTGACCTACTTTTTGTCCAGTGTGTATAGAATTTAATTGCCCCCTTTAAGTCTTTGTTACAAAAGTTGGATAGTGGTTAATGTTTTGTAGAAGGTTTTTCTTGTCTTCCGTTTAATTTTATTGTTTTAGAATTTTAAGTTATTTTTTGAGTTTTGAAATACTAGACATTTTTATCATTTTTGTGGTGTTAAATTGTTTGAAATACCAAGAGTAGAATAATTTTCCTAAGTAATTTTGTTAATGTTATATGACTAAATGGAGTAAAAACCATTGCATTAAACTACGGCAATTTAATATGATTACTAAGTTTTTAATATCATTACTGCTAGTATTTTTTAATGGGCAAAATAACGAATGGTTGAGAGTCACTCACAGTATTAAATTATTTTGTAATAGATGGTCATAATATCAGTGATATATGTGTATAGTTTTATTTTTATTGGGATATTTCAATACTTAGTTGGTGCAATATCAATTTTAGGCTGTTAAGGTATTATTATTGTAAATAAAAGTAATTTTTATAAAATGAAAGTTTAACTATTGCCTGTTGCAGCTATTGTTTCTTTTAGATTTTGCTCTAGTTGAGAGTATTAAACTGTGAAATAGAAAAGCCATTCCAGAATACAAAAGAGGTTGTGAAATAAAAGATTTTTCATGTACTGAAGTGCTTGTTTTTTTCCCCCTTAATAAATACACCTATTATTACAGAGTGGTTTTTAATATTATCTAATGTATACATGAAATACAATCATATCTTGGATCAGGTTATTTTCTGTGTGTCCCTGGAAATTTTATTTGTTGTAAATACACGGTTTTTAAATAAATTGATTAGAAATTATTTTATTGGAATGATGTTTTTCAAAAGAAACATTTGCAGGGACACCACCCCGATATATATATATTTTTTCTTAAAACATTGCGAGTTCAATTATATCTTTATTCACTTATTAGTCTCTTATTAATAATTTTAATAACCAACGAAATTAAGTAATATATAACAACAGACAAATCACATCTAACAATGGTAGTTAAATTTTTCATTTATGAAAAATTTAAATGAAAGAAAGTTGTACAGTTCTAATTTTTATTTTAATATAATGTGCAAGAACTTTTTAAAGCTATTTCTGGGGAAGAAAAATTATGGCATATTTTTCAAGCACCAAACACACTTTTTTTGTAATATTTGTCTACCCCAATTTTTTTAAATATATATTTTTCAGTAACGCTAAAAGTTCAACATTTTTGTCGCTTTATATAATATAGGAAGAAGAACCATGCTTTGTTTAGTCAAAACAATTTGACTTTTTTCTCAAAAAATGTTTTGCCTGGCTTCAGTATGTTAGTTACATTGACTATTCTGAGATTTTTTAAACACACTGTTCCACTGAGGAAATTGATATAATTTTTTTTAAAAAGAAACGGAAAAAATTGCAGTGGCATTTTTTTAGAACATTAGAGTTTTATAAACCTATAGTTTCCCTATATATATATATATATATATATATATATATATATATTTATATATATTATATATTTACAATAACTTCCCTTTTCTATATTTTATTGAACCATTTTTAACCCAATTGAAATTATGGCAACACGTTTGAATTATTTACAAAGAAAGACATTTCTTTACCTACATTTTGTCAAAGGGGGGAAATTAAAAATCCTACTTTTTTTATCAACATTTTATCGTAGTAATGGCAACATGATATAACATTTTAATTTTTTACTATTGACTTTCAGCACCGAAATAATTTGAAATAGTTTCCAATAATTTTCGATGACATCAATTCGCGAGAAAATTTTGTTTTCATTGTCTCTATTCAAAATTTTCTTAATTTTTTTCAACTATGTTTTTCAATAACCTTGTAGCTCTAGAAAAAGAATAATTATTATGCGATGTA